>NC_143014.1:236815496-237152996 GCF_055824585.1 Amblyomma mixtum | reverse complement strand
CGGCGCGTGCTGGGCGCGCAGGCGCTTCGCGTGTACGCCTGGGAAGTGTCCATCGAGGTCACCCTGATCCCTGATTATGGAAAGATTGAACATGACCAGAATGTACAGTCTTTGCCAAAAGTAACCGGGCACATATGGTTTGTTTCTTAACCGCGTAGCGAAGCACTTATGGTAGGCCTTAAGCTATGATTCTGTGTTAAGTAAGGTGAGCCCTTGCCCATACGTTTTGGCAGATATAGGTCTTTCGGGGGTGCTTTAAAGGCTTCGTTATCAGTCAAGAAGCAAAAACCTGTTGCTCCGTTACTTTTGTCAAGGGGGGTACATGTGCGCAAATGCGTGTTATTGACTTGCATGCTTTTCATCAATGTAACTAACTCTTACCACTGTGCACTGGGTTCAAACACGAGTGCATTGTCAATACTGCTTAGGTATCTATGCTTTTGGTCATTTCGTATTGCTGGTGTGGTGATTCTACTTTTTGTGTGGTAAAGTGTTGTTCTGCAGCACCGCACCTTGTTGAAAATGTCCAGTATTTGAGCTTTTCCACTCATTGGGAAGTACTGACGTCACTGTTAAAAAAAGCGCTGCTTTTTCAATATGTGCCGATCTTGTGTACAGCTGGGATGTTGGCTAGACTCAGGCTTACTGTAAAGATACAAGGTGACAGCAAAGGTGGAAGCTGTGTATATTAGCGTACACACAGCATTTCTGTGCTGACAGGTGTTGTGTTAGAGTTGCGTGCGAAGCACGAGCCACCCTTCTAAATGCTTCGTATAGATGGCTGTTCCAAGCCATTAAAGTAAAAACAGTAATGGCAGCGAAGAGCCTTTGGAATGGTCCGGCTCCGCATACAAAGCATGTGCGTCGCGTGCTCTAATGTGCACTCTTTCTGACAGTGTCTTCATTGCGAGCGTGTTTGCAATCAAACCCCTTGGAGATGGCTTCTGGGGACAGCATGCTGGGAACACATGCAAGTGTTTGCGTACAGCTGAAACACTAGTTAATAAGCTGGTTGAACTGCTTGGTTTGAGCCTGTGCTTGGGCGCTGGTGGGCCAGAAGCACCACCCACATGCGGTGATTTCGTATCTTACCTCCAACTGAGAGAGAGAGAGAGAGAGAGAAACTTTAATGAATAACGGAGAGGTCTGCCTGGTTATCAGCCTAGAACTCCGACTCCGATCAGAACTCCGACTAATGGATGTGATGAATGTGGATGTGCATTGTAATGGTGCCATGTTTTGGTTATGTTTAATATCTTCGAAAAAGTCACTAAAAGCACCATCTAGCAAGACAGAAATTCAGTGCAAAATTTAGAGCATGTGACCGTGCATGGGAAATCTGTAGGAGTTGGCTGGCAACAGCCAATCAGAGTTAAGATACATAAATCACCTTACGTGGGTGGCGCTTTGGATCTACTAGCACCCGAGTACTGCTCAAGCCAAGCAGTGCAAAGAGGTCATCAACGTGTCTCTCAGCCGGACGCGAACATTCCCACGTGTTCCCAGCATGTGGTCACCAGCAGCCCTTCCTAGGGCTTCCATTTCAAACACGCTCACAATGAGGACGCCCTGGGAAACAATGCAACCATGCAACTCAGAAGAACCCAGAAAATGTGACCCCCAACAGTGTAGACCTGCGCACGAAGCACGCGCTCAGTCCACAGAGCTGCACGCCTCCGGGAATCACGCACTGCTGTCGCTGTTTTTACTCGAACAGCTTGAAATGCCATCTGTAAGAAGAATTTAGCAGGCAAGTGCCTGCTTTTCAGCCTAGTCCAACTTCACAATGCGCCCAGTTTTGATGTTGTGTTTAAAAAATGGCTGATTTTCTTGCGTTGCAGAGCTTTAGAGGATGGCTTTCCTGTCAGAAACTGATGCATCGTCATGCCCGTGGATTTGAACCCTCGATTGCCACTATAGCCACAATGCTGTTTTGGTTAAAGATAAATAGTTGGTTTAACTTACTTAATACGCATTTAAGATTACCCCTACAAAATGTGAAGCCCACCGCGGCTGACAGTCTGTTCCCCAAAACATTTTCTTCTGATTTTTAACTCCATAATTTGCGGACCTTTTTAAGTGTTTGCTGAAACATCCGGTATATGGCATCCAGTCAAACACGAAGGGGCTCTGAAACACCTGAGGAGAGTACATAAACTCGCTCAATGACTACACTCTCGTCATAAACGCCTGAGCCAAACAATACACTTCCACATGCAGCAGAGAACCCACAATCGCACGGGAAAGTTGGCAAGTTCTTTCCGGCGACTTTTTCATGCTCATGCCCTCCTCCGTCACACACTGCTGCATAATTCTGTTAAGAGATGGCTATTTGTTAGGTTGTTTCAGGCATCAGACTGCTACCACCATGGCCACAGCCATTCAGCAGCGCCGCTCCAGTGGGCCAGGAAGCTCCAAAAACCCGGGGAATTGCCATGCGTGTCGGCGGTGGGGTCGGGGGAGGTGCGCCGACCTTTGAGCGTGCGAAAAGTCACGAGGGAAGAGGGAAAGGCGCAAAGATGCTGAAATACAGATTCTGACTACAGAAAACTCACTTTCTACAAATTTAAATAAAAAATTCTTGCTCAAGTATGAACATGAAGCGGCATCCGTTAACACCCCAGAATGCCGCACCTTTATTGAGAGCGCCTTTAATAAATGAAGGAAATAATAATGAATTAAAAGTAAGGGTAATTTAATTTCACAAGGTAAGGAATTTCTAATGCCTCTGTCACACGGGCAATTTGAATGCCCACTGAGTCAATGGTTATCGAACTCAACAAGGACTGGTAGGTGCCACAAAGTGGTAAAGGGGATTGACCGAATGGAAGTTTGCGAATGGCCCTTACAACAGCCTCACACGACTGAACGTTGAAAAGAGCCATGTAAACAAGATGATGGGAGTTGGGTCAATGGTATGGTTACTGCAGCATGGGTAAGTGCGTGAACTGCCTGTCACTGGACTGCCTTCACTGCTGCTACGTTTCTCAGAACAAACCTCCATCTTACACTCTGTGGAGGTGCCAGAATTGCATTCTCTACCAGCCCTAGAACTCTACAGTCTCACATCCGGGTGAAACTGGCAGTCATCTCCGCCCACTCCTTTCAGTAGCCGGATAGATGAGAATGACATAGAGGAGAGGGTCATGTCGTACGAGCGCGTGAACACCTAAAATAAATGGGACTACAAGATAAGGTTCAACAATGTAACCTTTTACCTAACTGGCATGCCAAACTTGTGGTACTGCAACCATAACGCAGGGTGTTTTTAAAACAAGCTTCACCGAAGTCTTCAGTCGTCCTGCCGTCCGGAAGCTATGTGCGGAACAATGCCTAGAAGCAAGGTCGCAGCAGGCCAGTGATAATTTCATCGGTTATATGGAGGACATGGTGCCTTGGTGGTCAATGTTGGTACATGCTGTCTTATACTTCTGCTGGGGAGTTGCAGCCGCTCTCTAGCTTGCTTCGGCCCTTCGATCGCGTCAGCGCTATTTTGTCAGGTCCGCTTTCTTTTACTACTGCACAGATATGTCGTCCTTAACTTTTTAATGTTTTATGCTACACCATGAAGCACCTCATGAAGTGTTCAGTGAAGAAGGAGTGTCTTACCTGACATTGTCAAAACCATGCTCACTCAGTGCAATATAATTCATCGAACCAGCACCGCCTATTATTCACAGACCAACAGCCTCAACGAGATTGAACAGAACCCTTGGCAACATTTCTCCCTTGTACATTATTTCCGAACACACCATTTGGGCCCCTGCCTTACCATTTGTTAGTTATGCTTACAGCACCACTCCTTGAGGCAGCACTTGTCTTCTTTGTTACTGTATCGCAATGACATGGTCAACTGCACCTCTTAAAAATGCTAGCTCTGAGATGCATCTCATTTCTCAGGACTTAAAATTGGGGCAGAAAAAACACACTTCAGCAGCAGGAGCTCTGTCTGTGCTCATTGAGCATTTCAGCATGCCGGCCCTCGCTCTTAAAAAACAATGACAGGTCTGGCCTGTTATACTTCGTTGCTTCAGTATAGAGGGAGTCCACAGACAAAAGGTAACCTCATTGCAAAACAGTGAGTGATTTAGCACCATCATCAGAGCCGCCCACATGTCTGCAGGCATAAATTGGCCATGACATAGGTAGACCTGCAAGGAACAACTCAATGCAGTAGAATTTGCATGTAATAACCGTAATTCATGAAACTCGTAACACTTACTCATGTTTTCCACAGAGGTCACCAGCACGAAAATAATAGAAAACAGAAAAAAAGCAAAGAACTCAAGGACATTTTAAAAGCGCATTGCACCTCTGAATAAAATTTAGAAGTGAACTGGCCAGAATACAGGTCCTTCCTTCTTAGTTTTCCTGTGGTAACACTTCTAGAAAAGGAACCTTCATTTCTTCGCCGCGCCACGTCCTTTCTCTAAGGTGGAATACCACTTATAGGAGCGAAAAGCTCTACTCCTCCTATGCTGAGCCTAAAGGCCATCTGACTCTTAGATTCGACCTCTAACGGGAGGAGCACCACATGTGCGAAATAGAGTGTGCGAGGTGCCTTGATATTCATCTTCTATGCCACAGCTGCGCGCTTGGCAGTCACGTTCACTGCATCGCTGGCTGCTGCTCAGCCGCTCCTCCTCGCCAGTAGTAGAATGTGATGCATCACGTGACTCGCTGTTGCGCCTGGCAGTCACGTCTCCGCCGCTGCGCCGACTGCCGCTCTGGACACTCTTGCACTGGTGGCACGTGATGCATCACGTGACTTGCTCTCAGTGAAACAATTTGCTCTCACTGTAGCCATGAAACAGTAAAAAGAACCAAAGCTAAACCATATCTAACCATGCTTAACAGAGCTCTCGCTCTGTATATCCTGGCTCAGCTGAACTGAGCCACAGCCACATCTTTTTTCGCATGCTTCACCATAGTGTCAATGAAGTTTGTTTTTAGCACACAGAACATGCAGCAGAGCCCACTTAGTGAACTTGGCAGTCGTGCGGGTAGCATTCATTGTATCCAAGGCCCACAGTATATGGCCTTTCCCTATTGCAGCCCAAAATGCAAAGTCAGGCAAAAGTGTTGTTTACTTTTTAAAAGGTCGCTTATGCATTTCTACTTCATGCTGAAAAGGGGTCGTGCGAATCGCATCAAAATACCTTTGCGCCAACGGCCGGCCTTAGGGACACGATATTACTAATTATGAAATTATTGTTCACAGTAATGAAAAAGGTAGCATAATGCACATGCTTACAAGGCGTATCAGTTGCACAGCCTCCATGCCGCAGGATTTGGAGAACCTTTTGGGCAGGCGACGTACGCCACATGGCTGGCTGGGCCAGCAAGGTATACTTTGTGACTAATATAAAAAATTCCGAGACCGCTGCCAGAGTTTGTTCACCAACCGGGAGAGTTCCGCTTACAAAGGTGCCCCTATTTAATGCCCCCCCCACGTTTCTGCTTCGACAAAAAATCAGCTAGTACATATGCAAGCAGACTGACACTGTATCCCGTCGGTGCATGCTTGGCCAGCAGTTCTAATGTTGCCTTTGTTGTTGCTTTTTTGGGGGGTCGCCATATAGTATTGGCAAGGGGCGCGGGGGTGTCACGGAAGCTGGGAAACGCTTTTTGGTCACCACACTGGTTTGAAGCGGGAATTCTTGAATCGCAGGGATGAGTTTACAGCGCCTCCTCGTTCTCTGTAGCCGAGTTATGCAGTTGCGGTTGTTCGTAGCATCTGAAACGCAGTGCCATTGCTCTAATGCATATTTTGACAGTAGCACCACTGTTGTTCTTAATAAGCAAAGCGTTCGTACCTATTACACACAAGCGTTTGCCATCTTATTATGAATCGCCAATTGGGCAAAAATGCATTAAGGCTTAGTACTGTGGAGTACTGTGTATTAGTTACTGATGAAGACCATTTGTTGCCTTCGCCTATATACAATACTGCGCTACAACGAACAACACGTTGCTCGCCCTTTTTCTTTGTTTACGGCCGGACCCCTAGCTTCGTCATGAAGGCATCTTTATTTTCTGTCCCCGTCCCCTCTTCAGCCAAGAGAGGAATAAGTCGGGCTAGTTGGTACATCATTTGAATAGAAACATCGCATTAGACGGGACCAAGAAGAGATAACACACAGACACAGGCGCTGACTGTCAACTGAAAAAAGTTTATTGCAGCAACGGCAATATGTAGAACCCATATCTCCCCCACATGATAACCCCCCCCCCCCCCCCCACAGATTTGTCGATGGCTGATGGATGATTGAACACAGAAGCTTCCCAGGCCTCCTGCAAACCCCTGCTATGACCTTACCCACCGTGCCATTTCTTTTTTCCCTAGTGATGAGGTTCTGCTCTGGACACCCGTGCGCACTCCAGGGTTATGAGAATAATTTATGAGCTGCTATATTGGTTCCTATACTGTGCTTAAACAAACGTCCCCCGTTAACTATCGTGTCGCTCCCGCTGTTGCGGACCGTCGCTGTCATGGCATCGAGGTCGTCCACGTGTCGTGCCTCTCGCGCCTCAAGCCCTTTGCTTGTCGTCCATCATCCCTCTAAATAGCGACCAGGATGGTCGCTTCCGTTCGGGGGGGGGGGGGGGGGGGGGGAGAGGAGGGGGTTTATAGTGTAAGCATTATGCGCGAACCTCATCTTCATTTTTCTATGTTCATCATCATCTCCCATCGTCGTCTTCGTTGCGTACGCCATTGCTGCCGGTGGCAATAAAGCGTGCTCCGGGTGTTCCCACGCTCTCAGTATTCCTAAATCCACATCCGCAGGGATAGACAAAATTCCAGTCAGCTGATTTGTGAACCTGGCCCAAGAAGCAAGGAAACGCTCATAAAAGCATTGGAGACAGTCATAACAAATAAGCAAATTCCGCACTGCTGGAGACAGAGAAAAATGAATTTCATTTATAAAAAAAGCAGATAAGATGGACATAAAACCCTCCCGACCCATCCCGATAGCATCTGTCATATACAGGCTGGCAACGCAGGCGGTGCAATTAAAAAATGCAGTGATGGGTAGAAAATGATAGGTTACTCGGAGAACTTAAGAACGGCTTCAGAAGGGGTAGGTGCTTATATGATAGCCTGTTCGTGCTTATCCAATGCATGGAAATAGCTAAGGCGGAAAACAGACCTCTGTATTTAGCCTTCGTGGACATAAACGGTGCATAGGACAACGTGAACAGGGGTCTCTTGTGGAACATATTAAAAGATGAAGGTAGCGGTCATGAGGTAATTGATTTTTCACAGTAAATATACCACTGAAAAGCTGAAATTACATGGGAAAGGGTAAAAAGTACAACTATGGAGGCACACAAAGGATAAAAGCAAGGTTGTCCTCTATCACCGCTGGTGTTCGTGCTTTATATGGTAAAGATGGAAAGAAGGCTACAAGGAAGTAATCTATGTTATAATCTGTCGTACATATTAGGCGAAAAAGGGCTCCCGGGTTTAATGTATGCGGACGATATTATACTGTTAGCATACAGCCAGGGAGATTTGCAAACTCTGGTTAATTGTTGTGGAGACGAAGGAGAAGCTCTAAGTTTCAGTTTTATAGCAACTAAGTCCGGTGTGATGATTTTCAACGATGCAACTGATCAGGTACTTACAATACAAGGTCATAATATACCCAAAGTGGCCGCATACAAATACCTCGGCATATGGTTAAACGAAGGGCAGATATACACGGAAAAGCACGAACAGGCTCTTAGGGCAAAAGGACGAAGAGACGCCGGGATAATGAAACATAGGGCATTATGGGGGTACAACAAATATGAAGTACTAAGAGGTATTTGGAAAGGAATAAACGTGCCGGGACTTACTTTCGGTTTGGTTTGGTTTGGTTTATGGGGTTTAACGTCCCAAAGCGACTAAGGCTATGAGAGACGCCGTAGTGGAGGGCTCCGGAAATTTCGACCACCTGGGGTTCTTTAACGTGCACTGACATCGCAAAGTACACGGGCCTCTAGAATTTCTCCTCCAAAGAAATTCTAGCCGCCGCGGCCGAGATCGAACCCGCGTCTTTTGGGTCAGCAGCCGAGCACCATAGCCGCTGAGCCACCGCGGCGGCACTTACTTTCGGGAATGCGGCTCTGTTCTTAAGGGTCGAAGTTCAGTCGAGACCAGAAATAAATCAGAGAGCTGTTGGGAGATTAGCACTAGGTGCCCACGGCAAAACCACGAACGAGGCAGTACAAGGGGATTATGAGCTGGGCATCGTTCGAAGCACGGGGAGCTCAAAGTAACATACGTTATGAAGAGCGCCTGAGAAAATTGGTCAGTAAAATGTGGGAAGCTAAGGTATTCAAATACTTATACAGAAAGAGCGTTGACTCACAGGGATGGAAAAGAACTAAGAAACTAACCTGTAAGTATTCCGGACAAGAGGACGGAGAAAAAGCATTAAACGACAGGTTAGAAACGCGGAAGGTAAATATTAGATTAATTCATTGGAAAAGAAGCACAATGTAGAGCTATATCGATAGTGGAAAAGGCAGACCAGAAAGGAATTAATCTATAGCAACTGAAAAGGCAGTGCCCTACTCTTTGAAGCTGGGTCAGGGCGTCTTAGAACGCGCAGCTACGGAAAGAAATTTAACGAAGAAGATGACACATGGGCATTGTGTGGTATATCTATAGAAGCAATTGAACGCCTCATACTCAAATGTGATGGTAACCATCCGGATGTCGATGCAGGCACAGTTACTCTTCATGAGGCCCTAGGGTTTAAAGATAACAATGGTCATGTAAATAAATTTGCGGTGGAAGTTAGCAAAACGCAATTGGAAGAATGGTGGCTCAAAAGCGGAGAGGTGACCTAAGGTTAGAAGTGTAGGAAAACGTATTGAAAGAAAATGGCGAATTTTAATAACAATCTACAGTACAGTGAAACAAAAATACAGAAAAAAAGCCGAGCATGGTGGCAGCTGCCACCACACCGTTTCAAAGGGGACGCTCCTACCTTCCATCCATCGATCCAGTTAGATGCGCACGGCGCTTATAACAAAGTGCACTCCTATTACCACCCTATGAAAGCATTTTCTGGCTATGTCATGGAGAGGGCGTTTATAAAATTCAAACTATAGCAAGCAGACCGCTGCGTACAGTACGGTCCACTGTTATAGAAAACATGCGGTCGCGTGGCCGCAGCTCTTCGCGAAACGCTGCCACCTAAGCCAGCGAGAATGGGCGGCACTAGGCTCATGTACGGAAAGAGCAGCCGGCCTTCCGTACTACGGATGCGTCGTGTGCCACCGATTCTTGCTGGGTCTCGTGGCAGCCCTTCGCGAAGCGCGGCGGCCACGCGATTGCATGTTTTCTATAACAGTGGACAGTATTGCACATCCTGAGATGACAAAAGCACCGCTTGGCAGGATACCTGGCGCCGGAAATTTGCGAAGCATCAAGCCTCGCAGCACACCGGGTAATTGGACCCACGATGGAAGGATCTAGGCAGTCATTTCGATGTTATGCTAGGCCACGGCGCTTTTCAGAGAGCCTTCAGCTGGGAATTATTGGTGCGTGCTTGCGTGCTATGATTCAAAACCATTTATTTCAGAACTTTAAAAATATCGAGCGACCACGGGGACCGCTATTTTAATCTTTGCAAATGCACTGGTGTCCCGCACAGAAAGCCCGGTTGTGGCCATCGTTAAGACAGCGCTGCTGACACTTGTAGTCGTTCCTCGGACAAACTCTTGGCATGTAATCTGTGGACAGACAATGGCCGAATAAGAGTAAAGCAAGGCAAAATATTATGACGGAGCTTCGAGAGTATAGCAGTTAACAGCTAACAGCATTCCACACGTAACGCTAAGCCGCTCAAGGATGAACCACATTGTCATAAACATGCCATTATCTGTTTGAAGCTGAACCCAGAAAAGAGCAGAAACTGGCTCAGAATATGAATCCGTTCAGCCAGAAATTCGTCCAAGCCAATTAAAGCGCAGCATAACTTTAAAAAAGTACAAGTTCAAAGCTCAGTGAAAAGTTAAATGGACTTGAAAACGCACAGTAAGTTGTAACTGACAAAGCGAAGCAGAAAAACCACGCAATCGCGCAGTAAAAAAATAAAAACAATACATTCACGGTTTGAAAAAGGCGATCGGAAAGGAGCTTGGGCATCGTCCCATAAAGAGGAGACATTGCAACGTTGGCAGACAGTCGAACGCATCCTTGAATACCAGAAGAGTGATCATACGGGCATGTTGACGAAAAACAAGTTAACAGCGCTTTTTTAGTCGGGACAGAGGGGGATACGAAAGGACAGCACACGACAAAACAGCATGCGTCAAAATAGCGCCCAAAATCAGCACACCGACAAAATAGCACAGGGAAAAACGGCACAACGACAAAACAGCACAGGAAAAAAAACAGCACAGGAAAAAAAACAGCACAGGGAAAAAACATTAGGTGTCAAAATAGCACGACAGACAAAACGGCAACGCGAAAACACGGCATGACGAAAGAAGATCACAGTAAAAAAACAGCACGATAATAAAACAGCACAGCGCAGTACGGTGCAGCGCTGCTGGAGAGGTGAACTATCACAGCCAAAACCGCAAACGGTAAATCACAACACTCACAACCTTTGGAGTTAGCGAGAGCTCAGTTTGCTGATTCGTTAAGAATCAGGGCATGCTCATTCACTGAGAAACAGCGTTGCTTGAAATCTGCATATGGCAGAACTAGTGCTCATGTATTCCTTGCTTGCTTGGCTCAATTATCTAGTTTCTTTCTGCATTATGTAAGCAGAATCTGGGCAAGTGGGTAGTTTATCTTGTCTTATTTGGCAACTTATTTTATTTCGCTCTTTAAAGTGTCATAACCCTCGCCGGGTCTTCAGTGGCCATGTAACATTTCGCGGTGATGACGACTTCCAAAGCATAGCGAGAAAGGCTACCAGTTAGACCAGGGACACCGAGAGGCTGCTTCGATGGCCCAGTGCTCTAAAGCATCGGGAAGCTTTAGCGCGTCTCTGGTTCGAATTTAGATGGATGCATTATCATTTTTATTCGGCTTTGTACAGTCCTGACGCAAAAGTTCTGAAGTTCGGAAACACCAAAGGGCACCTGACAGCTGGAACAAAAAAAAATAAAAGAACAAAAGTGCCTTTACTGAAGCAAAACATAGTATATTAGCAATTCGTTATTCTTATCATATTTTTTTGCTGGACCGTCCCAATATTCCAGCCCGATTGAGCAACAAACATCCTGTGAAAAAAAAAATTCCCTGTATTCATTCTACAACTCTTCTTCAGTAGACTCCCCCCTGTGTTTGCTAGGTTAGGTGTGTGTTTGTTAGGTTGTTCTTGTGGGTCCTGAGCAAAAGGGTCTAATATGTCGAAAATTAATGTTTTAATACAATTGGCTTCCCGGCGAAAAAAGTAGCTTTGGTAAAACGTTGCGGAAATTCATATTTCAAGATCATTCGCTTTCAAATGACAAGAATGAACTTCAATATGAAATTGCGCTCAACAAATGCACGCTGATACATGGATTTTCAGGTAAGCTGTGTAGCCCATTCCGCAAAGTAAAGTAGCCGCCGGTCAGCCTCAGACAACTACTGTGCCATGGTCTGGTTCAACACCAAATAGCCTGAAAAAGTTTCTTAGGCCGTCATGCCCTCTTTAAGAGTAAGCATAGCATATTGGGTTTTTTCACTGTACGATGACCCTATAGGTCACTCCAAACAAAATAGCTGACGATTCAATTACCGACAGCGAAAGTTTTGAAGAATAAGAACTTGTGGTGCACCCAGAGACCTCCGTCGGGGGGTCAACCCGCAAATTCGATGCTTCAAGAAAAACTTCTTCTGCGGTAGTCATTCCATTACCCGCCAGAAAAAAGTGGAAAACTGACGTCGCGAATATGACACTACCCTGTTCCTTGTTCAGTCTGTGTAGCAAGCACTCTATAACTCCAAAGGTCGCTGCCGTATGTGTTGTGATTTACCGTTTGCAATTATGGCAATGACAGTTCACCCTTCACCGTATGCACCGTACTGCGCTGTGCTCTTTTGTCGTCGTGCTGCTTTTCCCTGCGCTGTTTTATTGTCGTGCTATTTTTTCACTGTGCTATTTCGTCGCTGTGCTGTTTTGTCCGGCATGCTGTTTTGACGCGGGCTGTTTTTCTCTGTGCTGTTTTGTCGCCATGCTATTTTTTTCCTGGGCTGATTTGTCGCTGTGTCGTTATTTCCCAGTGCTGTTTTGTCGCTGTGCTGTTTTTTGTGCGCTGTTTTGATGGATGCTGTTTTGTCGAGTGCTGTTCTTTTATGACGCCAAAAAAAAGTTCACACAAGAAATTAACACTCAGGCTTTACAGAACGACACGGAGCACGATTGGGTACGTTGAAGCTCCCTGAAAACTCAGAAAAGGTCGTAAAAGGTGGTGGAAAAACAACCATTCGCGCTTAAAGAAAGGATCCTAGGTGCTACCCTTCATGCATTAAAATTTACATGTGCCTGTGTTGGTTTTGACCGTTGCGAGCAGCAAAGGTGACATCACATTATCCCGATCATTAGAGAACGAGTTAAGTGTGAGTCTCAAAAGTTTAATTACGTGCTGTGTTGCCTCTTGTATTGCTTGAAGGCACGGTTCGGTTGCAGCAACAAAATATATGCATAAGCCCACGTTCTCGAGAACATCCCTCTGAAGGCAAGGAAGACACTGTTATGCACTACTGGAAACTCCTCCACCACTGGGCCCTGGATTTAGTCGCCATCCAGCCCTTACTGCAACTCCTGACACCACGACCAAGCAAGCGGACGCTGCGTTAATCCAGCTCTTGCGCTGCATGCATGCTTTTAAACGGTGCGAGCCGCTCTGTAGTGCACTCACGAGCTCTCACAGCCGGTGAACCGTCACAAGTGGCCAGGAAACCTGGGTAAGAAACACACCATATGCTGGACTAGTTAATATTTATAGCTCTGCGTTTGTCACATATTGTTGTTTTTCACAACTTGTGTTGTGAAAAATATTTTTTTTAGGGGGGGGGGGGAGGGCTAAAATGAACAAACAGCAACACTGCACAGTTATAAAACTAGCCTTTCTATTAGACAAATAAACAGTTCTTTTGGCGGTGACATCGACAATAAAGTGCAATATTTTTCCACCAGTTCAAGATGCCGGCGCTTCTGTCACCACCTACGAGAGCGTAATGGCCCATCGCTCCATTTAGACGAATAATTATTGTGTTGCTCGAGCCGGTGTGTTCAACATTCCGAGCTTTTCGTGCGGCGCTCTAGGCATACAAGGTAAATGTAGCCTGTCATACAGTGCGAATCCCCTGTTTATTAACGTTGACAACAAAGCATCTTTTATGATTACAGGAGCCAAGTAGTCGTTCGCCTCAACATAACCAGCGTGAAGAAGTGCTTGAAAAATAAACATGCGGTAAGATCTGCGGCATCAGGAACGTGAAATAAGCGAACTTATGCGTCTCAAAATTGTTAAGCGATGCACACTGGCTTTTCTGCACGCGCTTTGCACGCCTGAAAAAATGAAGTCGTGGTTTCTTCATGCGTGAAAAGAATGATTCCGGGCACGTTTTGGGCTGATAAAATGGAGAAATGAATGCTTACCAGCCAACAACAGCGCTAGAACCCACATAGCCGCAGCCATTGCACGTGGCCTTCCTGTCTACTCTACGTTTTTCGCGGACAGGATTGGTACACGTCATTTATATGTTCTATAAAGAAAAGACTAAAAAAAGTTTCGTACTAAAGCCCTCCATGCACTTGTCGTGCCATCCGCCCATATTTAGCTATGATTTGAGGAAAACAATGGGGCCAAGACATCTGGCACTACGAATTCCCTGCACATTCGCACATATCTTGCTTTTTGAAACTGTGGAAGCAAAGCAACTCGCAAAAAATTTATTGTTCTTTCAAAGATGTGAGTCGCGTTTGCTGCAACATCTCCCTTAATGCCAGGTTTAGAACCTGGATTTATTCGTTGCATACTGGGGAGTAGCCAGTGGAGTGCTATTGGTCAGAACAGGTTAGCACTTTAAAGCACACACGCACTCTTGCACCACTCTTATCGTCTCACTATAAACAAATGCGTCACCACGGCGCTGGCGCATCGTTCCTTTCATCGGAGGTCTGCGTTTGTGGACGAAACGTTCAAGCATTGTGCGACAGCATTGCGAAACTCTCTTCTTTTTCACGCACCCACGTCAGAAATATCTTCGCGCAGAACTGTCGAAGAACTAGGAGAGCCAGCGCAATATATATGGGCGATATTTGGTGACGTCAGCCTCTGGCTTCTGGTCGCTGAAATATTCGCCATGCAAAATCGCACGCGTTCTACTAGACAAGCAGTGTGTGCAATCACGCTGAATCACGGACAAGGCTATAAAATTTTCACACAGCACAATGAAAAATTCATGATTTTTTCAGAAATGCTGCCTCCATTGCAGCTTTGGCGTTTTTGTTGCTTTGAGAGTTTTACATGGGAAATGTTCAAAGTAGTATCCGCATCCCCTTATCACAATCGGTATAGTGGGTGCATTTTGGACTTTATTTGAAAGGGAATTTTTAGTGACAAAAACACGCACAGGTCCAGCCAGCGACAATTTCTGTGAGTGAACCCAAGGTGAAAATTTCTAACGGTGAATTAGCTAAGTGTTTTTGCAACCGCGGGGGACGTAGGATGGACGGCTTGCAGTGTTCCCAACAACTGACGTGGAACGTCAGGGGGAAAGAGGAATAATGTGTGCGCAAGGGAAATGACGGTCGGCACGACGCATCTGACTATCTGTGGACATTCTTAGTGGACAAGAGAAATGATAAGAGGAAACGGGAACGGAGGAGAAGTGAGCATGAATACGACAAGAACGGGGGTGGATCAAGAGAAATGAGTTAATGAGGATACAGAAGACAGGCAGACACATGCACAGGTAGGTTTTAAACACATGAACAGCGGCTCATGTGTTTCACTCTTCAGCTCAGATTCCCGTTTTCAAGACAAGCCGTATTTATCGAATGGCAAGGGAAATACGGATTTGTAGAAGGAATACCTAAAGTCAGAAATCGCGAGAGGTGTAGTGCACCAATTTTCACCACTATATTTTTGAATGTGCTATTGAAAAAAAAAGAAGTTAAGAGCTATTAACGAACAGATTATGAGTGGCATTAAGTACTGAATGTTAGCTGCTTGCATTGGCAGTGACTCGCCTGTGTGACTTGAACCCGGTAAAAATAATGACATTCCCAAGTTGTGCACAGTAGGGCCAAGCGAACAAAAGAAGCAAAAAACCATCCATAGAGGTGCATGCAGCTGTAGCACACACCATCGCTAACTGTTCATTACGCTTCCCTTTAGTCTTTTCCCATCGTCATTGTTTTATGAAGAGGAGATGTGTTTTTTTTTAACATCTACACTTTTGACAAGCTAGCCTCTATGACCTTCTTCTGCGGCGGTACCGACAGCAAGAACAGACAGCTCGCATTTGTTATGAGGGCAGCTGAAAATGCGGCCAGCTAGAGCTTCAGAACAGGTGTCGATCGCTAGCTTGCTCCGTCATTCATGCTTGGACGCCAACAAAGCATAGGCCTCAAAGCGATGAATAATGACGAGCTAGCCATCTAGCGTTGTCATTTTTCATAAATCTAAGGAGATTAATGCATATTCGTCGGTCCTGGCTGTAGCCACTGCTACGGAAAAGTTGGTTTTGAAATAAATTACCGCACCCAGTTGTGGTGTGGCATTGATCAACTCAGGTGCGCAGAGCACTCTCTGAAGGTACGAAATATGAAAAGGCAGTTCCTCTCCATAACTGAGCTCTGAAAACGGGCTGGTGGTATTTTGCATACTGAGAAAACAGCCTTTAGGTACACCTGCCCTGCGATATATTCACGAGTGACGGATGAATGGATTCGGAACAATGCATGTTCCTAAAAGCACTGAAACTTTCCTGGGTATAAAACACTGGCGCTATTAGCAGTCCTCTGGCAGAGCTGCCTAACGTACGTACCTTAAAAGTTTACATTGTTGCTTCTTCAAATGCAGGCTTTTCTGCCTTAATCCTAGCGGTTCTATAGAGACTTGAAGGAAGCCCAGAAAATAGCAAAAATTGTGTAGAAGCTGGCTTCTCCTACATTTTTTAAGTTGAAATCGACCACTGTTTCCACCAGGCTTCACTGAGTAGACCACGGCGTCGCCTGCGCAATAACGTGGATTAGGAATAAAAACTGGCGGCCAGCTGCGGCTGCCAAATCCTAAGCAGCACGCAAAGCGTTCGCGCTGCCGCGGCAACATAAATGTCAAAGAGAAATAGCCTCGTCACACATGCAATGCAGATGCGCGTTGTTTTCTCACAACTCCGTTAGAATTCTCTCATAACACACGAAGCCAACTTTCGTGGCAACTCAAATTGTAAATCTCCTCCCGCCCCTACCATCAAAGCAACCAGTCCTAGACCCCCCGAATCACATGATCGTACAGGGTATATTCTAAAGTGCATCTGCTTACCACCTGGATAACCTTTTCGGTAACTCCTGGATTCCCTTGGATATCATTTCAGCAGGGGAATGTGGCAGTTTCGGTTGTGAGAAGCGATTACAAGGATACCATTTAGCCCAGCTGGCGAAACGCCTCTCCGCAGTTATCGGTGTACGAGCAACGCTGTGACTTGACAGGAATTTTTCTCATCTCAAAGGAATTTGCCATGCGCATAGAAGTGGACAATTCGTAATCATCCACGTAACTATGCCGACTGTGTCAACCAATTTATATAGGAACCGAGATCAAGGCAACTGGTTAAAAAACTCTATGTACCATACCCCGCAAACTTCTTTATCTCATCCCCCAACCTAACTTTCTGCCGCCCCCTGCTACTATTCCCTTCCCTTGGAATCCAGTCTGTTACCCTTAAGAACCATCGGTTATTTTGCCTTCGCATTACATGCCCTGCCAAAGCCTATTTCTTCCTCTTTATTTCAACTAGGATGCCATTACCAGCGTTTGATCTCTGACCCACTCTGCCCTCTTCCTGTCTTTTAATGTTACACTTGCCATTTTTCTTTCCATAGCTCGCTATGCTGTCCTTAAGTTGAACCCTTTTCGTTAGCCTCCACGTTTCTGCCCTATAAGTGAGTACCGGTAAGATACAGCTATTATATACTTTTCTCTTGAGGGATATTAGTAAACTGCCATATATATTGGTAGACTGGGTGAATGAGAATAAGGAGTTTGTGGAAATAGGGTCGCCACAGCTGGCACAGGGCAGGTTAATTGGAGGGATTTGGGAGAGGCCTTTGTCGAGCAGTGGCCATAGGGAGGCTGATGATGATAATCATATTCCGTACCTCAGCACGGCATTGCATTGGCTCTTTTCCACAACAGGCCAGATGACTGTTATTGTTCGATCTTCGCCCGAAACAACGGTTACGAAGGTTGTCCTGGTAGTTCACACGAAACTAGCGCATGGAGGCCATGAAGTGAAATTTAAAACTTCAAAGTTCAGGTCTTTTCTCACTATGTAGCTATAAAAAAATTCTGAAGGCAATAAACCCAAGCCTTTTCAGCCACACGGGACTAAGAAATCTGGTGCCACACTGCTATCTTAACAATTCCCAAACCGGCCTGATTGCGAAAAAATCAACATCGTTCTATACGCATTCGGAGTCCTGTTGTGCTGCAGAGGCTATGGCAAGAGGCAACCGCTGGCAATATCGATCACATGTCCATGGGGTCAGGAGATCGATGCGTAAACGCTTACGCGATTGAAAGCCAGTGCTTAGTGATACGATAGTATTTATCACTAATACTGTTTTTATTGTGCGATGCAGAGGGAAATAATATTTTTCCTGATTCACAATCTTCAACAAGCATGGGTGTGTATCAAAAATTATTTTGAGCTCAATTATGGAATAAGATATCATTGCGACTTTAGTTAGTAATGTATTCTTTTGTAAATGTATGACACAAAGATTGATAAGTTCATCCTGCTCCATCATTGCTACCTCGCAAGCCGCGACAAAGAAACAGATATGAAGCTTGCTCATCCCTTTCAGTCACGGCTGAAAGTATGGGACCAATAATTTCTTTTTCTGTACTTCATATGTGCGAAAATTTAAATGATAAAGCGAGTGAAAAATTTTTTAAACAAGTCTATTTCGGTTTGTGCGCAGATTTGTGTTCATTATATCCAACGCAGTACAAGTATAAAACGTAGGACTGGCTAATATTACACATGAAGCGCTCGTGCTTCCAATTCAGGTTTCAAAATTCAGTTATCGAAAAAAACCCGTTGAACTCCTCTGTGACTGGTCGAGATCATGTTTTATGCACATTTCTTGCAGTTTCAGTTGTCTTTTTGAAGGAAATTTGACTGCGAAGAATCCCAGGAGCCGTCTTGGCAGGGCGAAGGGGATTACGAAGCTCGCACGTCTATAATGTCCTTGGCGTTGAGTATAGCATAGCCTTCTTTAGAGAAGGGGTAATTCAGCTGCTTACACAGGGCAGATAGGGGAGTATACATAAATCCCTACGCAAGCATTGCTGCGCTCGCGGAGAACTGCGCAGTTGGTGACGTAAGAAAGGATTTGACGTTCCTGTGAGCACGTTCCTGCTGTTGGAGGGAGATGAAATTACTGCATTCTGCCGCATGCACTAGAGGCGCTGACCGCCATTGCTGCTCGCCGCATCACTCTCGTTTCAAAACTATATCACTAAGCCTCCTCACACACATCATTCGCTGGCAATGAGTCAATACGGTCATAAACCACACGCTGAAGCCATGACGAAGATCACGCGGCAGCCATTGAATGGCAAGCTTGCGTCATTATTTCGCCATTTGAATGGTACTGCGGCTGTGGGTACAGTGAAAAACTGCCATACTGGCGTTGCATATTCCGACAACAAAAGAGACACCCCATACATTTCTGCTTTCCACCACAATGCGCTCCATTTGCTGAAGGCTGGCAGTTTCGAGAAGTCGCGTTTTGCGCACCTTACCGGACCGAGAAGAGGACGGCACCTGACGCCACTTCCTTGATCACCTGCAAGCTCGCTCGTCTGAGAGCAGAACAAATACAGCGGGAATCATGGGAGTCTCGCCCTCGAACGTCTGGGACCCGCACAGGCCACTGCCGCTGCCGTTGCTCAAGCTTTTTATCGACGTCAAGGGGAACAGAGGCCTTCACATCTTCTACCCTGTGAGTACAACTTTCATAGAAGGTGTAGCATTCCTGCGCCAAGCATCAGCGCTTTGCCACTGTTCTGGGATACAGAGCTGCCTGTAAGAAAGAAGGGATGGACGAAGATCTGAGTGACAGAGGACGAAGCTGCCAGAGATACGGGAAAGGTATTTGTGTGAGTAGGCGAAAGGTCGGATATATAGCATCGAAAGAAAGTGAGGCGCCAAAAACACGGAGGTGATGCAACAGGCTTTCCAGTTCTAGCCTTCCTGCCATACTCGCAGATTTCACGCGGAGCAGTGAACCCTCACAGCGTGTGCTCGGTGCGCGAACTCGGCGTGCGAGGCCGACAATAAGCCACTGGCGACAAAAAAGTGTGCTTGGAAGAAAAACTCCGTCGCACTCATACATGCTCTCAGCCATGAACGACTCGATGGCCAAACTGCGCTGAATAGCTGCTAAATGTACTGAAAACACTCACAAAGCCGGACAGCCATAAAAGCGAAGTACGACCGACATCGAATATTTGCCAAAACCTTTCCACAGAAAAATTGGTTTCTAAACAGAAAACGCGTAGCAGCTGTCTCACTTCTCAGTGGACACCTCAGCCGCGCAGTGGGGGATATGATGAAGGAAGGTGTAAAGAAGCAACGTAGTAGAGGGCTTCAGGTTAATTTGGACCACTTCGGCTTCATCAACATGATCTGACATTGGAGAGCACATGCGCGTGTTTTGCACTTTTCTTCCGTCGAAACGTGACCACCGGGGCTGTGATTTGATCCGCCGTCGTAGGCATCAGCAGCCGAGCGCTCTAACCACTTAGCCACCACGGTGGGTGCCGCTGAAGAAGGGGCGAGAGCTATGGCGCTTCAAGTAGCGAGATGAACCTTGTGAATGCAGCGAGAGACACTGAACGCTCTGCCCCAGTCAGTAATTTCGTTCTCTCATCGGTACAGACCCGCAGATTTCGGTTTAAGCCCCACCTCTCGGCGGCAAATGAGATATACTTAATGCGAACGAATGCAGCACGCTATAAAGAATTGTCTGAGAGCGGCGGCTCTGAAACGCCTGTAGCGAATCTCATGACCAACGTCAGCCAAGTGCCGAAGAAGAGGTGGCGCCAGCACGCTCTACAGGTCGTGGTCGTGGCCGATCGCACGATGGCGTCCAAATTTATTGCAGTTGCTTCGACGAGGCCTTCGAAGGAGCGGCGGCCGCGGCGTTCAGCGTCAGGCGAAAGTCCTCAGCGTTCTGTGCAGAGTGTACGGACGCCACCTCCTCTTCGGCATTTGGCTGGCGCTGGTCAGGGCGGTGGCTACATACCAAAGCGGCAAAGAAAGCCGAGCGCGGTGTTCAGCAAAAGAAACGTTGCTCATGACGAATGCTTCTTAAGGTGAGTGCGGCTACTTCCAACTATGAGGCAGCTACGCGTTTCTTGCAAGGCATTTCATGCGTACAGCTTCTCTTGACGACTAGAGAAACTGCCATTTTTTTAAAGCCCAGTGTGGTCGCCGGTTATATTCGTGACAGTGGTTACTGATCGTGCAGTCCAGGTGACCGCCTACAGTTACAGCAACTGCTCCGTTGTACTTGCGGAGTTGATGATAAACGCAACTCTGATTTTGAACTCCATGGTTGCTTTAAAGTTATTGGTACCAAATTTACCTGTAATGTATGTCGCGTGCGTTGAAACTTATGTTCATGCCTGTTGTTTACTGCGTTAAAAATTTAAATCTCCGCACATTCCCTTCGCACAGTAAGCGCGTGATACGGCTGGAACATCGCATCCCTGGAGGAAAAAAAAGACGAGTTTTGCAAGTTACAAAATCTCAGTAACACCATGTTTTTCTTTACAAGTTATCGGATCGCCTTTCCGACAATATATAGAGGAGATGCACGAGGAAAGACAAAATAGAAGAGAAAGCATTTCATTGTATTTTGCATTGAACTCATCGCAGCTTAGGCTTTTCAATAAATCTGGACAGATGCCTAACTGCGAGTTTTATGTTCGTTACGAGCCCTTGTCTCGGAAATCGAGTCTCGAGATCCAGGATTGTATGGTGGCTTAAAAGTGAAGTCGCCTCATAAATTGGTCCATAAATATTTTTTTCTTAACGCCAGCGCCAGCAAGGTTTGTGGTAAATAACAAAACAGCGATATCTTTTTTGTCTTCTAGTTTGGCTGGATGAAGAATTTCGAGACAACTCTTCCAACACCATATTTCCATGGCATGACAGCAAGAATGTTCTGCTTCGCTCCCAACGTCCTGTAAGTTTCATCTTTTCTAATTGTACATCGATATCTTCGAGGATAACTGATGCGATGCCTAAAAATTGTGTGCGGATTGCAGGCACTGGGAAGCACAGGGAGGTGGTGAAAATGTTTGTTGGCAGAAATAAAAAGAATCCACGTTCATCCTTGTGTTATGTCGTCACGTGAAGAAGGGGCATCTCGCGATCCTCGATAAAAAAATGTGCCGACGAACCGTTAATTTTATTTGAGTATCAGTCTGCTCCTGAGGTTGTCACAGTGATGTTGTTTGAGCCGTGCTGCGTTCCTGCTAGTCGCCTCGTGGCCTTATGTGGAGGCCATGAGGCGACTAGCAGGAAGTTGCGTGGAGGCCTTCAGTTTTGAACGGCACATTACCGTGAAATCATTATTCTCCTGCAAAGCATGTATAACAAATAGTTGTTAAAGTTGCCAATACTCTACCGATCGACCTTCTGCGCATATTAAAAATGGTTTCCTGGGTAAACAATGTGCTAAAAAATTATCTGATTAATGCTCGTTTGTTTCGCTCTTCTAGACTTACAAGAAACCTTGCTTATGTCAACTTTAATCTGTCACCAAATATTAATATTGATGAAAACCGTGTCGTTCATTTAACGCCTGCGAATATTTGGAATAATTTTACCGCCAGCAGAACTGTCTTATGACGTCTCTAGTGTAAAGACGCGCCTTAATGACCTCATTTAGCCACTGTGACCGGCATCTTTACTTTTCTATTTCGGCTGTTGCTCTGGTTTGGTTTTAATTTTGTTCATTTGTCGTCACTGCGAAATGCGTATTCATGTAACCGTTTCCCATTGTTGTATTTTAGTCTTGCGCCTGTATTATTGCAGTTTTCATAAAACTACAGTTTAGTTGCCTACACGTATCTCGCTTTTGTATCATACACTAACCCGGCTATGGATCCGAACAGCGTTTGGTAATATGTATGGTATTAAGTAAAAAAAAATTAATAGTGAAACTGAAGTGAAAGAGAACGATCGGCTTAAGCGAGAAAATTCCAACGCGCAAGGACCTTCCGAAAAGGGCTTACACCAAGAAATTACTCGTTTTCATTCGACAAATGACAGCGAAAAACAAAATAATAGCAGGATGGCGCCGAAAAATTCTTGAAACATCTTCGGTAATCTGCAGCTTTCGGTTTTAGTACGGTATACTAGCTTCGATCTTCGGTTGAAATTACAAGAAGAAAGTATAGCAACGGAAAAACTTCGATTTCTTCGACTTCGATTTCCCGACCACGCAGAAAGCAGATTCAGATCCTGGTGTACGAAGAGGGCAACGAGCAGGAGTGGAACGTTGGCTTGGACGTCACCTCAGCTTATGTGTACTACTCGTCGTCGGAGGGACCGCGAGGCAAGAAGCGGATTTACGCGGCCGCCATAGCGCCAATAGGGAGCTACTACAGCATCGCCATCCAGATGGTCGAAGACAGGATGTTTAAGGTACGTAAACGCACGTGGGGCGTAGGAAGATCACATGCATCGCCCTTTTCTCGAGATCTCCCGCGCGCGTGCACGCACGCACGCACACACGCGCACGCGCACGCACGCACGCACGCACGCACGCACACACACACACACACGCACGCACGCACGCACGCACGCACGCACGCACACACACACACACACACACACACACACACACACACACACACACACACACACACACACACACACACACACACACACACACACACACACACACACACAGCTTTGGCGGCCTGATGCCCCGTTTGAAATGCAGTTCGCCACCCCCTTCTGTCTCCGATACTTTTCGCATTGTCTCCCTTCATCGCTGCTATAAAATCGAAAAGATGCTAGCAGAAAGTCGTGCGCCTTTGCTCCTTAATTACCTCACACATCCCTGGCGCACCAATAAGGCACTGCCTGGCGCACCAATGAGGCACTTATGCTCCCTTTCTGCTTTTTTCAAAACCATCCGAAGGTTTCGAATCCATTGATTTTTAGGAAAGAAAAGGCCCGCAACTACCTCCCTGGGCCAGTGGACCCCTCAATCGCGCTTTGAGGCACATCGTGGTGGTGTCCACTTGCAAAAGACTGTGCTTTCGCACAATACTGCATTCTTAGCAATGCTAAACCGCATGCTATTCTTTCCCGTCTCTTTGTAGCTCGCGGAGAACGTTGCAGAGTTAGACATAAAAAAATTTTAATATTTGTAGGAAATTTGATGCCATCCTTCTGAGTGTACGGCCGCAGAAGTTCGGCCCAAATCCACAAGATTATGCGCTCGGTTGGTTCGCACATAATGGTTACTTGTATATGTTTTGACTCTGAGCCTTCGATCTCTTCGCGCTCTTGATGAGTTGTTCGTCTCAGTCTTGGAAAGCCTGGCTTCGGACAAAAGAACAGGAAGATCAGTGACGGACAGCGCGTCTAAGGGAAGGATGAAAGTAAATGTAAAGGTTGCCGGTATTCCACCGCTGAAGTTATACCACAACCTCAAGAGAATTTTTACAGAGAGGCAACCGTAAGATGGTCTTTCTGGCTACAGAGAAACTTATGTGTTCAGCGCAACTAATGCAGCAGAAGAATGTATGGGACGATCAGACATCTAATGCGACTATTGTTCGAAAGCAGTTGGATTTACCCTCGTTGATTACTTATATGCTTTTACTCTAATGAATGCTTTTACTCATAACCTGGCCTCCACTCACACGGCAAAATTTTTCCGGAGGGTGAAGGTGGAGTGGGGAGGTTTCTCAAGGGCTGCTGGCTTTCCAGATGCGTCTTTGAATTCCGATTTTGCCGTCGCCTTTCACAGCCGTGGGTGGAGGCCTTGTGGCGGATAAAAATAGGTGGTTTGGTGGTGGAATGCGTTTCTGGAGGGTAGAGTTGAAGGGGTGGATAGTGGATGGCGCTACTGGGCAGTGAATGTGGGCAAGGGTGGGGTGGAGGGTGGATCGAGGGTGGCAGTGGGGAGGTGGCTGGTGGGTGGTGCTTCTGGAGGGCGGAGGCCTATCTTTCTGAGGCTACAGAGAGACAGATACATGCGGAAAGATACTGGCATTTTCGCATTGTCAATGGTACTGCTTCCGCAGTAAATAACAATAGTGTAACCTGCGCTTTGCAGTTCCACGTCACCAGCGCAGTTGCAAACTGGACTTGTACCCATGAGAGACCGTTTAAGCGAAATAAAGCGTGCGTGGTAATGACATCTGCGTTCTCATGCTGTTAGTACTGCTGTCTATTGAGCTTTATTTTGCGAAGGCGCGAAGTAAGCTCCGATGAAGGTGACGCGTGTAAAATCGTCTTTTCTCAGCTTTGTGTGTTTCCCTATGCATCGTACACTTACTCTGACCCACTATTAAGTCAACTGTATGCCAATTTTAAGTCAGAGCTTGTGTTTGTCTGCCTTTCATGTCCCTGTCATTAACCTCGTACGCTGTTATTCATGAGCAAAATGGCGAACTAACTAGCTTAGAGTGCAGAACTATTGCACTATTATACAGCTAGAGAACTGCGGTATCCACACCAAGCCGCACTTCCCACCTTCGCTGCAGCTTGCATCCTTAGCCAGGGAGAAAATTTTGATTATTCGCGCGTACCTAGCTTGTAAACTTTGTTTCATCTTTTGTTTACTTCTATTTGCTCGGCGTCCGCCTCGCATTAACGAAAACAAAGTAAAATACTTGCATGGGTCTTGTCGACTCACTGTGTGGGCTGCTTCTTGCTCCGAGCCCGAGGAAAGCAAAGCAGAGGCTTCCTGATGAGCACTCCTTGGCACGTGAAATGTTGTATACGTGCCGTTCTCGGTCCACTAGGTAACTCTGGTGACGCAGCGATGCATTTGAGCCTTTGGCTGCGTGTCCTGGGCACTTCTGTCGGGGACGGAACTGCCTAGGGTGAGCGAGCACGTAAAAAAAAAACTATCACTGGCGGTGATACGCTTTTTTTTATCGCTGTGTCCATGCCTGAGCCAGAGCCTTGGTCCTCCTAGAATGTCCCAAGAACGGGTTTCCAGTCCTTCGCTCGTACACGAAGCAATGCACTGGCAGCCCGCAGCAGCGAGCTGCTGGTAGTATCAAAAAAAAAAAAATGTAGTAGCTTGCTGGCGCCGTATCAAAGCGGTGCCCACCAGCTTGTCGACTCATTGCGTGGGCTGCCTCTCGCAGCAAGGAAGAGGGAAGAAAGGCCGTCGCTTATGGGCGAGCATCCATTGGTGCGCGAAATGAATACGCATTCTCAGACCACTAGGCGACGCTGCAGACGCAGCGATGCATTTGGGCCAGCGGCGGCACGCCCCGGGAACTTTCGTCCCCTATAGTAAATAATAATGCGCAATGATTTCATCACTTCTAAGAAAGTGCTCCGCTCCTGCCGCTTGAGTGTGGCTAGAAATCATAAATATTACGCAGCCCTTAAAAAGGTACAGGTGCGGCCAGAATAATACGGAGCACGCGAAAGGCGGCCATGCTAGCAGAAACTGCATCTAAGCGCCACCTATCAGCAAAACAAAGACACCCCTGGCTATCCGCGCGCAGCGAGAGTGCCTGCCGCCGAGCCCCCCTCTTTGCTGCTACCCTGCCGTTATCACTGTTCGAAAGATGCTGAGCGGGTTCGGGCAACACCGCCAGGTGCTGCCTTCATCCAGGCGTGCTCACTTCAGCCTCGGTGGCCGCGCGGACTGAAGGGCCGAGATAACACGTAATGCCAAAACGGCCGTCTTTCTCCCGCTTACAGCGCGCGCCTCCCCGCGATGCGAGAAACGGGGCAACGAAGCGCATGGCGCTGTCAGCAGAGTATCAGTCGATCATAGAGAAAGGGATTGCATGCTATATGCTGCGATGTTGATAGGCCTGCGGAAAAAGTGGGTCCGTGCTACCGGCGCCATCTCGCAGCGTCCAAATTAAGATAGTCCCTGTCGCCACTGCTAGGCAGCGCGCATAAGCACGTTTCCGCTGCTCCGCGACCCTTCCTGTGCTCCGTATCATTTTGGCCGCACCTGTACATATGTTAATATTTTTGAGAAGCTTGGAACGAAAAAGGAGCAATTAAGCTTCTAAGTTAGTTGCATTGAATGAATAAGTGTTCCACTCACGTCGTCCTAGTATAGCGCTAGCATTCTGATTCTATATAGTATTATTGTCTATTATTTTGATTCCTGTATTTCTCATCCCGTGAACGCATTTCAGTACCTACGGAGGAAAATCGTTGCCACTTCTCGAACGCACAGAAGCATCCAGCATGAAACAGGAACAAAGTTAAAAGAGCGGCAGCAATAGTTGCGGGCTATACAGTTAGGACCCATCACGGCATTCAAAAATATGTTTAACTCTGACAAACTGCAGTTCACCCCTGATGAGTAAGCTTTATTTTTTTTTTGTTTTACAGCTCTTTTTCAACGACCAGGAGAAGTACAGTGCGGATATGGAAACAATATCAGGTAAAGCGATCTTGAAAAAGATCGGTCTTCCGATCGAGTCAAATAAATGTTTCCTTTAACGAAGTGTATACTTCGCTATACACTCCTTTAAGCAGCCAAGTACACTCTCGCTCTCGCAACCTATATGAAGATTATACCTCCTCGCTCGCTCGCTCGTTTTATGTTCTTATACTGAGGAAACCGATTCATTGTAAGCCTGCCCTGACGAAGAGGATATCCTGTTATGTTTTTCAATTTCCTGGGACTTTATCTTACAAGGATCGTCAGCTACCAAGAAATCATTTTTGAGTGAGTTGAGAACGTCAGGACAAGTTCGCGGAGGTTGATTATCGCACCGTGTTCTCGAAGAAAATCAAACCCGAGGATGAGGTCCTTCGAGCATTGAGCGAACACAGCGAAGCAGGCAATGAAGGTTACACCGCGAAGCTCCATTCTAGCGGTGCATACGCCAAGCGGTGCCACCAGATGGCCTCCAGCTGTCCGGATGTGCGTTCCAGGCCAAGGTGTCAGTACTTTCCTCAGGACAGTCGCCAGACCACGACTCATGACGGAGAAATCGGCGCCGGTATCTACGTGAGCAGTCACGTGGAGGCCGTCAACGATAATCGGGATTTCAGCCGAAGCTTGGTCACCTTCAGGAAAGCGCTGTGTGTGGGAGGTCGGACTAGGGTATCGTTCTCGCGGTCGAGTTGGGGCGTCAAGGGGAGGCGTCTCTGCTCGTAGAAAGGTCGTCGGACATAAGGGTCGTTCGGAGTGTCCAATTGAATCGTCAAGCGAAGGCGTCTCTGTGCGTCGAAAGGTCGTCGCGGCGTGGGGTCGGAGGTCGGGTCGCATGCTAACGTCGGTGAGCGGAGGATGTTCGTCATTATGTCCAGTGACGGCGGCCTTACCTCCGGGTGTCGCCGTCCTCAGTTTTCCCGGCGCGGGCTGGAGGACTGCCGGAAGTAGGACTGGCGGGCTGGTGAAGACAACCGTCGAGGCGACGGTGACCTGGACTGACGTTGGGCAGTGGGTGCAGGCGGGACGTTGGCCGTTAGGTACTGATCGATCTCTCGGGGTCGTTCACCATAGCGGGGCGGGGGTGCGTCTGGCGAAAAGCCGCCCAAGCCAATCCGGCGGTACGGGCAGTGACGACGTATGTGGCCTGCGTCGCCGCAGTGAAAGCACAGGGACCTGTTTTTCGGCGTGCGCCACATGTTTGCCTTCGTGACAGGTGGGCGGTCGTCTGGCAGCGCTGTCGTATAAGGGAATCGGTGGGACGGCGCGGTAGGGGCAGGAGAGTAGAACGCCGGCGGTGGTGGCGCAGGGCTGCGCAATGCCTCGCTGTATGTCATCACATAGGGTGCTGGCGGTTGAGGAGGTGGAATGGGCTGCACCGTGCGGCGTATCTCGTCACGGACAGCATCCGAGATGGCGGTGGCACTAGGAGGCTGCTCCACAGAGCGAAGCTTCTGCAGCTCTTCGCGGACGATGCTCCTGATGAGCTCTCGGAGGGTGGTGTTCTCATCCCCGGGCTTCGGCATGTGGCACTCCAGAGCAGTGATGTTTGATGGACGACCGTAGTGCGCAAACCGCTGTTGCAGGGCGCGCTCCATGCCTGCCGCTTCCTTTGCAAAATCGGCGACTATAGCCGGAGGATCGCGCACGAGCCCGACAATCAACTGTTCCTTCACTCCCCGCATCAAATGGCGCACCTTCTTGGCTTCTGACATCGAAGGATCAGCGCGGTTGAAAAGCGGGGTCATGTCCTCCACGAACATCGCTACGCTATCGTTTGGCTGCTGCGGTCTGGATTGCAGGGTCAATTCAGCACGCTCCCTCCGTTCGTTGCTGCTGAATGTATACAGCCACTGCCGCCGGAAGTCTTGCCAGGTGTAGATGGCGGACTCGTGGTTTTCGAACCACGTCTTGGCAGCGTCCTGGAGGGCAAAGTAAACGTTCCGGAGCTTGCGGTCCTCGTCCCACAGATTAAATTCAACGACCCTGTCATACCCTTCCAACCAGTCCTCCACATCCTCAAACTTGTCACCATGAAACGACGCGGGCGTACGAGGCGTATGAAGAAGTAACGGTTGCGAACTTACAGATTGCTGGAAGGTCTGGCTGGCCACAGTAGAGGTCATCGTGCGGGGTGGCGCGGTGAGGGGATTGTATTCGGGGGCTAAGCCTCTCAAGCGGCGGCTTGATTTGTGGACAGGTGTCGTGTCCAGGGTTGTCGCTGAGCGCTCGAGGTTCCTGGGACCTCTTCGTACATGGATCGTTACCCAGCACCTCCACCAAAATGTCACCGGACGCCAGTAGAATGTTCTCCCTGGCAGAACAGTAGTTAGCAAGCACACTGGGCAGAGCGCAGCCGACCGACCCTAGAACCAAGCAGAAGAAGACGAAGTCCGGCGCTCGACAAAGGACGAAGACAGACCGCACGGGGGCGCCGGTAGAGTGGTGTTTAAAATAAGTGTGACAATAGTGTGTGTGTGTGTGTGTGTGTGTGTGTGTGCGCGCGTGCGTGTGTGTGTGCGTGTACGTGTTTGCATGTGTGTGTGTGTGCGTGTGTGTGTGTACGAAAAGAAAATGTGGGGGAAGGGGCGGTCTGCCTGTCTGCTGGAGCTCTCTTAACCAGCCCTCTAAAAGGGATGGGAGAAGAGGAATAGAGATGGGCTGAGATGGGATAAAAAAGAGGAGGGTGGAGAAGTGGACCAGAAGAAGGCCGCAGGGAGGAATGGTGGGCCGTTGAACAAGCGCACCAGCTTAAAGTCGATAGAACTTATGCGGAGAAGGAAAAAATTAAGATTGTACCAAAATCATATTTCATATATTGCCGTTGTTTTCATGTCGCCTCAAGCGGCTGTCCAACGAGTCAACCTCAAGTTCATCTTAGCGCCGTGAAACCTTTCTTAAACATAGCCCTTTTTAAACAGTTATACATGAAAGCATAGCATGGCAGTAGTCTGATAAATACACATGACTACGAGTGCTTTCAGGAAGCCTCCGCCTAAAGCTAAGAGAAAAATTTCGAGCATAGTGCTCGCAAAGGCTTGCAAATGAGACAAAGCTAATGTGAAACGGTCGTTGTTTGATCTTCCCTGCGAATCGTGTATTGAATGAAATATCAAACTATCTCCGTTTCTCTTCATAAACGTCCTTTATTTTTCTAACAAAAGAAGTTTCTTCACTTCATCAGTGAAAAATCAATCTCACTTTACAGAGGTTGTAAGAGATCCCTTGCAATGTCTACAAGACGCCTCGATATATGTGAACTTTAAATAAACCTGCATGTATTGCAATATCTTTCTATATTTCCCTCCTTATACTAATTTTCCACATTCCTATCCCTCTAATACAATGCAAGGCCGGTGTGAGTGGCGCCATCAGGTAACACAGTGGGGCACTGAGGGATAGACCAGAGTTCTGGGAACGCCACGAGGGGGCGCTTGTGACGTGAGCGCCTGGGCATCGTTCGAAGTGCGGGCAGCACAAAATAAAAAGAACGCCTGAGAAAACAGACGAAAAGAGATGGGCAGTTCAAGTACTCAAGTACTTGCACAGAAAGAGCATTGATTCAAAGTGGCGGAAAAGGACTAGAAATCTAATCAGCAAGTATGCAAGAAACCAGAACGGGAAAAGAAAGAGATAAAGAGCTTTAAACGCCGGATAACTAGGCAGATGATGATCGGTCAATTCATTCATTGAAAAAAAAAAGCGGACTCTGGTTCTGTGAAGAGAATCGAAATGGTACTGCGCAAAATAAGCAGAACTTGGTTTGGTTTGGTTTATTGGGGTTTAACGTCCCAAAGCGACTGAGGCTATGAGAGACGCCGTAGTGAAGGGCTCCGGAAATTTCGACCACCTGGGGTTCTTTAACGTGCACTGACATCGCACAGCACACGGGCCTCTAGAATTTCGCCTTCAAGAAATTCAGCCGCCGCGGCCGGGATCGAACCCGCGTCTTTCGGGCCAGCAGCCGAGCGCCGTAGCCACTGAGCCACCGCGGCGGGTTTAAGCAGAACTTGGTTTGGTTTGGTTTGGTTTATGGGGTTTAACGTCCCAAAGCGACTAAGGCTATGAGAGACGCCGTAGTGGAGGGCTCCGGAAATTTCGACCACCTGGTTCTTTAACGTGCACTGACATCGCACAGTACACGGGTCTCTAGAATTTCTCCTCCAAAGAAATTCAACCGCCGCGGCCGGGATCGAACCCGCGTCTTTCGGGACAGCAGCCGAGCACCATAGCCACTGAGCCACCGCGGCGGCGAATAAGCAGAACTGGCTTTCCTTTTATAAGCAAGACCTCAGCGGTGGCCTCGTGGTATGAGCATACGTGTTTCATGAGGGAGTCGGGGGTTCTACTCCTAGTGATAAGGGGTACCCACCAGTGATAGAACGGGTGCAAGATTTCTTTGGCCCACCGATGATACAGCGGTATTCCTTAGGTAAAATGCTTGGAAAGTAATTAATTGAAGTTAGAAAAGAACACCAACCAAAAATGTGTGAACACGACGTTTCAGACCCTTCTGCATCTTTGACTCCGCCTAGTTTAAAAGAAAAATGCCTCGTGCCATGGCGCGCTTTGGTCAAAGCTGCCGTTGCGCGATTAAAATTCAACTTCATGGCCAGAAGGAAGAATTTCTAGATAGTACCTGCCAATTGCACAGATTGGTTAGATGAATACAAAGAAGAAAAAAACGAGCATAGTGGCCATGATAAAAGCGGTGAAAGCCGCCTCAGCTTAAAAAGTGCTCACAGAAACAATGCTTGTAAACTACTCGAGGATGTCGCTTCCGTTAATGCAGTGTTCAAGAAAAGTAATTGTCCTTTTTTTTTGGCGTGACCACTATTAATTTACCGTGTCCTCAAAGTCTGAACGCTTAGTGTCTGAACGATACACTGGCTCTGAAAAACCCTGCATCTTTTTCCTCATGTGGCTGTTACAGGTAAAACCTGGAAGGTGAGATTTTCTGTCGGAGATCACGTCGTATGGTCGCTGCACTATACTGACGAAAACAAGAAATTCTTTCCTGCAAAAGGACTAGTAAGCCACTTTGTTTTCTCTGCTGTTCTTTCATTGTTAACAAGATACGTGCGTGTACTACACCGAACGCGCTATAAATGCGTTGTCTGCACGCTCTTACGTTGTCTGCAAATGCGTGCTTTTAGATTAGACAGCTTTAAATTTGTTTCGCGCTACAGGCTCCACTTAAAACAGGATAACTTCATAAAATTTTAGTTTTTAAATGTTTATTGTTTGGCTCATTCTTGCTACAGAATTAGCGCAACAAACGGGACCTACAGAAGAGAAGAGTCAACCGACTTACCCAACTTGGTGTGCTAACGAAATTCATTATGAAAATAATGAATTCCGTTATTAAGGTTTGGTTTGGTTTATTGGGGTTTAACGTCCCGAAGCAACTCCGGCTATTAGGGACGCCGTAGTGAAGGGCTCCGGAAATTTCCACCACCTGGGGTTCTTTAACGTGCACTGACATCGCACAGCACACGGGCCTCAGGAATTTCGCCTTCATCGAAATTCGACCCTTGCGACTGGAATCGAACCCGCGTCTTTCGGGTCAGCAGCCGAGCGCCGTAACCACTGAGCCACCGCGGCGGAGCTATATTAAGGTTTGTTTCGCAGAAAAAACCACATTGATTGCTGCAAAAATTAGATTTAGGAAAGGAACCTTTTTTTCCCCACCACTCCATTCAAACTTGTGACATAAATGCAAAAAACTCCGTAATGACGATTTGGAAGTGAATGTTGGTGTGGCGTGGCCTCAGAGAGCCGCGCCCTAAAACTGTATTTACGCCGCCGCCTCTGGTGAAAAGTGCTGGTGCGGACGATGCCTGTACCTTTTTTTTGCATTTTATACATTAACAAAGCTCCACTTCCGGTGAAAGTTGCCTCTTCATCATTACGACGTGGCACTTGATCAATGGAGGCAAACTTCAATTCGTGCTCAGCATTCCCTTAAAAATCCACACAATGATATATATGTTTAAAGAGCGAACATTTCGGGCTGTGATCACGACGTGTGAGCGTGTTTATTTTTCTTTCTTTGTTAATTTGTTTGTCTTGAGCGCACAATCGGGGATAAAATGAAAACAGCCGGAGGGAAATTATAAAACGCAGGCAAGTAGCGAAATATATTGAACGATTAATATGCGTTGTGATTTAATTTGAAGGAGCGATGATTGGTGTGATCCTTGAGTTTAGTAAAGCTGCCGGAATCTTATGCACCGGTGCTTGTGGTTCTAGAATGGACTATAAATTTATGACTCAGTGAAAGGCTCCATTATGCAGAGGAAAACTTTACAACCGACAAGTGAAAAACCATTACGTGACAGCGAATGCAAATAAGCGACAGCGAAGAACCGTTTCATATACGTTGCCTTGACATTTAAAGGGTGGCCGGAAAAGACAGCCAAATGGTGTACTAACCTCAGTACACGTGTTAATATGTTGAAACAAATATTCGAGGCTCTGGTCATCCTGCTTCGAGGAATGACACTTGTGCTTTTTCTTTGTTTCGTCTCCAACTGCTGGGTCGGAAGAGCCCTGCATTTGAGCTGAATCCAATCCTTTCTGAGATTTGTTTCTAGCGAACGGAGGGGGCGAGCTCTCCAACATGCTCCCCATTCAAAACAGCAGCCTCAGTTATCAGTAAAAATAAGTTTAGTCAATTGCAATTTTCTTTTCGCTTAGAGAAGAGCCCGTCACCTCTAAGTCCTTTCGACACATCACAGAATATGCCCTTCTTCATCGTCCTAAGTCACACTGTATATTTCGACGTAGATAACTTTATGGAGCCTGTCTGCTCGTGAGCAATAAGTAAACGTTTTTTGTCGAGATCGAGCTTATCTTTGGGGTGAATCAGGATAGTACTGAATATACCAAGTTACGCTTCGGAACTTTACTTGTTGCTGCCTGCAGGGACCGTCGTTCTGGTTCCCGGGTTTAAAGCTGAAGGTCGGTACATCGGCCAAATTCCAAGGCGAAGTCGTCCGGTTCAACGAGGGAGACATGTAAGCACTAAACTCCCCTCTGCGAACTCCTATCTAAACCGAACGAAGGACGCGAAACTTATTCCCTGATAAAAAAGTTCTGAATTTCTCGATACACAGCACTTCGTCATCAGCGCTGGTTTCTGGTGTGCGTAACTGTGTATTCTAATTTGAATTATTTTACTTTTTAGAATCGAAGCGAAGTTTGGCCATCCAGATATGAGTATTACATTCAGTTCGGGCAGTTGGTATGTGGGCAAAACTATCGCCTTCCTGGTGAAAAGAACAGAAGAGTCGTTTTTGATTCTGGCAGACTTTGCAAACGAGGGCGCCAGAAGAATATCGCCCCGAGACGAGCCGTACAAGAGTGGAGAAATCAAACCCGAGTTCAACGACGCTTTTCGCCTGCTAAACGTCTTCGTCGTAAGTATGGCATGCGGGCTTGCTGGTTCGCCATGGAATACATATTCCGCAAGCACTGCTCCGCACTTTAATGCTTAATATAATAACGTAATGATTTACGAAAGCGCGGCTCCTGGTTGTAGTGAAGATGAAGACTACATCTTCTAATCGAATTCACTACCCAGCACTCACAGACCGGTAATTCATTCAAACAGACGAGACAAAAAAACAGTTTGTTATGGGGCAGCACAAAGCTACACAAAGGTAGAACACAGAAAACATCACGAAGGCAGGCACAAGTGAGCGCTTCGTGCACAAAAGACAACGCTCCAATTCAGGAAACACAGGTTCGATGAGAACAAGGGTGCGTCCTTTTTAGCTACACGTGGTAGTTGCAACGAGGCTGCAGCAGTTCAGGCCATTCACACCAAGTGCTGCGTCTGGTAGAGTCAGTGGAAAATTTTCCCACCGACTCTAGCGTCTGCCCCACATCAACGACAGAAGTCGGTGGACCGCCAAAGCTTTTGAGCGCGCCCTAGACGCGTCAGACGGCGCTGATGAGTTGCGGGCGCACATATTTTAAAGTACGGGCCATATTTCGGAGTACTTCGTAGTACTATTCAAACTGCTGCCTCTAAACTATCGGTAAGCATCAAGTACGGTACCGCAGCCAGCAACAGACATCGACTAAAAGATATTGGCCCTGACATTTCTGAACGCAGCCGCCAGTGGCAGGAAAAACAATTAATTTAAAAAGAATCTTTGAAGAGCCCGGCTCCGGGTGCGCGACAGGATCTTTTCGTTTTGTCGCCACATAGGGCCGCTGAATTCATGAAAGACGCAGCTGAAAAACGCGATACTTCACCGGCGCTTCGGCTGATACTTCGCTGGTGGGATCGTCGCTCGTCTAAGCTTGTGATTGCACAAAAAGCGTTGAAGCTTTGTTTATTGTCAAGGTTTAGGTGAAGGTCTATGACAACAACACGTATTCTGTCTTCTAGAACTCAAGAAAAAACAGTGACGACAGAAAAAAGTTGTTTCATTTGGCTTTGTCCGCGCTTCAGGGGAGCGCATGATTTTTTGTTTGTTTCTTTCGTGCCTCTAATGCAGTGATGGAAAAAATGTATTTTGGTAAAAATTCTTCCATGATGAAAGTTTGAAAGGAGGCAAACGCACGTGTGAACACACACGTGTGTGTGTGTGTGCTATGAAATAAATAACAGCAGATACCCCTGTCTACATCGAAACAGGCTCGTAGCAGGATCTTGGTTTTAAGTATCACCGCTTTGAATCGCGCAATAAAGTAGAGTCCGTGATCTGAAAAAGCTACAGAATGGATCCTAATGCACATGTGACTATTTCGCTTTGTAAATATCACTCACAGTGTGACGTATTGTGTTACACACCCTTTGTGTTGGCGCAGTAACTAAGGGAATGCGGTGCTGAGCACGTCGTCGCAGGGTCGAATCTCGTTTGTGGCGGATGCGGTTCTCTGAGGCGAAGTCTAAAACAATCCCTTTTCTACGCGATGACAGCGCAGGTTAGAAAACGCCAGGTGTTCGGAAACAGCCCAGAGACCTCCACTGCGACGTCTCTCATAGCCTAGTACAGCTTCGAAATGTTTATTCTTACGTACGATACCATACCATACCATACCATACCATACCATACCATACCATACCATACCATACCATACCATACCATACCATACCATACCATACCATACCATACCATACCATACCATACCATACCATACCATGCAATTTATTGTGTTACCTAAGGAACAAGTAACTTCCGCCCGGCCACTACATTTCACTGAACCACAGGTTCCATATTTTCGCTCAGAAGTGCTAGCACTCAAAGTCAAAATGTTGTCAGAATACGCACGCGAAGGCACTGGGCGCAAGTGAATCTTTATTTCTCACATATCATGTTGCTCCTGATTAAAACTATAGTTGAAGAGTGTTCTCTCTGCTTACATCCGGCGACAAAATAACGCGGAGAATTCCGGTGCTGGCCCTAATGTATCGCAGCGCCTTCTGGCTGTGCGCTCCTGGTCTCTAGACGTTCGAGTGCACACGCGCAAACTTTCGTGCTCGCTGAAGCAACAAGCAAACAAGCTGGGTCTGGGGGCCAAATTCCAGCTGCTGCATTGTGCGTGCTGTTCAAGGGCGCTCGATGGGCCGTAAAAGTTGAGCTTTGTGGGCTTTCGTAAAGAAGATCTGATGAAATAAAAGTCCGATAAAAGTCTGCCTGTCTCGGCGACGGACTGGCAAATAACAAATTGAGTGCCCATTACTGTGCCTGAGCTAATTACAGTGGTTTTGTGAGGTTTATGGGTTTACGTCCCAAAGCGACTCTGGCTACGAAAGCCGCCGTAGTGCAGGGCTCCGGAAATTTCGACCACCTGGGGTTCTTTAGCGTGTACTAAAACGCACAGTACTCGGGCCTCTGGCATTTCGCCTCCACAGAAATTAAACCGCCGCGGCCCGGGATCGAACCCACGTCTTTCGGGTCTGCAGCCGAGCACGATAACCACTGCGCCACCGCGGCGGCGAGCGAATTACAGTGGACGAAAACAATTTCATAACCACAAGAGAACAGAAGTTTCTTAAATGTATGTCATTTGCCTCAATACATGGCTGAGGGTATTGAATTTAATTTCCTTCTTTTCTAAACGCTACGAACGGATATATTTTTGCTCACCTAAATGTTGTCGTCGAATTAACCTCCCTTACTTTTATTGGTTATGCGAAGTGCCCTCTTTATTGAAGTTATATTCGACGGAGTTAAAACAATGGGAGGAACCCTCGGCGTATACGCGTGAACGTCCGCACAACGAGCGAAGTTGGTGGAAGGTTTGAGAGAACAGCAGAACAGCTATTGCTCGGTGCCTGCCTGTGCTGGTAGCGTGAATGTTGGCTAGTGTTTTATCTCAATCCCCCCTTCTTTTCTGGTGTCTTCATCTCACGCGATTGCTTGGCCCTAAACCGCAAAAAAATATGCTATGCTACGTCGCCTTGGCACCGACATAGACATCATCTGAAAACAGCGCACGCTTTGCTCATCAGCGCGCCCCCGTCTCTTCTCTTCCGAAGATGCAGGGAATTTAACACAGGACATTCATATTGCAAAGAGTGCACGCAACTCGTTAGCCACAGAACTTTTCTTTATTTTCTGTTCATGGTCAACAAAAGATCAGACCAGAAAAAAATAACATTTACAATAGTGGCAGCCTTGATTAGGCTGTGCTGTGATATGCCAGTGTTGGGTGATCTGGCAAACCTAAAACCATAGGCCACAAAACCACGTTGCTTCTTGGCGAACAAAGGCGAACCCAGTATATGCATTGCCTTACGACTCTATGCTAATGAGTAGTTACGCCGTTAGCAATGAAAACAAAGTTAAACGAAAATAAAAAGAAATAAAGCTCGAGAAGCAATGCTTTCGCATCCAAAGCACCTAAATAGTCTTAAGTGCTCACCGTAATTTTCTTCCCCGCCAGTTGCGCGTGTTTGCCAGAGTCCCTTCATACTGTGAATTTATAAACTTACCATCGAATGTGTCTTCTTCAGCAAAAAGATTTTATGCTACTCATCGTGTTTAGCAGCGACATTTAAAAACGTAATACGCGCTGATTCTATAGATTGCCTTTTCGCTTCACGCGTTCTGGTTCGACACCCAGTAATTAATGATATACAGGAAAGATTAAGAAACGCACAGCGGGTGACATAGGATGCCTGGTTAACGTAGCAGCGCAAGAGGTATGTAACATCTATCAAGGCGGAAAAGAACATACGGAACAGCCAACTGCTTACGAGGGAAGAACCTTTCCCTCACGTTCAGTTGGGCTACGCGTACTCAATCATAAATTGTTACTGGTGTCTTTAGGTGAACTCGATTTACACAACTGCATTATGCTCGCCGCTCGTTGACACAGCGCCGCTAATAGGGAACACAGAGGTTTTTCGTTTGAAGTATGAGCTTTTAGGGGGCACGGCTTGTAGAGATAACAGTGAAATATGTTTAGACATTGTGGAAATAAGACGCATCATAGTAATACTCGTTACAGACAGCATGTACTGGCCACGGTATTTTCACTGAAATCATTTATTACGCGAGTGACGGCATGCCCTTCTGCACTCGCTTCGTGCAGGTCCGTACAAGCCAGAACTAAAGGCGCTTTCGCACTAGAAAGTCGCGATCGTCGCGCAACCAGTATTGTTCGCTTCTCTCGAGGCTTGCGGCGAAAAAGATCGACTAATGTTGGGCCGCAACAAGTTCAGCGATTGTCATCAATACGAGACTAGCCCGAAAATTAAGCCAACCTACCAGCCGCACCGCAGCAAAGGTCTCCGCGCAACACGTCTATTTATTTACATCTCTCTTAGCTTACCCACGGTCTCCGTTTTCCATTGTCCCGGAAACGCTGTATGAACTAGCCACAGGAAAGCTCGTGTATGCCATGCGCTCTGCACAGATGATTTAAAAAAATTGCAGTAAACGCGCGAATTGTCGCGTGTAACTGTTGCAGGAATGCAATGACTTTGGCTGCAGACTCTAAGTACCTTCGTTCAATATTTCCCCTTGATGGCATGGACATACTGTAGTCTTACATGCACGGTCACGCTGACGTGGGTGGCCTTAATTCATGCTGGTGAGCTCTGCACTGCAGATGCACGAGTGCTGAAGCACCGTAACGCCGGTGAGCAAACTATGTCGATCACTTCCGCGACTCGCCTCTGTTGTAAATCGCGGTGCCCTGTGCTTCCCGTCAGCGCTCGTAGCCAGTTCTGGACGCGCAGCGCGACTTGTATGGTGCGACTGAAACCTGATCCGCGCCTGGTCTCTCTTTTTTTTTTTTTCAGGAATGGAGTACGTTTACCTCATAGCGAACAGCAAACGTACACGAAGCACTTCGAATTCCAAAACTATTAATTTCCAGAGAAGAATGTGGTCGCTTAACCCGTGCGATACTTCGCGAGGACATGACTGCGCTTACATTCATTCTGCAATAAACAAGTGTGTGATCATTACAGATATTTTCGTTTCCCGACTATGTCTCCACATGGCTTGAAGTAGAAGCATTCTTTCCAATAGTCGTGTCTCCTTAATTTGTCCCCATGCGTGTAACTTTCCACCGTTCATTCATTCATTCATTCATTCATTCATTCATTCATTCATTCATTCATTCATTCATTCATTCATTCATTCATTCATTCATTCATTCATTCATTCATTCATTCATTAAGTCCTCAAAGGCCCCATTTAAGGGGTATTACATGAGGGGTGGGCGGGGAGTACGGCAGTTATGACAAAAAAAATGATTTTCGATGGCAGTCTTGAATTGTTGAAGATCTTCAAGGGAAGCGATATGGCCGGGAAGGTCGTTCCAGTCCAGGGCAGTACGGAGGAAAAATGATTTTTGGAACGTTGTGGTATGGGCGCGCTGGGGGTAGACTGCTTTGGGATGGCTGTGACGGGATAAACGATGGGCTGGGCGGATGAGTGCGTTGTTCGGTGGCAAGCTGTGAAAAAATGTATGATAAAGAGAAAGGCGAGCTGGTTGACGACGGGATGCTAGGGTACGAAGTTCAAGTCTAGATTTTAGTCCAGTTACACTAGCGTGATATGAGTACTCTGAAAGAATGAATCGCGAAGCGCGATTTTGAATAGATTCCAGTAAATTCGACAGGTTGGTTTGGTGAGGATCGAATATAGAACTAGCGTACTCTAGTTTAGGTCGGACAAGTGATATATAGGCAATTAGTTTGACGGAAGGGGGTGCTCAGGAAAAGTTACGCCGTAAGTAGCCAAGGACGCGATTGGCTGAGTTAGCTATATTAGTAACATATCAGTTATTGCTAAAACTCTCTGCAGGACAGAATCTTGTGTATATGTTTATTGCTTAGTCATTCTGTGACTAAATAGTGTAAAATGAAGAGCAAGCTATTTCTCCACACCCAATGAGTTGTGGTTGCCTATTTGATAATTCATCAATTTATGCACCAAGAAAAGCATCCGCATGGACTGTGCGGCACACCGTATTGGAAGGTTCTGAATTAATTTAGGACACTCTTCAACGTGCACAGAAATCCAGTTGGACGGACGCTATTCTATTTTCGCTCCAATGAAATCTGGCCGCCGCGGACAAGCGACATGTTTGTGGCTTCCGTGATTTGTCTTTTAGATTATCAGCCGTCACAGTAATATCACTAGATTAATATTAATCTAACAATGAATACAAACTTCAATGTTCCACTTGTTGTCACAGAGTTTATGACATTCCTTTCCACAACATCTTTGAATTTTGTGATGAGTACGGCACATCCATTTATTGAATCTACCGAGTGGCTGTATCTGCGCCTGTGGTTACAAAGCAATCAGAGCGGATTATACAATCAGAACTCTCAAGGCTACGGTCAACCAAATATCAAGAATGATTAGAAGGGTAACCTGGAATCGGGAAGAGATGAGGGAGGAAGACACCCTCCGCCTAGTCCAAGCCCTAGTCGAAAGCAGGATTACCTAAGGGCACCCTTGTCAACAGATCAGAATCGTTGATAGAAAGGCCATTGATACCATTACAAAAGGAGCCTATAAAATTGTCCTAAACATCCAATCAACGACATGAACGGAACATGAACGGAACGGTCTTTGGGATCAGGAGTACAAAACACCTTCGAGGAGCTCAGGGAGGTGGTTCTATAGGGTAAAAAAACGCCTGACCACAACACAAGCGGGTAGGGATGTCCTGACGAGACTGGGCCTATGGCAAGCACGACGAAGTAGTGAGAGTAAGTCCCATATTCTAACATCTTCAAGAGAGATTACCTATGTAAATCGAATGCACAGACACATGCACCACGAACGGCAGAAGGGTAGAACGAGAGCCAGACTCAAAGCACTGGCGAAAAAACTACCAAAGGAACCGAAATCGGTATACGTGGATATCGGAGCTTATGCCGAGTCAGGTAGGTTCGCCACTTCTGCGGTCGACAACCAGGAGAGGCCAATCGTCAAGGCTTCAATGCATGCCAAAGACCCTGTAGAAGTGGAATCACTGGCCATAGTCATACCATGAAGACTCGAGATCAACAGTGGAAGTCTTCGCACATAGCGACGGCGGGAGTTTGCGGCATCCCGGACAAGGGACGTGGCCCAAGAAGATGCCGGCATTCACTATCTGCACCGGCTCATCCTCTATATTTCATTATTAAAGGTTTGCTCCCTCTCTCTCTCTCCCAACAACCCGGTATGAACTACCTTACTGGAAAATTTCCTTGAAGGGCGAGCACACTATTAAAGGTGCACTGAAGAGGATTCTGAACTTGTCTTTTTGCCGCTTGAACTCAATCTGCACGTTCCTAGCATTCTTAGAAACTGCAACTTATTGCCCTGTATGGCCGATTTCCCTAATTAAATCGAATTAACGGCCGGGTCCCGCTCTTTTTTTTGAATTCTGCCTCGTACGATGGGCGGAGTCGACCAACGCGTGAAGTTCCTTTCAGCCAGCTCCGTGGAGGCTTTGCTTTCGCTTTATTTTGTTTTTTAGGTTTCCATGAATAAATAGTTTCATTCGCAGATAATATAGCCGCAAAATAAGCCCGCCGAAATAAAAATACGCGCGGACTATTTGCTACTACGGACTACTACGTATTACTCCGCCGATGGCAGGGCGGCAAGCCGCCACGGGACTGGGTGAAAGGCACTCCACGCGTTGGTCGACACCGCCCACCGTACGAGGCAGAATTCAAAAAAAAGGGTGGGAGCCGGCCGTTAATTCGATTTAATTAGGGAAATCGGCCATACAGGGCAATAAGTCGCAGTTTCTAAGAATGCTAGAAACGTGTAGATCGAGTTCCAGCGGCAAAAAGACAAGTTCAGATTCCTCTTCAGTGCACCTTTAAGTACACTCTCACACTCGCAGAATAACATGGATACCGGGTCACGAAGGCCTAAGTGGAAATGAGGTAGCGAATGATCTAGCCCGAGCTCTTACAAACAGGGCGGATCTCGATACCATACTACCTCCCACCTAGAACCGTATGGTGACAGGCTAGAACACGTTAGGCTAGAAAGAAGACATTTCTCATCGCCGCACAAACAACTGTCCTCATCGGATGCATTGACTAGAGGAGGAAAGAAGCAAGCACATATCCAAGCTATCACATTTTACACAAGATCAGACCCACACAAACCCAAGCTACTGTCCTTGGTGCGGGCCAAACCCACGCTCTACCATACATCTTGGGAATGACAGGACAAAACCAGACAAAATGTTAATAGTGCCACACACGACACACAAGCAGTGCGAGGAATCCCCGACCAGAGGCAACCTGGGCAAGCAAGCCTGGATCATCTGGCTGGTTCGCAAGTCAGCTGCCGGCAGCGGAGCCAAGGACTAGAGACCCCGACCACCCGGCTCCTGCGAATTAATCCCTGCAATTCAAAATTTTCTCTTTCTCTCGCAAAATGTAGGCGGTAAGTCGTACGTTCTCATTATAGCAAGCGCTGAGGACGCGCCTGTGTAAGGGGATGCTTTCCGACTCTCACACTTCATTCGAACGCGAAAGCTTCGTTCGTGTAAAGGGAAGTTCAAAAATAAAGGGAGCATTTCTTAATGTCGAGGTCTATCCAGCGCTTGGGTTGGCATAGAGTAAGTGATATGCGTGCGGATGTGACCGATCGCTGGCGCACTTCGTCGTAAAATTATTCAACTTCCAGTGTACTACCAGCTGCCTCGGTCCATTGGTGGAACGAAAAATTACAAGTGCGGTCTTTCCCTTAGAACGTTAGCCGCAGTGATTCGACGTGACAAGCTTACGTAGAAACAGATTTCGCAAAACCCGTTAAATAATCGCAGCGCCAACTTGGCTTTCGTCGTGCCTGGTTTATGCCGATACAATATTTTCGAATGCGGCCTACTTCGTACGCGACAGATGCAGAACCGTGCAATGAAATGGTAGTAGGCAGATGACAACCGTGGGCACACCAGATTTTTTCTGTAGCTGTTTCTCATGCTTGTGCGCGTGGATGAATATCAGCGCATGGTGTTATCGTCCCCTTAGTCCCCGTTGATTGTGCGGTTCTACATCATTCCACCAGCTGCCTGCATCCTATTTCGTACGTAAAAGACTGCAGTTTAAGGAAGCCGCACTCCCCGTAGCTGTATCTGCTATCCCTACAAAAGAAATAAGAATAAACAAATAAGAAAAAATAACGGAAGACGTCTATAGTCAAGAAGATACTAACTCATAGGAAATCAACGCAGAGTGGTAAAAAATGGACAGACAGCCAGGCACAGAGATGATCTTATTCAAGGCAACACAAGAGCTTAATGGCCATTAGAAATGTACAACTCTTGATCATGGCTCTTCCAGGGACCACATTTCAGATTGCCTTTGCAGAGGCCGTTGAAAAGCGGCAACTTTTGTCAATGTTCTGATCGCACGAGGCAACAGAGCAGCACTTGCGAAATGCAAAAGCCGCTGCACATGCCAGATAGAATCACGTAAGGCAGTCAAGAGCTCACAGGGCAGGATACCCGCGGCACCCATCGTATACTTTACCTGCAGCGTTCAGGCACACGTGTGGGTCATGATGCAGTGAGACTTGTCCAGCTGCCCAGAAAGGAACACAAGCAAGTACATGAAACCAAAGCACTCCAATGCGCACAACTTGCGCACATCCGTATAAAAATGTGATCTAGTTCACGTCGCCGAAGAAAAAAAAAAGAAAAATTCAGGGGGGCACTTTGTTGACCTAAAGTGCGGTGAGGCACTTTAGGTCAACAAAGTGCCCCCCTGAATTAAGCGCGGTGTTGCTGCTTAAGCGCCTTAAGCGCGGTGTTGCTGCTTGTGTCACTGATGTGTGGTTAAGATGTTAAGCTTCGCCTCTAAGAGCGGAACGCGACAGCGTCTTGCAACGCTGCCAGGGAGTCCATAGAAAGCCATCGTCCATTCGGTTCTGCGCCTTTCTCCTCGGTAAATTGGTTTTTGAGGAAAGGAAATGTATCTGTCTCTCATATCTCGGTGGACACCTGCACCTCGCCGTAACGGGAAGGGAGGAAGATGGGAGTGAACGAAGACACCGCATTCACTAGACGCGCCTTTGTTCATTCCAAACCATCGAGCTGGCATGGCGGTGTGGTAGCGTGCTCGTCTCGCACTCCGGAGACCGGGGTTGGATTCCCGAGCTCGGCCAATTTCCTACTCGGTTTTATTTATTTATCTGGTCTGACTAGAAAGGTTAATTAGGCTCATTGGTTAAGCAAGCAATTAACTAAATTCGGTCCCACTTACTTAGAACATCACTATATGATCCCTTTAATTGGTTGTATGGTTAGTAGCCAATGTACAATTGGCCCCTTTTGAAATTAGCGCACTGTGACGTCACGACCGTTTCGACCAACTGCAAAGCGTGACATTTCTGTTGACAACTGCTGCTTACAACGACGAGGCAATAAAGGCTTCCGCCTTAAAACAAAACAGCTCCAACTACAGGCCCTAGTCCCAAATGTTTTTAATGTCACACTCAAATGCCGTCCTGAACTCCCAGAGCGCTTCAGCGGCCACATTGCAGCGGCAGCTTGCATCCCTGTCCAGCTCACCGATGTAGTACCTGCTTGAGCAAAGTGCATAGCAGGAGGCCACGAAGAAGAGCCTGTCGTCCGCAAGCATCGACGACTGCGTGGCATAAAAGCCAGTGGAGTGCCGCTTTAAGTACAGCCTGTATGCATTCCGGGCCGCCAGCAGTGCTTTCCTGTCGACGTGGTATGGGGACCACTCTGGTAACAATTTCGCCGCGTCCCTCTGGATGGCATCCCCGACGTAGTAGTACTGGCCCACCTGTCGCTGGCCGCGAAGGGGCTCTTGAAAAAGTTCCCTCAGAACTTCGTCTGCCAGCAGCCTACCTGCACCGCCGTAGTTCACAGCTGGCGGCAGGTCCGGATGGTACAGAGGGTATGCGAAGTACTCCTCAGAGGCAGTGAGTGCACCGTGAAGGCTCCACGTGTGGCTCCGCACGGACCTGGGTCTGATGACGTTGTTCAAATCACGTTGCTTCAGCCGCCATTGGATATTCATCAAGCTCATCCAGATCATGAAAAAGCTTGCTCCGCGGTTGGGCTCCGGCAATACAGTCACAAGGTAACTGTCGATGTCCCCCTGGACACTCCCCTTTCTCGCGTTTAGCTGAAGCGTGGCGTTGCTGCGGCTCTTTACGACACTAACTAGGACGTCTCGAACATTCTGAACAAGAGCCTCTGCGCCTTGATGTTTGGGAAAGAGGCTAGACCAAGCCACGCCTATGCTACTTTCAACTTGAACAAGGCAGCGGCGGGTGTGCGCTGACCAGGGAAGACCCAGAAGTTCAAGCGTGACATCCTCAATTTCTTTGTCTGCCATCCACCCTAGTTCGGTAACCACCCGAAGGCCTAGGCTGAGGGTAAGCGCCTCCCGCGTCTCAGCCCTACGTCCCCGGAGGTAAGCAACAGCCCGGAGAAGCCCGAGGTTCTCCACTTGCACTTCACTGGTGCCAGAAAATTGCCGCGCCCAGGGAAAGTACTCGTTGAGAAGGGGCAACCAGCGGGAGGTTGGTATGCCAGGTGTTGCAATTTCTGTCAAGTTGTGAATTGACATGCGCAGGAACTTGTGTTCTGGAACGGCCATTGCGGGCCCTAATACTTCCAGTGTTAGCCGATCCATCGTCTGGATAGTAGCGGCTAGCTCTTCGGCTCGTGACTCGGAAATGCCGAAGAGAGCCAACACACTTCTGATGTACTTCCGATAGCGCAGCGACAGCGGGGTATCTCTTCCTTGGCCGCTCATCGCACTCATCAGAGCTATCCAGGCTCGGAACGTGACGCTGTGTCCAATCTTGAGCAAGGGCTGTCCCGTCCCGTTGCGGTACGGTGCCAGGTCTAAGGTCGCTTGGAACCATAAATGGAGGTTCCAGTTTCCTGAGAAATCGAGCAAAATCTCTAACAGGTCCTTGGGAGAAGGAGCAGGCCATGGGAGGTGTCTTTCGGCCATGAACATTTTCAGTTCGTATAGACTGTTTCTAGAATACTGCACGCAGGACGCAATCAAGTCGGCTACCCTTTTTCGGACGTTGGGCCCCGACGATGCTGCAGTATTGCTACTTGTGACGAATCCGGGAGGCCTCTCAATGACATTGAGCGCGTGGGTGTACGTAATCTCCTCTGCAGCATCCACAACAGACAGCGGACGGTGATGTTGCCTCCAGCCGTCACACACAAATCGATAGAAGTCTTTGCATGGGTTTTGTGACCGATTGAGAGATTTTTCGAGCTGAGACTTGTACATTTCACACACTCTGCTGTGACAACTAGGGAGGAGAGGGAGATCTGTGCTCTTAACGTGGAAGCGTCGTGTGGTTGTACGCGAAAAATCGCCACGGTGGACTTGCATCCACTGCGTCGTGGTCGCGTATATGAGTCCTGTAGCCGCAAAGACCACAAGTACTGGCAGCAGAACTGCCGTTATACAGGAGCCCTGCCTCCAGTTGGCCCGGGAAGTGACAACGCTGACGCTCCCCGTACCCTGCGTAGGTGAAACAGAAAATGCGTTACCTTTTATCGTTACGTGAAGCCTATAGACACTTGAAATCAAGTTGGTGTCAGTGTAAAAGCCTTAGCTACATATGGCCTAAAATACACGACGTAATGTGGGGCTATTGAATTGGGAGTTTTCATCATGTATCAATATATCGAGGTTAAGGGGTCTTTTTGCCCCTTGATGTCCAGGCAGAGAAAGTGTAGCAAAGCAGAAGTTTGGGCTATAGTTAGTGAATATCCACAGTGAAAATGAGGGAACGCTCAAGCTCCTTCTTAAGGGTATGACTCGATGGCGTTAACGGCTCCCTTAAGTGGCCTGTGGTCCTCTTTGCGTGCCGCCTCGTTTACTCGTTCAAAATCTATTTTTTTCAACTTATAGATCGTTGGCAGATCTCACACCATTCCTGGCGTTGTGGTTCAGTGGTTAAGCGATGCTTCACAGGCGCGGTAGGTGGCTGTTCGAAACTCTGCCACCGGTGGAACTTGCGAGACCCAGGTTGCTCTCCCCGAGAACCTCTCACGACCAGTCGTTAATTTGCCTGCCAGCTGCCACGATGGGCAGGTTCGATGACGTTACAAGGTCATGTGACCTAGGTGGCAGGTGGTTCATGTTGCACAAACTGCAATACCCGGCTTTACCGAACAGAGTGAGGCTATCGCATCGAAACAGGAAACTAGGCGGAGTACGCAAGAAAAATAAGACATCACGCGCGCTGACTCGCAAATTAAGTCTTAATAAAAAGTTTATTTTGGTTTTTAGGGGTTTAGCGTCCAAAATTGATTCAGGCTATGACGGACGGCACAGTGAAGGGCTCGGTAAATTTCGACCGCCTGGGGTTCTTTAACGTGCACTGACATCGCACAGTACACGGGCCTCTGGAATTTCGCTCACATCGAAATTCAGCCACCGTAGCCGGTGTCGAAACCGCTTCTTTCGGGTCAGCAACCGAGCGCCATAGCCACTGAGCCTCCGCGGCGAAGGAAGGAAGGTTTAATGAAAAGGCGAAGAAACAAAATCAGAGACCCACCGAAGATTGCGCACATGACAGCAGGAGGAAAAAGTGAAATGGAAGCAACGAAAGCAGAAACAGTAGAAATAGTTATTAATCAGGTGCATAGGGTAGCTGGGGATATAAGCTTCCATCTCCTCACGAGTTCCCTGGTCCTGATGACGGAACAGGATAGGGGTGCTTGGAAAGTGCGGAGCACATATGCATTTCCGGCCGTGTACTGGAAGACGGTCAAGAGAGTCCACTACCTAGTGAATTTGGGTGGGTGGGTGGGTGGGTGGATGGATGGATGGATGGATGGATGGATGGATGGATGGATGGATGGATGGATGGATGGATGGATGGATGGATGGATGGATGGATGGATGGATGGATGGATGGACGGACGGATGGACGGACGGACGGACGGATGGATGGATGGATGGATGGATGGATGGATGGATGGATGGATGGATGGATGGATGGATGGATGGATGGATGGATGGATGGATGGATGGATGGATGGATGGATGGATGGATGGATGGATGGGTAGGTGGGTGGGTGGGTGGATGGATGGATGGATGGATGGATGGGAGCGCCCCCTTTGAAACGGGGTCGTGGCAATTGCCACCATGCTGAGCTTCCCTTTCTTTATTTTTTTTAACTGTGTTGTCAATTCTCATTAAGATCCGCCATCTTCTTTACCTATGGTTTTCTACACTTCTAACCTTATGCCACATCTCTGCTTTTCAGCCACCAATCCTCCAAACGCTTTTTGATAACTTCTGCTGCAGATTTATTTACATGACCATTGTTATCTTCAAACCCTAGGGCCTCCGGAAGAGTGACTGTGCCTGCAGCGACATCCGGATGGATGCCATCACATTTGAGCGCGTTCTAAGACACCCTGACCTTGCTTCAAAAAGTAGGGCACGGCCTCTTGTGTTATCATAGAAAAATTCTTTCCTGATCTGCCTTTTCTGGTATCGATATAGTTCCACACTATTTTTCTTTTGCATTGAATCAATCCAATTTTTATCTTCCGCGTTTTTTAACCTGTCGTTTAATGCTCTTTCTTTCTCCGTCCTCATGACCGGCATACATATTGGTTAGTTTTCTACTTCTTTTCCGCCACCGTGAGTCAATGCTCTTTCTGTATATATATTTAAATACCTTAGCTGCCCCCATGCCATCGTCCTACATGTATTTCCTCAAGCGTTCTTCATATAGTATTTTACTCTTAGCTTCCCGTGCTTCGAACGATGCCCAGCCCATATCCCCTTGTACTACCTCGTTTGTGGTTTTGCCGTGGGCACCTAGCGGTAATCTTCCAACAGCTCTCTGACTTACGTCTAATCTCGATTGAACTTCTGCCCTTAAGCACAGAACGGCATTGCGGAAAGTAAGCCACGACACCATTATTCCTTTCCAAATACCTCTCCGTACTTCATATTTGTTGTGCCCCCATAATGCCCTATGTTTCATTATCCTGGCGTGTCTTCGTCCTGTTGCCCTAAGAGCCTGTTCATACTTTTCCGTGTATATCTGCCCTTCGTTTAGCCATATCCCGAGGTATTTGTATTCGGCCACTTTGGGCATTTCGTGGCCTTGTATTGTAAGCACCTGATCAGTTGTATCGTTGAAAATCATCACACCTGATTTAGTTGCGCTAAAACTGAATCCTAGAGCACCTCCTTCGTCTCCACAACTAAAGGTAGCGCAGAGCGCCCCTTGATGTCTGCGGCGCCAGACACTGCTACTTATATCCGTGTCGTGACGCCACTGTTCTATTACATTCAAAACGCTTCCTTCATGCAGCGTATGTATACGTGCCTATGGAACTATTTCGCGCCTTCCTTTTAAAGCTATGACGTCGGTATGACGTAAAGACCTCTATGTGCGCTCAATGACGCGCTCAATAGCGCATGCTCTGTCCGCACCTCCTCTCACCCTATACTGCTGTCTGCGCAATGCCAGCACAGCGCCAAGAAAGCGCATTACCTCGCTCGGCTGAGCGTATTACCGTTCCTCACCCCTCCGCTTGCCTCCACCCGCCACGCAGTGTTTAAGCTATAACTACGAAATCGTTAACTCAGTGAAAGCTCGCTCATCAGCTCTTTTCCGTCTCTGGCGCGAGCGCCCGCAGCGCCATCTCGTGGTGGCACGAGAAAACGTATGCCGGGGCCAGGTGCGGCTCGTTCGCAAAAAGCGTACAGTAAAAAGCTTTCGCTTTAAAGAAAAAGTTCATATCGAACACATGGCGAGAAGCCACATGGCCCTCACAAGTGCGCCTTGGTTTACATCGGGAAAGATTTACGGCGCAAGGGTATCTGTGGCCAAAGACCGCCATGACACAAGGTATTTTTGTCTGCTCAATTTGGTTGCAAAGGATCATTTCCCAATCACTTCACCCTAGATTAGCCGAGCAGGAGGCCAGAGGAAAACTTTTACCCATTGTTTCACTGATAGGAAATCGGTGGCATTGAGGATCCAACCCTGCACCTCCCGCATGCGAAAGTTATAATACCTTAGTGGAGCTCGCCATTGTGCAAATGCCATGAACTGCACGTTCACCAAGGTCCATCTGATGACTTTTCTTAGCTGTTACGGTGCTGTTGTGGAGCTCCGCTTGTATGTCCGTGCTACCCTTGTCAAGGTACTTTGCGTTATCCTCGGTTGAATGGCATGGCAAAAAGTTTTTATCTTGTAGGTGAAGTTTAGTCTTGATGATCGAGAACGTAACTTGCCATCACGCGCTCGGCAGAACAGCATAGCAGGTCAGACGTCGAGGTGGGCCAGTGGCTTAAAACTGAACTATGACTTCACAATTTTGGGGCTATACACTCTACCTCGCCGTAGCTGCCAATCTTGTGTAGCCGACAGCTGCTGCCAGTACATAAAAGACGTTATACTGCTAACACTTCGCACGCATAAAGTGATAGTCTCTAGCCCACACGCGCCACCTCGGTAACTGTGACAGCTTGGCGTATGATCTCTTAGTTGTCAGTCAATCGTAGATCGCAGTAACGGAAGAATTGGGCCCCGATCGGCTGTTGTTAGATATGGCCTCCACCACAGTGCCAACAAAGTGAGAAGCACAGTACAAGAAAGAGCCCATATTCATATTAGAGCTCACGGCAGCGTGAATGGAACGCGAGTTATGACTCTGTGACGCACAGCAGAGGTAGGTACCTCGACAAGCTTTCAAAAGCGTTAACCGTAGAAGTAGGAAGAAACTATGCAGCGGCGGTTTTTAAAGTGGGTATACCGTGAACGAATGAAAAAAAAAATCCTACGCTTTATGCTTCGAAGGGAGGCCGAAGTGATAATGATCGCTGTTTTGCACCCTCATGCCATGTCTCATTATGTCATAGCTCCTTACAAAGATGATTCTAAGAAGACAACGCTGCTCTCGTTTTCTGCTAGTTGCAGATTTTCACTCAGCGCCTCGATGGCGGAGACTGGCTTGCTGAGCAGTGCCACTGGATGTTTCCGCGTCCACTCCGTCGCTCTTGAAACATATTGTGAATGTCATAAGGAACGAAAATTACAATGTTGCCGCTGCAAAAGAACCGCATGACTGCAAGCATGGCTGGCAGAACTGTCTGTTTCAAACGAGAACGTGTCTCTTCAAATTGACCACATATGTCGCGTTAATTTTCGGCACACGAATTGCGCTCCCGATATCGTGAGCTCAGAGCCGCAACCATCTTTCCACGAAGCTGTCTCGACAGGCTTGCAAACTGAATCTAATGTTTCTGGGGTTCTTATAAAAGCCAAAGCTTTTCACATTACACTTATCAGTAACGAAAACGAAACAGGTAATATAGACCTATGTAGTCATGTTGGGGGATATTACAGAGCAAGAAACATCTCGATATTTTTTCGAGTGTCCGGATAAAATTATCCCAATATTTCTCAGTTTCTAATAATTGCAGAGGTTAGCCGATCAAGGCGACACTATTCTTGCTTTCAGCCGCCCGTAATCAGAGGAAGTACGTAGAGTGGGTGACCTGCGTCCCCTAGCGAAGCATCTCATCGGGCTTACCCAAGTGACGAGAGAATTTGCAAAAGCACAGGCGAGAGCTAAAGTTGTGTTAATAAGATCCGTCAATTAATTTTGACTGGTTGTAAAGGTACATATGAACATGCGAATAAATGGCGTATCTTAGTTCTATTGAAGAGCTCAATCACTCACCGCGTGAGGAGGTGCGAGATCTCTCACCTCCAATTAACCACCATTCATATTTTTGGTTGCACAGCCGACTCACCCGTTAAACGAGGTAACACTTTCTTGGTCGGCGGGAAGGGGAGGATTGCTATAAGGCGTTTATCTCTATGGCGGATCTCACATCTCTGCACTCCGGAGCTGACGCGGCGGCGTAAAAAGGCTTGGGAGAGAAAGAAGCTGACACTGAATTATTTCTTCAAGACATCCATGGCCGCGACGGGTGATGTTTTTCTCGCAACTAGAAGTCAAAATTACCGAGCTACAAACTTCAGGTGCTGCTCTCTACGTGCGGCATGATGCGAGCGATTAAATTTTTAGCGGCGCAGGAACCTACCGCGGAGTGCATACTACGGGTGGTCCCGTGATGTTCACTTCGAGCTGGTTACACGAGAACCCTTGCCTATATTACGGGAATGAAACATCGGTAATGTGAGAAGTACGCAGAGTTCTTTGCAATCTAACATTACCTAATGAAATGGAGATATCACCATAGCAATTCAACTATAAAAACCCCCTCCCCCGGCTTAAAACGAACTGCGACATTCCCAGCGAAATACTCTTCGAGAGTAACGGAATCTATATTGCAAGGACGCGCTTTCCAGCATCTCTACGGCTGCCTCACCTGTGAAAATAAGCGAAAAGGTCCCGGAACTCAAGCAGGTAGTATAACTTAGGCTCTTATTGGCTACAGCCGTAACTTGTTCCATACCTGATCAGCTGGCCGCTGGCGCCGCTGGTCTTGAGAACCTGGTGCACGTACCAGCGCGGACACCGGGGCGTCTCCTCGTGCCCCCTCCAGATCAGCAGGGTGCAGGGGCTCTTCCATCTCGTTGACCACAACTTCCACGCGGAGGCTGCAGCGGATGGACCCAGGTGTCGGAGGCTGGGACACGATGCTCCTGCCCCCCCAGAAGGCCTCAAGGGTGGAGTCGACGAAGGTGGTAATGGGGCCGCTGTCCCAGGCGCTGGGCAAATCCTCCGCAATGGCCAAGTTGCTGAACCCGAGTGGGACAGCGCTGCGCTTGGGCATGGCTGCCTGCCTTATCCAGAGAGAGAGATCTGGGTGACAACTCGCAGGAATGAACGCTAGCTTCGGAAGCTCCTCTCGCTTTGTCAGTCCGCTGTGAGGGCGAGCACTGCCGCTGCTGCGCCTACGCGCGCCAGGTTCCGAATGCAGCGCGTGGTGCTCGCTCTGTCGTGATCATCATCTACCTCTTTCCGAGCCAAGGACTCACCCGCATTGACAAATTGGGCCGATGGTCCCCTACAAGGTAAAAAGTTTAAAAATTGAGCACTTCCCACTTGCAGCACGAATTATACTATTTAACAAAAGTCATAAAAATCGGCGCGCATTCGGAAAGTTGGCGCGGTTCGAAAGGAACATACTAATAGGTACTAAAGACAAGACTCAGCCGAACCAAGCACATAGATTGGAAAATACAAGACAGAGAGGCAAAACTTAAAGCAGTTCAGGCCGCTGTCGAGGTGTGGCTTCCCGAGGTGTTTCCACCTTGGGAGCTTGACGCCCAGTAGCTGGTTTTGACCGCAGGATATGACCCAAAGCCTTGTGACCGAAGCGGGCGCTGCTCAGAATCCTACCCCATGAGGCATATATTTTTCGTTAGCTGCTCACAGCGCCAAAAACCCCTCGTCCAGTTTCTGTCCTATATTCCAACTCGGACTCGCACCCATGCACGGGCGAACCGACTGGCTTGATGATCCCGCCTTCGCCACACACCCCAGAATGTTCGGATGAGGAAGCCCAAACGCTCTACTGTTAGCGTAGGATGTTTGATTAACTAAGCGCTTTACTCTCTGCTCGCACTCTTTGGGAACCATAAGTTTGGCTTTATGAAGCCTTGGTGGTAATTTTGACAAGTTGGCATATGAGTCATTCCATGCTAATTGACGCAGAATTTGCCCTCGCCATCTACAATTTGTTTCTAAAAAATCATTGTAGATGCTGCAAGTTGAAAAATGTTCTTCCAGTTTGTTTCGCGGGAAAAAGTTTTTTTTTCGTGTCGTGGCTCACATCTGAAGTTTGGAAGTTGTAGATATATAGTCTAAGAAAAAAAATTGTGAAAATATTTTTTGCCAGCCATGATCGCGAATTGTTTTTTTTTACGTGAATAAATGAAGTTGTGCTTTTATGCATATTCTATTCAAACAAATTTCTTTTGTCTTTCTTTTCTATTAAGAAAAAGTCCAAAAGGTAAAAAAATCTCGCTATTCTGAATATATGTCCCGACATTGCCAATCCCAACTCTTTCCTTACGTACTGCACAAGGCAAAGAAGACAATAAAATGTTTCGGAATGCAAGAAATGTAAAACCCTGCAGGAAAAAAAAGTTGACTTTGGAAAAATTTCTTTTTGCGGGATATTATATCATAAATTGCACATGAGGGGGTCCAAGTAAAAATATGAAGCAAGTACATTGCGCAATATCGTCTGAAACTTTTATTTCAGGCAGCTCAGTCAGATCACCTTGTTTTAATTGAGCAAATAAGTTTGATATTTGAGAACCGGTGTCTTATGCCGCCGATGCCCCTTGTTCGGTCTTCACTGCAGGGTAGTCACTCAGTGATTATTTTGTTGCCATTTTAGTGCGAAAGCATGCTTTCTGATCTGTATCAAAGAGGCGAGATGGAATGCACTAATCAGGCGTGCCATCAAGCTTTCGGTATATAAAAATCCCCGCCTCTCTCTGCAAGGGTTCAGGACAGTATGCATTGATTTCGATAAGGACTGCCAGAGTCTTCTGTTTCTGACTATTTTTTAGATAGTCTGTCCGTTTACATGTGTTGTTAGTGTTCGGTTCATCTGCCCCAAGATAACTTCGCGTCAGACGCATAGCTTCACGCGTATACTAATGGCGCTGCATTCTTCTTCCACAGTTAATGCTTTACAGGGGGCCTGAGAGAAGATTGACGCCAGTTTGTTGTACATATATTTACTAAAATGCGAAAGCGTAAAACGATACTATGCGCCGGGCGAAACTCCTCGTCGCGTGATTGCGGGTCCGATTCAATGCTGCGGGTAACACTTAAAACTGATGTGCAGCAGTTGTTGTAAGGCTGCAATCTGGCTTATTACTAGGGCGTATTCTTCAATTCACGGGGCGTGACCAATAGATCATTTTGTTTTTGCATACCTTAAGGAGGAATTATAAATTATAGAAAAAACCATGAAAATCGATAGTTAGAGGACTGTCCCCTCTAGCTCCGGACCCAAAAAAAGTGGCTTTGACGAAAATAGCCTCAATGAAATCAAGAATATGATCATACGGATGAAAGCAGAATTTAGAGAGGGAAGTTTGCAGATGCGTACTAACCTCGAGCAAATGCAACTTGCCATCCCGCATTTGCAGCTCAACCAACATCAGCTCCAACAGGCGGAGACATAGTGCAAAATAAAATAGCGGCCCTTAAGATTAAGATGGACAGCAAAAATAAGGAAAGGACAACGCTGGTTTTAGACGATGATGACGAGGAGTGTCCCGAACAAGATGAATAGTCATCACTAAAAAAACTAATAATTTGGCAAAGGAACTGCCTATGATTTAGTAAAACAGAGGCCAGATTACAACAATATGGAAATAGCATTGATCTTAAACCCGCGGTAATAGCGCTGAAAGGGACCAATTAGGAGGCGAAGCTAATTAGATGCAAGACCTTTAATCTTCATCCAAGGACGTGCATATTAGTGCACAACGAATACACGGCCCAAATCGCAGATCTGGAAGTAGAGGAGGTAGAATGCACTTGCTAAGAAACGTTACTCCTTCGTAGAGAAAACAAGTATACTTGGATCGTAATGATCTATAGCAGGCAGAAGGATACAAGGGGCAGGTTCGAGAATATTATAGGGAAAGTCAGAATTGCCGGTAATGAAGATTCACTGCTAGTTGTAGGGGACTTCAACGCCGCAAGCTACCTATGGAGTTACCCGCATGATATTGCGAAAGGAAAACACTTAGCACATGGAATCACGAATGACGTGCTAACGATGCCAACGGGCACAAGAGAGCCGACTAGAGTGGGCTATAGGGTTTGTAAAAACACTAGACCGGATTGGTTTCAGAACGGTGTTTTTTCTGGCAGTCAAGGAGCTGTCCTCTCCCTTTGTTTTTTTTTTGAACATCTTACTTAGCTCCATTCTGTGCAATCATAAGATGAAAACATACCTGTATGCACATGTCATCGCGTTTTTTGCTTCCTAAAACGACCTATACTCTCTACTTGTACCACATACCAGTCAGAAACACTATATACCTACCATATACCACCATCATATGCCACTACATATAGAAGTCATCACAATCTTACCTAAATATCCTGGAGCAATGGTTAGGCGATATTAACCTTTCCCTTAATGTAAATGAATGTGCTTTATTGGTTTTCCCTCTCTCTTATCCAGTTAATGTATATTGTTTATCGACACAGTGTAATTGCTGAAGTGAAGACTACGAAATACATGGGAATAATTTATGATGCTTCACTTTCCTGGGGGCCCATATATAGAGCAAGTCACTGCGAAAGGAGTCTGAGCTGTCGGCATGCTGCGCAGGCTGAGAAACATCAGTTCTGGCATGAGGAGGCACTCGTTTCCCTATTGCAAAAGCAGTGCCCTCCCGTGTCTTCCAGCACGAAACCATTACGTTTTTTTTTTTTTTTTTGCGCTGGTTATGGCTGAGAACACTGGCTGTCGGCGAGTTTCACTGGAGCTGGGATGGGAATACACTGTTTTCTTCGGTAGGATAAAGGTAAACGCTGGAATCTTTTTGCCACGCTGGATTTACCACTGGTATATCATTCATGGCTTTGGAATAAGCGCTTCATGCGTTAAGACCGCTCTGGTCCCAGTGTCAGTTTGGAAATAGCCAGCAGACCGGAAACTAGCAACCAGGAGAACTGCAGATTGGGCTAGTTGGTGTAGATTCACAGTGATGGTTCAACAGCGCAAACACACACAGACCAAGAAGGAGATAAGACACACACAGCGCTCATGTGTCAGCGTGTGTGTCTTGTCTCCTTCTTGGTCTGCGTGTGTTTGCGCTGTTGAACCATCACTATGAATAGGAACCAGGCATCGTGCTACCAATATTGTGCCAGTGCCAGCAGTGTTGTGCAAGCCATACCTTTTTTTGGTTCTCAATTCGCAACTGAATGTAAGTTGAATCAATTTCTCGTTATGTCAAGTACTGAGAAAGGTCAGTCGATCGTTCTTAAGCTAGCGCCATAGACGTAGCGCATACCCTCAGATCAGGCACTGGTGAACAATCTGCAACAGAGGGGCTTAATGAAAAATGTAGGCGATCGCCACAAACTTGAAAGATACGCGGGAAGAAACTGAAATATTGTGCAATACAGTGAGCCAAAATATGCAGAGCTAGATTCATCGCAGGCTGCTAACGAAGCCTACGAAATAGAGAGCATACGCTCACTCTCTTTCCGCTCCGGTTATGTGGAACCATAGGCGCTAACAGAATAAATCAATAAAAGAAACAGATTGCCGAACTATGAACTAGTGCTTAAAAAGAAAATAAAGAGCCCACAGCATGTATCCGCTGTTTCCTATGCGTTGCTCCACTCTGAACTCTTTCTTGCGTTGAGTATCATCTGCTGAGCCGTTGATCACCCAACGCCTTCTGATATGTTGACATCAAGGCTTAGTTGGAAGTAAAATTTCGCCTTCACTGTTCACTAGGCCCGTTGTGAAGCTGCATCACTCAGTATGCTGGCTTTTGCACCGGAGCTCCGTGTGTAGCGACAATTCCGTGCGCGGTACAAGAGCGCAGCCAAACAGCCAGCGCTGTGAAGATACTCGTCTTAAAACATTTTTCATGCCAGCTACTGTGCGCGTAGATATTCAGAACATCAGTGGCAAATCTTGAGAGATGGCAAGCAGCTTCAGCGCTCCTTCAGCGGTTATCGTTTAGCCGCGGCCGCATCTTCAGTGCATGACTTCAGCCGGCGACGCTGTACTACACAGTCAGGCTTGACATTGAAAAGTATAAAAATATTTCCGCTTCACCTGTCGTCGGTGTGGCTTCTCCAAAGGCACTGCCAAAAAGGACTTTGAGTTATGCTCTATACTACAAGATTTTCGCCTACGCTGAAAGGTTCTAAGGTTCCATGTGATCTTTTAGTGCTCATAGGACTGCTTAGCCCGTGGAAGAGCCGCATGAGAGATCTCCACGCAGAGCCCCCACGTACACCGAAGTCCCTGTTCAGAGAGCAGTGCGGTATGGTGCGGGGAGTATATGCAGGGTTATTCGTTATCGGGTTTTATATTTTTTCAAATTCGGGGGTAAAAATCGGGCGTTATTTTTCGGCTTCATAATAGGGGAGAAATCGGTTTTTTTGTGGAAAATCTCCGAAATTCGGGTTTTATCGGGTTAAATTTGCAAACTAATAATTTATTCTATTTGCTCTAACCGGTGGGCAACAATTAGGGCTATATTTTGGGCTGCTTTCAAGAAAGTATTGCAAAAGTTGGCGTTTCTTTGGTAATTATTACTCTCAGTGAGAGGCAACGGTCAGTTTTGAGAAAAGAAACATTTCATTCACGAGGGCTGGTCATCGACGTTCTACATGTCCTTATTAACATACATAATTATTAAATACATATTATTAAATACATATCACTGGGTACATTAAATTTCGCGCTAGTAAAAAGATAACTACTAAAAAGAAAATAAGATGTTACGGCAAAGCAAATTTTGATGCAATTAATGCAGAATTACTAATGTTTTCTGATAAATTTTTGCATGATTTCTGCTCTCGCTCTATAGAGCAGAACTGGATCCTTTTTAAAACTGCCCTCAATGATCTCATCGACCAGTTCATTCCCATGTTAACCATTACCTGTGATAGCAGTTCTCCTTGGTTTACCAACCGTCTTCGGCGGCTGAACAACGTCTTCGGCGGCTGAACAACAAAAAGAAAAAACTATACAGACAGGCAAAACTGAATGGTCTTGGGAGTTCACATGACAAATACAGAGCATGTGAAAAGGATTATAAGGCACTATTAAAATCTACTCGGCGCAACTTTTTTTCTCATGACTTGTCTTCTATGCTGAAAAATAATATTCGCCGTTTTTGGCGTGTGGTAAACCCAGTAATTCGACCTGACATCACTCTTACAGATTCTGTTGGTGTTCCAATCCCTGATTCAGAGTGCGCTCAACTTCTTAACGATGCGTTTGTAACTGTGTTCACAGATGAAGACATTACTTCCTTGCCTACATTAAGCGCACTAGTGGAACTAACTATGGACGAGATAGTCATCAGTGAGCCTGGTGTTTTATCTCTACTAAACAATCTCAAAACATCTTCTAGCGCTGATCATATGGGCTTCAATAATAAAATTTTAAGAAATACATCACATAGCATTTGTTCCATGTTAACCGCATTATTTTCCCAGTCGCTATCAACTGGCACCATTCCTAACGACTGGCGCATAGCTAAGATAATACCCATTTTCAAATCAGGTGATCGTGCTTCTCCGCTTAACTATCGTCCCATCTCCTTAACAAGTACAGTTTGTAAATTACTCGAGCATATTATACATACTCAGGTCATCAACTACCTTGAAGATCATAACATTATCTTCGATCATCAGCACGGTTTTCGCAAGGGCTACTCATGCGACACTCAACTTGCCGGTTTTATTAACGATATTCATGCACTGATTGACGCTGGTTTTCAAGTTGACGCAATATTTTTAGATTTTTCTAAAGCATTTGATCGCGTTCCACACCAAAGGTTGTTGCTTAAACTTTCCCAAATGAACATTCACCCTAATATTATTGCATGGATAGCAGATTTTCTCTCATCCAGAATTCAGTTCACATCAGTTAACAACTCTAACTCATGTTACGCTAATGTTACGTCTGGAGTTCCACAAGGCAGTGTACTAGGACCTTTACTTTTCCTAATGACTTACCCAATTGCGTGACGTCCAGAATCAGACTATTTGCTGACGATTGTGTGCTTTATCGACGTATCACCTGTAACACTGACAGCCAGCCACTGCAGTCTGATCTTGAAGCGATAAGCACATGGTGTTTTAATTGGTTAATGCCTTTAAATCTTTCCAAAACTAAGCTCATGTCTTTCACCAACAAGCCACGTATTCCTACCGCCTACTTTCTTGATAACAATAGCGTAGAATTCACCACAAGTTACAAGTATCTTGGCATTAACCTTCAATCTGACTTATCATGGAATCATCATATTAATCTCACTCTTGCCTCCGCTAACCGTACTTTCGGACTTCTCAAACATAATTTAAAAGAGGCCGCGACTCATGTAAAAAAACTAGCGTACACCACATTAATCCGTCCGAAACTCGAATACGCGTCCGCCATTTGGGATCCTCATCAGAATTATATCATCAGTAACACCGAAGCCCTGCAAAACCGTGCTGCGCGATTCATCTTTTCTGATTATTAATGTTACACCAGCGTCACCTCATTGAAGACTAAAGCCGAGTTAGATAACTTAGCACTGCGCCGAAAAATTTCCCGTCTATCACTCTTCCACAAGCTTTATCACCATCCTTCCCTTCATGATGAATTCTTTCAGCCACCGCCAGTTATCTTTCCACGTCGCGATCATCCTTACAAAGTTAAACGCATTAACTGCCAGTCATTCCATTATGCCTATTCTTTTTTACCACGCACAATAACCGAATGGAACGCTTTGCCATCAGAAATTGCCACAGAATCTGATCTAAATAAATTCCAACATCTTATGCACTCATGTTTCAACAACTAAAAAGGTTTTTTTTTAGCGTTCTTTACTTCCGCCTTGTCTTCTTTTTATTTTATATTTTTTGTTTTGTACTTCAGCGCACCTTTTCCAGTGTCGTCTTTTTCTTTCTCTAGCGGTGCTGTTATTTATGCTCAAATTTTGCTGTTATGTGCATTGTTGCGACCCTTTCTGTGAATGCCTATTTATGATTAATATTTTGTGATTTCTATTTTATTTTAGTGCAATATTTTTAACCTTACAACAATGCTTTGTACTTACTCCCCCCCCCGCATGTAATACCCTCAAATGAGGGCCTTTGGGGTATTTTGAATAAATAATCATCTGCATGCGCAACATCTCGGTTTCCATCCGAGACCTGTCTGGTCTCTGCAGGTACCTTAGCTGAGAGAACGTTCGCGCAACGTCACAGCTGCCATTAGCTAGACACAACAATGACAACGCCGCATTTGCTAGCCTTGGGTAACGCCCAGTTGCGTCGTTCCACATCACTTCAACACCATTTGTGGAGCTTGCTTCAAGCAAGTAGTGGTTAAACTCCTCGCGAAGCGAGCCTACACCGTCCATCACGGAAATACAGAGAGGTCGGTAGTCATCAAACGACTCACTCAGCAGCCGCTTCCGGAACGGACCGAGTACGGCTCCCAGTTTCTTCTATGTCAACTGGTTTTCTTTGTCTGAGACTGGAGGCACAGCAATTCCGTGGGCACAATTGTTTTAGAAATGGGGAAAAATCGGGTTTTACCCGATATTTTGGGAACACGTTCGGGGCGCAAAAATCGGGTAAAATCGGGTTTTACCCGAAAACGAATAACCCTAAGTATATGCTGCGCAGGATCGACCTCCTGCCTGGCTCCCTTTCCTCGATGCATGTGTGTGTCTCCCGGATTATGCGGTGACAAAGTGAGAGCTGTATGCCTGTGTTATTGTTTATGAAGGGTTGCGCGATGCGACGTGGTTAAGTCTGATTTGAAGCCCGTCAGGGTGGGTGTACTTTCATCAAGTAAAGAAAAAAATTGTACGAGTGCCGTCGTGGTTATCGAGTCAGCGGGGCAATCATACACTGGTAACAAAAAAAAAACGCCCAAACGGGAGTAAATGGCTTGTCCTCTCGCGAGAACCCAAAAGGAGGTTTATTTACTCTAAATAAATGAAGTATTTTATTTACTCCCCCATACAAGGCAGGTATTTAGGAGTACAAGGAAATAACATTCTCACTGCCCACAGAAATAGAACCCAAAAATGGCGTCTCGTTTATTTATACTCATTCCGGCTCATTCTTGCCGCAGCGCCAGCGGCGGAAAGGGACATTAGCTACGGGGGCCGCCTCCAACCCAAATTTGGAAATTGCGCTGTCCTAATGTGACGCCGCGTCGCACGTTCTTTCCGTCGTCTGCTAGCCAAGCGGCGGCGTGGGCGCAGGCGGCGGGAGTCATATGCTTGAAGTCCGGTTTTGCTGTACGAGCTCGTTTATTTGTCTATGTTCACAGATGGAGGGACCTAACATTAGAATGAATAGTAACTAAAAAGTAGTCATGGGGTAGTTTTCACGGTCATGCACCGTGCTATATTTCACTAAAAACCACAGCAGAATAAGTTGAAAATGAAAACACCATTGAAGGTAGATTGGTGTGCCAGCGTATGGTTTTATATTCACTTCTATAAGTCGTCGCTTTTCAATATAAGCGAGGAAAAATGCAGCCTCATCAGCTCAATCTAGAGCTCAGTGTTGAAACGATGTTCCATCACAGTTCCATGTTTATGCAGCGCGTTGGAATCTGCTGCAGCACACCGCGAGAACTACACTTAAAAATGCTGTGAGAGCTAGGCCTAAGCGGGGGCTGTAACGGGGTGGCGACCCTGACAAAAGAAGGTTAAGTATGGTTAGAGCACTGGAGGCTTCATAGGAGCAGTTCAATTATGTAGCTTACTGCAGCGGAAAACGGCGACGAGCCGATACCTTGTACCGCGGCAGGCGCTCGTGAAGCAGAAGTTAGTAGAGATTCAACGACGATGGAAACCAAGGGTCGTCAGTCCCCACCGTTGTCAGACGACTGACCAGGAGGAAACTAGACGCTATAGGAGGTGTGGCGGACGGCGGAAAATGTTTTTTTTACTCTATTGGGGACTTGGGGTGCATTGAGACCAAAAAACAACATTTAAAAATTGGAGCTTTACTGAGGAGAATCTTTCTTTATCCCCCATTATTCAATGTAGGGAGTGAAATAGATATTTAGCACGTTTTTAATCACTATTGATGAAATGACTGTTTCCGCGTATGGAGTTTAAAGGTTGACGCCAACCATTTAAACTCCCATTTGCGTTGATTTTACAGTGTAAGGATTCCCGGGGTGCGTCTTGCAGGTTGCGATCGGAGCCATCCGTGACCTAAATGATCACACTGCCCGCGTACATGCCACGATGAACGCGGGAGGTGCGGTCAGGGAGCGGTGGTTCCCTGCCATGGCGACGTGCAACAGTGTTGGAGAAAGTACTGACCTCTGGGTTGTTCCTCGGCCCTTTAAGTTTATCGTGTGTGAGCGGACCTGACCAATGGTCGCGGTGTGTTCCGTGAGGAAGGGACCAGGCCACAGCGTTACGTTGTTAACACGCGATGGCACTAAGGCCTTGAAGAAGACTCGCAAAAACATTGCAATGTCATTTTTGGTGAGAAATTCATGGCTGGTCATGATCTTTGCAGCCTGTGCTAAGCAACTTATTCAGAGGACTTCCTCCTGCATCGCAATTAAACATTGGATTTTTTTCAGTTCCTCTTTCAGTTCTCCCCACCCGCCATTTTGCTATCCTGGAGTCGTTGGGTGAGTTTAACTACATGTACTAGAAGCTACTTCTAGCTCCGGACTCCTATCTAAACCGAATGAAGGAAGCGGAACTGATTCCCTGATAAAAGAAGTTTTGAATTTCTCGATACACAGTCCTTCGTCATCAGCGCTGGTTTCTGGTGTGTAAAACTGTGTATTCTAATTTGCATTATTTTTACTTTCCAGAACTGAAGCGAAGTTTGGCTATCCTGATATGAGTATTGCTTTCAATTCGGGCAGTTGGGATGTCGCAAAACTAATGCCTTCCTGGCGAAAATAAAAGAAGAGTTTTGTTTAAGTCTACCAGACTTTGCAAACGAGGGCGCCAAATGAATATCTCCCCGAGACGAGCCGTACAAGAGCGAAGAAATCAAACCCCAGTTAAGCGACAATTCTCGCCTCCTAAACGTGTATACGTAATAAGTATGGAATGCTTGCTTTGTGGTTCGCCATAGAATATATGTTTCACCAGCAGTGCTCCGCACTTTAACGCTTAATCTGATCACGTAATGATCAACGAAAACGCGTCTGCAGGTTCTAGTGAAACTAAAGACATCTTCTAACCTGGTTCACGACCCGGGACTCGCCGACGGGTAACCCATCCAAACAGAGGAGAAAAAACAACAGTTCGGTACGGGGCAATACAAAGCTACGCAAAGGTAGAACACAGAGAACATCGCAGGCACGAGTGAGCTCTTCGTGCACGAAAGACAACGCTCCAACTCAGGAAACACAGGTTCTAAGAGAACAAAGATGCGCCCTTTTTAGCACACTTTATACTTGCAACGGGGCTGCCGCTGATCAGGCCGTTCACGCCAAGTGCTGCGTCTGCTAGTTTCACTAGAAAATTTTCCCAGCGACTCTAGCGTCTGCTCCAGATCAGCGACACAAGCCGGTGGACAGCCAAAGCTTTTGAGCGCGCCCTAAACGAGTCAGGCGGCGCTGATGAGTTGCGGGCGCACATATTTTAAAGTACGAGCCATATTTCGGAGTGCTTCGTAGTACGATCCAAACTGCTGCCTCGCCGCTCTCGGTAAGCATCAAGTACGGTACCGGAGCCAGCAACAGACATCGACTAAAAGATATTGGCCCTGACATCGCTGAACGCAGCCGCCGCGGTGGCAGGAAAAACAATTATTTTAAAAATAATCTTCAAAGAGCCCGGCTTCTGGCGCGCGCCAGGTACTTTTTGTTGTGTCGCCACATAGGTTGTATGCTCTGCTCTGTAGGGTTGTATGCTATGCACCGAACAAGGCAATTAGCATGTGTGCCCGATTCAACAGGCAAAAGAAGCAGCAGTGCCAGATCAGCGAGTGTGTTAAAGGCGCGGTTTATACTATCTCTTTGGCCTGTGGCAAACAATATATAGGGCAGACGGGAATGCGCCTCAATTATAGGATAAGAGGGCATGCATCATATCTATAAGGTGCCCCAAGCAGCAATCTAGCCCTGCATTGCCGAGATTGTAAAAGAAACAAAAAAGGAAAAAAAAGAAGAAAGAAGCGCGCAAGTGCCAGCCCAAGTTGCATGAAGTGCAAGTCATGGAAAGGTCTGCAGACCAAGTAACACGTGAAATTCTTGAAGCATGGGTGATACGGAAACCGGTCAGCAGTGCATTAGCGCACCATCAACAGCTTTATCAAGAAAAGAAATTTCTTCCTTGAGTGAACCCCACGGGAGATGAAAAGCAAGACAATTTTGACAAGGAAACAAAAAGCGCGGTTTTTCCAATAAATCTTTAGTTGACAGTGATATCCGTCCTCGTTCTGTGTGTTTCGATCTGGGTCCGCGATTTGTTGTTCCTTCTGTACCCACCCAGAAGTATGAACCAACTAGCTCAGTTTTCTACTCTTTTAACGCCACATAGGGCCGCTGAATTCATGAAACACGCAGCGGAAAAAGGTGATACTTCGACGGCACTTCGGCTGATACTTCGCTGGTTGGTTGTTGGTCGTCGCTCGTCTAAGCTTGTGATTGCACAAAAGGTATTGAAGCTTTGTTTATTGTCAAGGTTTAGGTGCAGTCCCATGAACAACAACACGCATTCTGTCTAATAGAACTGAAAGAAATATAGTGACGACAGAAAAAAAATTGTTCCATTTCGCTTTGCCCGCGCTTCAGGCACGCGCATGTTTTTTAAGCATGCAATGCCTTTAGCTCCCGTTGTCGGCAGTGTGGTGACGTCACGCCGAGACCGAGAGCCATCATCCGGGCTCTGAAACGAGAACATCCGGGCACCGTACGAGACTTAACGAGATTTAACGAGACTCTCTAAGCCCTCCTACGCGACCGGCATGCAAGCGCCGGTTGGTCTCTAAACGAGTCACAAAAAATAACTGCTGCCAGTACCTTCTCAATGTTTATCAAGATATCAGTCGAGCTGTGCGTTTGATAATGCACGGAATTATAATTTCCGATTTCTAATAACGCATGCAAAAAGCACATACATGCCACAATATTTAAACATGAAATGCTTTACGGTGCGGTTCTGGTGTCCACCGCGATGACAGAGAATTACTGCTCCATTTCATGTCCTCAAAAAACGTTGCGTGCAAAGGGCAAGGCATCGCGACGAACGGGTGGTGGCGTTCCTACCTTCCTGTAAGGTGCGGCTCGGGTGTCCACCGAGATGGCAGAGAATTACTGCGTAATTTCTTTTCTTCAAAAAGCGTCGCGTTCAAAGGACGAGGCATCACGCCGAACGGGTGGTGGTGTTCCGCGGACTGCCTGGCAGCGCTACAACACGCTGTCGCGTTCTACTCCTAAAGGCAAAGCTTAAGCGTCATTAATTAGCAGTTTATTAGTATTTAGTCATTAATCAGTTATTACACACAAATCAGCAATTTGTCATTACTTCGTCATGAATTATGTGTGACGTAATCCAGTGGTAACATCACCAGTGTCACATACGCAAAGTGGTGCTGAAAACGCTTTCGCCTCTACGCACTTCGGACAGTTTCGAACGCGCTGCATATACATTCTTGTCAGGCCTGCGTCTCGTCGTGTCCGCGTGCGCTTCGCATTATGCCCGTGAACATTTCATGCTTACTCTACTCTCGGTTACGGGAGAGGCAGAGTTTTTTCACACGTGCATTATACCATCCCATTGTGATGACGCTTTCAGACTGCAGCCCCCCTTTTGACAAGCTGCAAGGCGGGATGCAGTTTAACCATATGGTTACCCTAATTGTTATGAAAAGTTCTCGGCGTCTAAAAATATGGAATAGTTGAGCTTCATTGATATACGAAGTCTGTACTTGTCGAAAAGACACAATTTATGAATAGCGGCAGTTGGGCTTACTTTTTTAGTCAAGTTGTGTGGTTGTGCGGTATCTTTCTCTGATGCTTATTTTGTGTTTTTACTCGCACCATTTCATTTATATGCTGCTTCACCTGTAGCAATAAACCATTTGGTTGTTAGTCAGCGCTAGTGTTTTGTCCCTCTCTTGTGTCTCGTCTCTGATTGCGCTGTTTTTTTTTTCGGAACTGTAAAGCAGTGATGGAAAAAAATGGATTTTGGTAAAAATTCTTCCATGGAGAAAGTTCAAAAGGAAGCAAACGCACGTGTGAACACAGTCGTGTGTGTGTGCTATCAAATAAATTAACAACAGATACCCCTGACTACATCAAAACAGTTTTCTAACAGCATCTCAGTTTTAAGTATCGCCGCTTTGAATCACGCAATAAAAGAGAATTTTTGTTCTGAAAGAGCTACAGATTGGTCCCTAATGCACATGTGACTATTTCGCTTTGTTAATATGAATAACAGTGTTACGTAGTTTTTTACACATCTTTTGAGTTGGCGCAATAATTAAGGGGGTGCGGTGCTGCGCACGTCGTTGCAAGGTCCAATCTCGTTTGTGGCGACTGCATTTCTCTGGGGCGAAGTGCGAAACCATCCCCGTGCTCCGCAATAATTGCACAGGTTAGATAACGCCAGGTGTTCGAAAACAGGCCAGAGACCTCCCCTGCGACGTATCTCATAGCCTAGTGCAGGTTGGAAACGTTAAATCTTACGTACCATACCATACCATTTATTGTGCCACCTGGGGAACCAGTAACTTCCACGCGCCCACTACATTTCACTGAACCACAGGTTCCATATTTTCACGCCAGAAGTAATAGTACTAAAAAACAAAATGTTAGAATACGCACTCGAAGGTACTGGGTGCAGGTGAATGTTTATTTTAAACATATCATGTTACTCCGAATAATATTATAGTTGCGGAAAACTAATGTGGAAAATTCCGGTGCTGGCCCTAAAGCGTCATAGCGCCTTCTGGCTGTGCGCTCCTGGTCTCTAGACGTTGATGTGCACACGCGCATACTTTCGTGCTCGCTGAAGCAACAAGCGAACAAGCTGGGTCTGGGGGCCAAATTCCAGCTGCTGCGTTATGCATGCTGGTCAGCGGCGCGCGATGGGCGAGAAATGTTGAGCTGAGTGGGCTTTCGTAAAAAGTCTGATAAAATATCACGCCTGTCTCGGCGACGGACTGGCAGATCATAAATTAAGTGCCTATTGCGGTAGCCGAGCCAGTTACAGTGGACGAAAACAATTTTACAACCAGAAGAAATAGCATAAATTTTTTTACATGGGCACCATTTGCCTGAATACCTGGCTGAGGGTACTGAATTTAATTTCCTTTTTTTCTCGACACTACGGGCGCATATGTTTTTTGCGCACCTAGATGGTGCGATGTCCAATTAACCTCCCTAACATTTAATTGGTTATGCGAAGTGTCTTCTTTATTGTAGTTTTATCTGAGGGAGCTCAAACAATGGGAGGAGCCCTCGGCGTATACGCGTAAACGTCCGCACAACGAGCGAAGTGTGAGGAGGGTTTGAGAGAACAGCGGAACAGCTATTGCGTGGTGCCTGCATTTGCTCGTTGCAGGAATGATGGCGAGTGTTTTTATCTCAATCCCCCTTTCTTTTCTGGTGTCTTACTCTCACGCGATTCATGTCTGAAGCGTGTCATCTTTGCCCTAAGTCATAAAAAAGGCTATGCTACGCCGCCCTGTCATCGACATAGGCAGGATGTGAAAACGGCGCAGGCTTTGCTCATCATCGCGCTCCCCCGTGTAGTACCACGCGCGCGACATGTCAACTCCAAAAGCAACCCCTCTCGCCTGTCAGCGCGTATCACCAGCTTGTCCACTGGAGACAGGGAAAGAAGTATGCCGGCAAGCAGGAAAAGAAGCGAACGCGCGCTGGATGGTCTGGGCAGCATAACCACGGCCACTGAGGGGAGCAGCATTGCGCTTCAAATCGACTCTACTTCAGCGCAATTTCGGCGGGCGATTGCGCGAACACGCTTTTTAATGCGAAACCTTAATACGGCTAATCGGCACTGAAATCGCATGTCCAGGAAAATGTGCTGTCCCGAAATCCACGCGACCAGGCAAATAACAATTAAATCTTTTCCGAAGGTGCAGAGAATTGAACACAGGACATTCAGATTGCAAAGAGTGCACGAAACTCGATAGCCACAAAACTTTTCTTTCTTTATTTTCTGTTCAGGGTCAACAAAACATTACAGCAGAGCAAGAATAACAGTAACTACACAATAATACCCAAAGTGGCAGCCGCGATTAGGCTGTGCTGTGATATGTCAGTGTTGAGTCATCTAGAAACCTTAAAACCATATAGGCCACAAAACCACGTTGTTGCTTGGCGAAGAAAGGCGGACCTAGTAAATGCATTGCCTTACGACTCTGTGCTAACGAACAGTTGCGTCGTTAGAAATGAAAAAAATAAATAAATAAAATACAATAAGCAATACTTTCGCATCCAAAGCACCTAAATAGTCCTAAGTGCCCTCTGTAAATTTTTGCTCGCCGGTTGTGCGTGTTTGCCACAGTCCGTTCATTTTGTGCATTTGTAAACTTACCCTCGAATGTGTCGTCTTGAGCAAAAATATTCTATGCTACCCATCTGGTTTAGTAGCGACATTTAAGAAACGTAGTACAAGCTGATTCTATAGATTATATATTTGCTTCACGCATTCTGTTTCAAAGCCTAGTAATTAAAGATCTGCCGGATAGATGGAGAAACGTGCAGCGGATGACATAGAATGCCTGGTTGACGCAGCACCTCAAGAGGCAAGTAACGTCTACCATGGCGGAAATGAACATCGGGAACAGCCATCTGCTTACCAGGGAGGAACCTTTCCTTCGCGTTCAGTTAGGCAGTACGCACTCAATCATAAATCGTTACTTGTGTCTTAAGGTGAACTCAGTCTACACAACTGCATTATGCTCGTCGCTGGTTGACAACGTGCAGCTAATGGGACACTCAGCGGTCTTGCGTGTTTGGGGAGCAGGGCTTGTAGAGATGAGAGTGAAATCTGCTTTCAACCTTGTGGAAATAAGACGCCCATAGTAATACTCGTTAAAGACAGCATGTAGTATCTACGGTATATTTATTCAAAATCATTTATGGGATGGGTGACGGCACTCCGTTCGGCACTTATTTGTGCAGCTCCATACAAGCCAGAACTCAAGGCGCTTTCGCACCAGAAAGTCGCGATCGTCGCGCAACCAGTAATTGATCGCTTCTCGAGGCTTGCGGCGAAAAAGATCGACTAGTGTTGGGCCGCTAAAGGTTAATCGACTCTCATCAACACGAGACTTGCCCGAAAATTGAACCAGGCGACCAGCCGCACCGCAGCAAAGGTCTCCGCGCAACACGTCTATTTATTTACATCTGTCTTACCTTAACGACGGCCTCCATTGTCCCATGTCCCGGAAACGCTGTAAGATCTAGCCACAGGAAAGTGAGTGTATGCCATGCGCTCTGTGCAGATGATTAAGAAAAATTGCACTAAACGCGCAAATTATTGCGTGTAACTGCTGTAGGAATGCATTCACACTGGCTGCTTATTATAGCTGAACTACGTCACACCCGTAGCGCGGAGTGTGACGTCATACAGAGGGCACAGCGAGCGCCCACCGGCTAAAGCCTGTCAATAAATTGAGAGGCTTTATCAACGGCAGGAGTGGTGGCCACGCGGCGACCGAGCCGAGATGCTGGAGAATCGATGGCCGTGGTGTGACGTCAAAATGCGGCCACGGCTCCAAGTGCGGCGACGGCGAAAAGATGAAAGCCTGGCTTAATGTAGCTATCAGTATAAAATTACAGTAAACGCGGGAATCGTTGCGTGTAACTGCTGCACGAATGCGTTTACACTGGCTGCTTATAATAGCTATCTTCATCGATATTTCCTCTGGATGGCATGTATAGACTATAGTCTTACATGCACGATCATACTGAAGTGGGTGGCCTTAACTCATGCTCGTGAGCTCTGCACTGCGGATGCACGAGAGATGAAGCACCGCAACGCAGGTGGGAAAGCTATGTCGAGTGCTTCCGCGACTAGCCTCGGTTGTAAGTCGCGGGCCCATGTGTGTCACAAAATTCGGCGGAATTTTGGGAACAAAGAAACAAAAACAGCGCCGCGCGCACGGCGAGCTGAACGGGGGAGAAGGAAACCCCCGCTGAGCGCCTAGCCTGTGTGCGTGGCTCCCTCTCCCCTCCGCCACCGCTCACCGACACGGCGTGCGCGGAGGGAATGAGTCACCCACGCCGATTTCTCTCGAACGTCCGAGTCGCTTCTACTGCCAACCGGGGGAAAAGGGGGTAGCCTTGCGTGCGCTAAGACATGTCCCCTCCTCTGTACTCGCACATTGGCAACGGCGCCATGCCAGAACTAGCCCGAACCTTCGCGAAGGAACCCCCGACCTCTGACCAATGGGGGCGCGCGGCCGGTGTGAAGAGGGATGGGAGACTGCTCAGCCGATGCTGCGTGTATGTGCGCGCCTACTCTGGCGCGTAGAACAAACAGACGTGGAAGCGAGCCTATAAAAGAAGGACGTTGACCGCTATCAGATTAGTCCGGACAGCCGTTTAAGCTTCGGAGAAGCGTGCCCGTTCGACTCCCGGGGAAAACACCACTCGGCCAGCCACGGACCAACGAGGCAACGTGCGCCAGTCTGCGGGACGGCATCGTCGAGGAACTCTGGTCGTCGGATTGCAGCAGTTCCCGGTGAACAAATTGTGTTTTGTTTGTTTACCTCTCTCTCTTGTGTTAGTGCACTTTGGGTGCAATATTTCCTTTGAGTGTTGTATTCTCTCTCGAGTTTAACTTTGCACTAGTTGCATTGTTTTGCTAATCACTTTGTATGTGTTTGTACGAGTGATTGTGAAATCCTCTGTATCGTCTCATTGCTGTATAAACTTGTTTTGTTTGTGAACCTTTGGCTCCGACCCTTTCTCTGGCTTGCGACCGGCGAAAGCTGGGCACCAAACGACCAAAAACCTTTTGTCACTTGGTAGCTGGTCTCCGCTGAGCTTGCCACGCTGAGTCGAGGGCATCTCCTTTGAGTCCGAGGCCGCTACCCCCAAAAGCTCTAAGGGTGTCTGGGAACTGCACGCTTAAAAGTGCGCGGGAAGTTGGGTGACAATGTGCTTCGCGTCATCTCTCGCAGCCAGTTGCGGACGCGCAGCGTGACTCGTATGGCGCGATTGAAACCTGCTCCGCGCTCGGTTTCTTTTTCTTTTCAGGAATGGAGTACGTTTACTTCGTAGAGAGAAGCAAACGTGCGCGAAGCACTTCAAATCAGAAAACTATTAATTTCCAGAGTAGAATGTGGCCGCTTACCCTGTGCGATACTTCGAGAGGACAACATGGTTACGCTGACATTCAATCTACACTAAACAATTGTGCGATCACCACAGATATTGTGGTTTACCGACTATGTATCCACATGGCTTTAAGGAGAAGCATTGTTTCCAATAGTCGCGTCTTCTTAATTTGTCCCCATGCGTAAAACTTTCCATCATATCAGTTATTGCGAAAACTCTGCAGGAGAGAAGCTTTCTTTGTATAAGTTTATTCCTCAGTCATTCTGTGACTAAATGACGTAAAATAAAGAACAGGTTATTTCTCGAGGATGTTTTATTTGATTAATTCCCCGATTGATACACGTAGAAAAGAATCCACTTGGACTGTGCGGCACACCGTATTGGAAGCGTCTGGATAAATTTAGGCCATTCCTCAAAGTGCACTGAAATCTGGTTCGACGGTCGCTATCTCATTTTGGCTCCAATTAAATCTGACCACCGCGGCCAAGCGACAGGTTTGTGGCTTCCGCCAGTTGTCTTTAGATTATCTGCCCAGATTAACATCGCTAAATAAACATTAATCTATCGATGATTACAAACTTGTATGCTCCACTTGTTCTGAAAGCGCTTTTTATATTCGTATCTACAGCATCTCTGAATTTTATGATTACGGAACATAATTTTATTTAATCTACCGAGTGATTGAATCTGTGGCTGTGATTACAAAGCAGTCCGAGAGCGCATTACACAATCAAAACTCTCAAGGCTAAGGTGAACGAAATATCAAGAATGATTAGAAGGGTAGCCTGGCATCGGGAAGAGATGAGGGAGGAAGACACCCTCCGCCTAGTCCAAGCCCTAGTCGAAAGCAGGATTACCTAAGGGTACCCCTGTCAACAGATCAGAATCGCTTATAGAAAGGCCATTGGTGCCATTACAAAAGGAGCCTATAAAACTGCCCTAAACATCCAATCAACGACATGAACGGAACGTCTTTGGGTACTAGGAGTACACAACACCTTCGAGTAGCTAAGGGAGGTTGTTCTAGAGGGTAAAAAAAACGCCTAACACAGGCGGGTAGGTATATCCTGACGATACTGGGTCTATTGCAGGCTCTATGAACTAGTGAGAATAAGTCCCTTATTCGAACGCCTTTAAGAGAGAAGATCTAAGCAAACCCGATACCAAGGCACATGCACCACGAGCGGCAGAAGGGTAGAAGGAGAGCCAGACTCAAAGCACTGGCAAAAAATCTATCAAAAGTACCGGAATTGGTATAGGTGGACAACGGGGCCAATGCCGAGCCAGGCAGGTTCGTCACTTCTGCGGTCGATAACCAGAAAATGCTAATCGTCAGGGCTTCAATGTATGCCAAAGATCCTGCAGAAGCGGAATCACTGGCCATAGGCATACCATGAAGTCTCGAGATCAACAACGGAAGTCATCGCACATAGTGATGGCGGGATTTTGCGGCATCCCGGACAAGGGACGTGGCCCAAGAAGGTGTCAGCATTCCCTATCTCCGCCGGCTCACCCCATAGATTTGATTATTAAGGGTTTTCTCTCTCTCTCTCTCCCAACAATCCTGTATGGACTACCTTACTGGAAAATTTCCCGGAAGGGCGAGCACACTATTAAGTACGCTCTCACACTCGCAGAATAACATGGACGCCGGGTCACGAAGGCCTAGGTGGAAACGAGGCAGCGAATGATCTAGCCCGAGCTCTCACAAACAGGGCGGATCTCCATCCCACACTACCCTCCACCTAGAACCGTATGGTGACAGGCTAGAACACGTTAGGCTAGAACGACGACATTTTTCACCGTCACACAAACAACTGTCCTCATCGGATGCATTGACTAGAGGAGGATACAAGCAAACACATATCCAAGCTACCACATTTTACACAAGATCAGACTCACACGAAACTAAGTTACTGTCCTTGGTGCGGAGGAAGCCCCGCGATCTACCATACATCTTAGGAATGCCTGGACATAACCAGACAAAACGTTAATAGTGTCACACCCGACACACGAGGAGTGGGGTGAGGCCCTGAGCAGCGAAAACCAGGACCAACAAGCCTGGATTATCCGGCTGGTTCGCAGGTGAGCTGCCGCCAGCGGAGCCCTGGTTTAGGGGCTCCGACTACCTGGCTTCTGCGAATAAATCTATGCTTTTTAAAAGTTCTCTCTGTCTCTCGTAAAATTTAGGCGATAACTCGTACGTTCCCATTAAAGCCACCGCTGAGGAACTGCCTGTGTAACGTGGATGCTTTCGGTTACTAACACTTAATTCCAACGCCAAAGCTTTTTTCGAGTAAAGGTCAGTTCAAAAATAAAGGGAACTTTTCTGATTTTCGAGGTCTACCCAGCGCTTGGGTTATGATACAGTAAGTGACATGCGCGGATGTGACCGATCGCTGGCGCACTTCGTCACAAAATTATTTAAATTCCGGCGCACTGCCAGCTGCCTTGGTTCAGTGGTGGAACGAAAAATTAATGGTGCGGTCCTTGTCTTAGATATGAAAACCCGTGAAATAAGCACAGCGTCAACTTGGCTGTCGTCGCCGCTGGTTTGTGCCAATACAATACTGCCGGATGCGCCGTAGTTGGTACGCGACAGATGCAGAACCATACAGTGATATGGTAGTAGGCAGATGATAGCCGTGGGCATACCAGCTTCTTTCTGTAGGTGTTTTTGACGCTTGTGCAAGTGGGTGAAAATCGGCGCGTTGTGCTGTCGTCCCCTTAGTCTCCGTTTATTGAGCGGTTGTACGTCATTCCACCAGCTGCCTGCCTCCTAGCTATTTCATGCGTAAAAAACGGCTGCTTAAGGAACCCACTATCTTCGGAGCTGTGTCTGCTTTCAAAGAAATGAGAAGAAAAAAAAACAAGACAGAAGTCTATAATCAAGAAGATACTAATTCAAAGGGAACTAGCGCAGAATGGTAATATGGACAGACAGCTAGGCACAAACACGATCTTATTCAGTGCCACACAAGAGCCTAATTGTCATTAGAGATGTACAATTCCTCATCATGGCTCTTCCGGGTACAAAATTTTGGATTGTTTTTGCAGAAATTTTTTGAAATTCAAGCCACCGAAATGCGGCAACTTTTCTCAACTTTCTTATCTCATGAGTCGACAGAGCAGCGCTTGTGAAACTGCACATGCTAGACAGAATCACGTTAGACAGAGCTCACAGGGCAGGATATATACGGCAGCCATCGTGTACCTTTCCTGTAGCGTTCAGGCACACGTCTTGTGAGATTGCAGGGAGAATACTAAAGCTGCCCAGAAAGCAACGCAAGAGTGCATGAAAACAAAGCACTCCGATGCGCACACCTTCAGCCCATCAGTATAAATATGTCATCTAGTTCCCGTCGCCGAAGCAAATAAAGAAAACAAAACAGCTCCAACTACAGGCCCTAGTGCCAAATATTTTTAATGTCACACTCAAACGCCGTCCTGAACTCCCAGAGCGCTTCAGCGGCCACGTTGCAGCGGCGGCTTGCATCCCCTTCCAGCTCGCCGATGTAGTACCCGCTGGAGCAGAGGGCAAAGCAGGAGGCCACGAAGAAGAGCCTGTCGTCCGCAATCCTCGACGACTGCGTGGCATAAAGGCCAGTGGATTGCCGCTGTACGTACAGCCTGTATGCATTCCAGGCTGCCAGCAGTGCTTCCGCGTCGACGTGGTACCGGGACCACTCTGGCAGCGATTTCGCCGCGTCGCTCCCGATGATATCCCCGACGTAGGAATACTGGCCCACCTGTTGTTGGCCGCGAACGGGCTCGTAAAAGAGCGCCCTCAGAACTTCGTCTGCTAGCAGCCTTCCCGCACCTCCATAGTTCGCTGCCGGCGGCAGGTCCGGATGGTAGAGAGGGAATGCGAAGTACTGCTCGGAGGCAGTGAGTGCACCGTGAATGCTCCACGTGCGGCTCAGCACGGACCTTGGTCTGACGATATTGTTCAAATCACGTTGCTGTAGCCGCCATTGAATGTTCATCAAGCTCATCCAGGTGATGAAGAAGCTGGCTCCGGGGTTGGGCTCTGGCAATACATTCACAAGGTAACTTTCAATGTCCCACTGGACACTCCCCTTTCTTGCGCTTAGCTGAAGCGTGGTGTTGCTGCGGCGCTTTACGACACTAACCAAGACGTCTCGAACATTCTGAACAAGAGCCTCTGCGCCTTGATGTTTGGGAAAGAGGCTAGACCAAGCCACGCCTATGCTGCTTTCAACTTGAACAAGGCAGCGGCGGGTGTGCGCTGACCAGGGAAGACCCATTAGTTCCAGTGTGACATCCTCAATTTCTTTGTCTGCCATCCAACCTAGTTGGGTAACCACACGAAGGCCTAGGCTGAGGGTAAGCGCCTCCCGCGTCTCAGCCTTAAGTCCCCGGAGGTAAGCAACAGCCCGGAGAAGCACGAGGTTCTCCACCTGCACTTCACTGGTGCCAGAAAATTGCCGCGCCCAGGGAAAGTACTCGTTGAGAAGGGGCAACCAGCGGGAGGTTGGTATGCCAGGTGTTGCAATTTCTGTCAAGTTGTGAACTGACATGCGCAGGAACTTGTGTTCTGGAACGGCCATTGCGGGCCCTAACACTTCCAGTGTTAGCCGATCCATCGTCTGGATAGTAGCGGCTAGCTCTTCGGCTCGTGACTCGGAAATGCCAAAGAGAGCCAACACACTTCTGATGTACTTGCGATAGCGTAGCGACAGCGAGGTCTCTCTTCCTTGGCCGTTCATCGCAGTCATCAGAGTTATCCAGGATCGGAACGTGGCGCTGTGTGCAATCTTGAGCAAGGGCTGTCCCGTCCCGCTGCGGTACGGTGCCAGGTCTAAGGTCACTTGGAACCATAAGTGGAGGTTCCACTTTCCCGAGAATTCGAGCAAAATCTCTAACAGGTCCTTTGGAGAAGGAGCAGGCCATGGGAGGTGTCTTTCGGCCATGAACATTTTCAGTTCGTATAGACTGTTTCTAGAATACTGCACGCAGGACGCAACCAAGTCGGCTACCCTTTTTCGGACGTTGGGCCCCGACGCTGCTGCAGTATTGCTACTTGTGACGAATCCGGGAGCCCTCTCAATGACATTGAGGGCGTGGGTGTACATCATCTCCTCTGCAGCATCCACGACAGACAGCGGAGGGTGATGTTGACTCCAGCCGTCACACACAAATCGATATAAGTTTTTGCAGGGGTTTTGCGACTGATTGAGAGAAGATTCGAGTTGAGACTTGTACAGTTCACACGCTCTGGTGTGACAACTAGGGAGGAGAGGGAGATCTCTGCTCTTAACGTGGAGGCGTCGTGTGGTTGTACGCGAAAAATCCCCACGCTGGACTCGCATCCACTGCGTAGTGGTCGCATAGATGAGTCCTGTAGCCGCAAAGACCAGTAGTACTGTCAGCAGAACTGCCGTTATGCAGGAGCCCTGCCTCCAGTTGGCCTGGGGAGTGACAACGCTCACTCCTTCAGTACCCTGCGTACGTGAAACAGAAAATGTGTTACCTTTTATCGTTACGTGAAGCCTATAGACATTTGAAATCAAGTTGGTGTCTGTGTAAAAGCCTTAGCTACATATGGCCTAAAATACACGACGTAATGTGGGGCTAGCGAATTGGGAGTTTTCATCATGTATCGATATATCGAGGTTAAGGGGTCTTTTTTACCCGTTTATGTCCAGGCATAAAAAGTGTAGCAAAACAGAAGTTCGGGCTATAGTTATTGAATATTCACAGTGAAAAAGAGGGAATGCTTAAGCTCCTTCTTAAGGGTATGACTCGATGGCGTTAATGGGTCCCTTAAGCGGCCTGGGGATCTCTTTGCGTGCCGCCGCGTTTACTCGTTCGTACTCTGTATTTTTTTACACTTATAGATCGTCGGCAGATCTCACACCATACCTGGCGCAGTGGCTCAGCGTTTAAGCGATGCTCCACAGCCGCGGCAGGTGGCTGTTTCAAACGCTGCCACCGGTGGCACTTGTGAGACCCAGGTTGCTCTCCCCGAGAACCTCTCGCGAGCAGTCGTTAATTTCACTTCCGCCTGCCACGAAGAGCAGGTTTGATGACGTCACAAGGCCACGTGACCAAGGTGGCAGGTGGCTCATGTTGCACAAACGCCAAAACCCGGCTTTACCTAGCAGAGTGAGGCTATCGCATCGAAACAGGAAACTAGACGGAGTACGCAAGAGAAGAGAGTACGGAGCGTCCCAAAGCGATTCAGGCTGTGACGGACGGCGTAGTAAGGGCTGGGGAAATTTCGACCAACTGGGGTTCTTTAACGTCCGCTGACACTGCACAGCAAACAGGCCTCTAGAATTTTGCTTCCATCGAAATTCGGCCTTCGCGGCCTTGGTCGAACCCCCGTCTTTCGGGTCAGCAGCTGAGCGCGATAGTCACTGAGACTCCGCGTCAGCTGGGTTTAATGAAAAGGCGAAGGAATAAATGCAGAGAACCACCGAGAACTGCGTACATGACCGCGTGAGGACAAGGCGAAATGCATGAAACGAAAAGAGTATCAGTAGAAAAAGTCACTAGTCAGGTTCTTGGGTAGCTGGGCATCTAACGAGCGGGACTCCGTCTGACACGGCCACTGTATTGGGACTGAGACACGGGTTGGCGTTTTTTCTTATAAAAAAGCCTTCCATCAACTCACGATCCCCTGGTTCTGATGTCGGAACCGAATATTTGTGCTTGGAAAGTGTGGATTGCATTTGGGTTTGGGGCCGTGTACTTGAAGACGGTCAAGAGATTCAACTGCCTAGCAAATTTGTGTGCCCAAAAAACCCTACGTTCATGGACTGGCCAGTATGCTTAATGTACACGTTACCGTACGATAAGGGCACTCTGTGACGGCGCATTCTGGCATTGTTTACAGAGTGCCGTTGTCATGCGGCGCAAAAAATTAAGGAATGCGTACGATATGCTGCATAAATCACTAAGCTGAGCGAAAGCTAGCGCGCAGCGTCCCCTGATGTCTGGGATGCCTGACACTGCTACTTATATCCATGTCGTGATGCCACTGTTCTGTTATATCCACAACGCTTCCTTCATGCAGCGCATGTACACGCGCCTATGGAAACTATTTCGCGCCTTCCTTTTATAGCTTTGACGTCGGTATGACGTAAAGACCTTTATGTGCGCTCAATGACGCGCTCAATAGCGCATGCTCTGTACACAGCTCCTCTCACCCTGTACTGCTGCCTGCGCAATGCAAGCACAGCGCCAAGCAAGCGAATTACCTCGCTCGGCTGAGCGCATTACCGTTCCTCACTCTCCCGCTTGCCTCCACCCGCCACGCAGTGTTTACGCTATAACTACGAAATCGTTGAACTCAGTGAAAGCTCGCTCATCAGCTCTTTTCTGTCTCTGACGCGAGCGCCCGCAGAGCCATCACGTGGCGGCACCACAAAACGTATGACGGGGCCAGGTGTGGTTCCTTCGCAAAAAGCCTACAGTAAAGAGCTTTCGCTTTAAAGAAAAAGTTCATATCGGACACATGGCGAGAAACCACATGATCCTCACAAGTGCGCCTTGGTTTACATCGGGAAAGATTTACGGCGCAAGGGTATCTGTGGCCAAAGACCGCCATGGCACCAGGTACTTTTGTCTACTTAATTTGGTTGCAAAAGTTCATTTCCCAATCACTTCACCCCAGATTAGCTGAGCAGCAGGCCAGAGAAAAGCTCTTACCCATTGTTTCACTGATAGGAAATAAGTGGCATTGAGGATCCAACCCTGCGCCTCCTGCATGCGAAAGTTATAATGCCTTAGTGGAGCTCGCCATTGTGTAAATGCCATGAACTGCACGTTCACTGAGGTTCAGCTGACGACGTTTCTTAACTGTTATGCAGCTGTTGTGGAGTTCCACCTGTATGTCGGCGCTACCCGGGTCAAGGTACCAGGCGACACCCTCGGTTGAACAGCAAGCGAAATTTTTTTTTATGTTGTAGGTGAAGTTCAGTCGTGACGATCGAGAATCTAACCTGCTATCACGAGCTCAGTAGAACCGCATAGCATGTCAGACATCGCGATGGGCGAATGGCTTAGAACTGAACTCTGTCTTCACGATTTTGTTGCTATATACTCTGCCTCTCAGTGGTTGCCACTCTTGTGGAACCGACAGCTGTCGCCAGCACATAAATGGCGTTATATTGATAACATCTCGCACGTCTAAAGGAATCGTGTCTAGCCCGCACCCGCGGCTTCGGTAACAGTGAGAGCGGGGCGTATGATATCTTAGTTGCCAGTAATTACGGATCGCAGTAACGCGTGGTGACTAGGTCCAAGAATTGGGCCCCGATCGGCGGTCTTCAGATGTGGGCTCCACCCCAGTTCCAACAAACTGAGGAGCACAGAATGGAAAAGAGACCATGTTCATAATCGGACGTGCGACGGCGCAAATGGAATTTGGTTTGGTTTGGTTTTATTGGGGCCACAGATACCCTTGCGTTGTAAATCTTTCCCGATGTAAACCAAGGCGCACTTGTGAGGGCCATGTGGTTTCTCGCCATGTGTTCGATATGAACTTTTTTTTTAAAGCGAAAGCTCTTTACTGTAGGCTTTTTGCAAAGGAACCACACCTGGCCCCTCATACGTTAGTTCATGCCCCTGTGACGCACAGCTGAGGTGCCTCGACAAGCTTTCAATAGAGGTAACCGTATAATTATGAAGAATCTCTGCAGTGGTGGTTTCTAAATTGAGTATACCCTGACTGAATGGTTAAATATACCCTATGCTTTTTTTCCTTCGAAGGGACGCCAAAGTGATAATGATCGCTGTTTTTCACCCTCGTGTCATCTTCCATTACGTCATAATCAGTTACAGAAACGATGCTAAGAAGACGACGCTAGTCTGGCTTTCCGCTAATTGCAGATTTTCACTCAGCGCCTCGATGGCGGGGACTGGGTGGCTGACTAGTGCCAGTGGATATATACGCTTCCACTGCGAAGCTCTTGAAAATTACTCTTAATATCATAAGGCATGAAAATTATAATCTAGCAGCTGCAAAAGGACCACATGACTGCAAGCATGGTTGATAGAAGTGTCTGTTTCAAACGAGAACGTACCTCTTCAAATTGACCACATACGTCGCGTTACTTTTTGGCAGTCGTATTGCGCGCCCGATATTGCGAGCTGAGAGCCGCAAGCAGCTTTCCGTGAAATTGTCCCGACAGGCTGCCAAACTGACACTAATGTTTCTGGGATTCTTAAAGAGCCAAATTTTTTCCCATCCCGCGTATCAGTTACGAAAACGAAACAAATAAAATAGACCTCTCCAGACATGTTGGGGCATATTGTAAAGCAAGAAACATCTCGATATCTTTTTGAGCATCCGGCTGAAATTTGAGATCTAGTGGGTCATTCCAATATTTATCAGTTTCTAATAATAAATGCAGAGGTCAGCCGATAAGGGCCACACTATTAGCGTTTTCAGCCACCCGTAATCAGAGGAACAACGTATAGTGGGTGACGTGCGTCCCCTTGGCGAACCATCTCATCGGGCTTGCCCAAGTGACGAGATAATTTACGCAAACACAGCTGGGAGCTAAGTTAAGTTAATGAGATTTTGGAATTAATTTTGACAGGTTGTAAAAGAACATATGAACATGCGAAGAAATGGCGCATCTTAGTTCTATTGAAGAACATAATCCTTCTCCTCGTGAGGAGGTGCGAGGTCTCTTAGCTGCAATTAACCCCAATTCGTGATTTTGGGTTGCACAGCTGACTCACCCGTTAACCCATGGTACTGCTTTCTTGGTCAGCTGGAAGGGGAGGATTGCTATAAGGCGCTTATCTCTTTATGGCTGATCTCACGCCTCTGCACTCCGGAGCTCACGCGTCGGCGTAAAAAGGCCCGGAAGAAAAAGAAGCTAACACTGAATCATTTCTTCAAAACATCCATGGCTGCGACGGGTGACATTTTTCGCGTAACTAGAAGTCAAAATTACCGAGCTACAAACTTCGGGCGCTCCTCTCTACGTGCGGCATGATGCGAGCGATTAAAGTTTTAACGGCGCAGCAACCTACCGCGGAGTGCATACTACGGGTGGTCCCGTGATGTTCACTTCGAGCTGGTTACACGAGAAGCCTTGCCTATATTACGGGAATGAAACATCGGTAATGCGAGAAGTACGCAGAGTTCTTTGCAGTTTAACATTACCTAATGAAATGGAGATATCACCATAGCAATTCAACTATAAAAACCCCCTCCCCCGGCTTAAAAGGAACTGCTACACTCCCAGCGATATACTCTTCGAGAGTAGCGGAATCTATTGCAAGGACGCGCTTTCCAGCATCTCTACGGCTGCCTCACCTGTGAAAATAAGAGAAAAGGGCCCGGAACTCAAGCAGGTAGTATAACTTAGGCTCTTATTGGCTACAGCCGTAACTTGTTCCATACCTGATCAGCTGGCCGCTGGCGCCGCTGGTCTTGAGACCCTGGAGCACGTACCAGCGCGGACACCGGAGCGTCTCCTCGTGCCCCCTCCAGATCAGCAGGGTGCAGGGGCTCTTCCATCTCGTTGACCACAACTTCCACGCGGAGGCTGCAGCGGATGGACCCAGGTGTCGGAGGCTGGGACACGATGCTCCTGCCCCCCCAGAAGGCCTCAAGGGTGGAGTCGACGAAGGTGGTAATGGGGCCGCTGTCCCAGGCGCTGGGCAAATCCTCCGCAATGGCCAAGTTGCTGAACCCGAGTGGGACGGCGCTGCGCTTGGGCATGGCTGCCTGCCTTATCCAGAGAGAGAGATCTGGGTGACAACTCGCAGGAATGAACGCTAGCTTCGGAAGCTCCTCTCGGTTTGTCAGTCCGCTGTGAGGGCGAGCACTGCCGCTGCTGCGCCTACGCGCGCCAGGTTCCGAATGCAGCGCGTGGTGCTCGCTCTGTAGTGATCATCATCTACCTCTTTCCGAGCCAAGGACTCACCCGCATTGACAAATTGGGCAGGTGGTCCCCGACAAAGTAAAAAGTTTCAAAAGTGAGCACTTCCTACTTGCAGCACGGGTTATACTATTTAAGAAAAGTCATAAACATTGGCACACATTTGGAAAGTTGGCGCGGTGCAAAAGGAATATCGCCCGCCCGCGCTTGCCTCAGAAGGATCGAGATACTTCGAGAAGAGCGCGTAACCTTGAGCATGCTAATAGATGCCCTCCCCACTTCGGTCGCGCGCGGCAGCACCGGGTCAGATACAAGAGAGTCGAGCTTTCTGCAAATCTCTCTCCTCGCCTGTCAAAAGGAGACGTGTGCCTCAGCGAGAAGATCAGAATGATTATTGTACTGTGGACGTTATATGCATGTGCGTGCCTTCCCTGGCGTGAAAAAAAAATTAACAAATGCTGTACCCCAATCAATGAAGGACGTTTAGTGCTGTCGGTCAGCCGATGCCGTAGTTTGAAGACGCGCTCCCGAAGGATTCCCTATCAACACCACTCTCCCTACCAGCGACCTGTAAGGCTGCGCATGCCACGACTGCAATACAGTTGTCCCGGGCCTTGAAATTTCAGGTTTTCAAAAAAAAACTCCCATACCCGTGCCCGTTAACCCGACGTTAACCCTTGCCTGCTATGTAACGCCACGAGATTAGAGCCCCGAATATAACAAGCAAACGCTTGCAATTTTCGAAGAACGCTGTTTTCTTCATTTGCGAAATGAAGAATATTGGTGCTACACTTTCAAGAATATGTGAATAAATTTTAGCAAGGATACGTAGAAGTCATTTAAAGCTCATAACATCAGCACAATATGGACGGTGCAGGTACTAAAGACAAGGCTTAGTCGGACCAAGCACATAGATTCGAAAGTAGAAGACAGATAGGGAAAACCTAAAGCAGTTCAGCACGCTGTCGAGGTCTGGCTTGCAGAGTTATTTCCGCCTTGGGAGCGAGGCTTCCAGTGGCTGGTTTTCACCGCAGCACATGACCCAGAACCTTATGATCGAAGTGGGCGCTGCTGAGATTCCTACCCCATGAGGCATGTATTTTTCGTGGGCTGCTCACAGCGCCTAAATCCCCCTCGTTTAATTTCTGTGCCATATTACAACCCGTACTCGCACCCAAGCGCGGGCAAATCGATTGGCTTGATGAAATATGCACCCAGAGTATCATGTCGCTCGCCGCAAGCACAGGGCTAAGTCTCTGCACAAAAAGTATTTAACAGATCGGACAGCAGTCTATGTCGACGCCGCCGAATACCCCGACCGCGAAGCTTTTTCGCTCGCGGTTGTAAACTACTGTGGACGGCCGCTAGTTGCGTGCTCCATTCCCGTCAGATCGCCTGAAGAGGCCGAGGAGTCGGCCATAGCCTTGGCGATGGACTCCACCTCTGCATAAACCATCTTCAGCGACTCTAAACCTGCGATTCGTAATTTCGCCAAAGGCCGGGTCTCCCCTGTTACCCTCTCTCTCCTCCACTCCACCAAACTTCAACTCCGCCCGATCCAATTGATATGGGTCCCTGCGCACTCATCGCATCCAGGGAACGAGGCGGCCTACAATTATGCCCGAGGATTCGTCGACCGGGATGTGGTGTCGCCCGTCCTGCGGACGGCGAGGGATCGTATGGTTACATTTCATGACATAACCATGCACTACCGCTTAGGTAGACTTCTACATCCCCCCGCACATAGTTCCCTCAGAAAACCGCAAGAAGTTGCGTGGAGGCAACTCCAAACAAACACCTTCCCCAACACCGCGATATATGCCCGCATATACCCTGGGGTCTACTTCCCTTCCTGTCAACTGTGTGGCCAACATGCCACTCTATCCCACATACTCTGGGCTTGCCCTCGGGACTCCCCCCCTCGAGGCTTGCAGCTCTCGAATCCAGACCAGTGGGAGGCCGCATTGCTCAGTTCCGACTCGGACACACAGATCCGGGTTGTGACAAGAGCCCTAGAAGTCGCCGAACGCCACGGGCTCATGGCCACTTGATGGGGCTTTAACCCCACACCGTCAGATACATTTGTCGATGGAAATGAAGTTTATCCTTCTCCTCCCGGCTTCGCCACACACCCCAGAATTTTTTGATGAGAAAGTCCAAAGCAAAGCTGTACTATTAGCTTAGGATGTTTGATTAACTAATTGCTTTTTTTTTCGCCCACACCATATCGGAACCGCACGTTTGGCTTTGTGTAGCCTCGATGGTAACGATGACAAGTAGGCATATAAGTAACTCCAATCTCAGACTTTGCACTCGGTCATTTACAATTTCTTTTATAAAATCGTGTTATATAGTGCAATTTGAAAAACGTTCTAGTTTTTTTCGGTAGAAAAAGTTTTTTTCTTTCCGTGCCGTGGCTGACATCTGAAGTTTGCAAAACGTAGAAGTATAGTGCAACCAAAAAAATTGCAAAAAATATATTTTTGCAACCATGACCATGAATTGGTTTTTACGTGAATAAAAGAAGTGCTTTTTTGTATATTCACTGCAAACATTTTTCTTTTTTTTTCTAATAAGAGAAACCTCAAAGTTAAACAAATCATGCTAATTTCAATATATACATATTTTGTGTCCTCACAACACCAATCTCAACTATTTTCTCACGTTCTGCAAAAGGCAAAGAAGCCAATAAAAAGCTTCGGAGGGCAAGAAATGTAAACCTCTGTAAGGAAATTTTCTTTTTGCGGCATATTCTGCCATAAATTGCATGTGAGGGGGGTCCAAGTAAAAATACGAAAGCATGTAGATTGCACAGTATTGTTTAATAACATTTATTTCAGGCAGCTCAGTCAGATCACTTTTGAATGAGAAAATATATATTTGAGAACGGGTATCTTATGCCGCCGATGCTCCGTGTTCCGTGCTTACTACTGGGCAGTCACTCAGTGATTATCTTGATGCCATTTTAGTGCGAAAGCATTGCTTTCTGATCGGTACCGAACGCGTATGCACTAATAAGGCGTGCCACTAATCCGTCTGCCAAAGTCACCCTCTCCCTCTCCAAGGGTTCAGTACAGCTTGCATTGATTTCAATAAGGACTGCCAGTGTCTTCTGCCAGTGTCTTCTGCTTCGGTTCATCTGCACCAAGATAACTTCGCGTCAGACGCAGTCCTTCACGCGTATACTAATGGCGCTGCATTCTTCTTCCACAGTTAGTGCTTTACAAGGGGCCACAGAGATTACTTGCGCCAGATTGCTGTACATATATTGACCAAAGTGTGACAGCGCAACGCGACAAAGACGAGAGCTATGCGCCAGGCGCGACTTCGATGGTCATCGCGTGATTGCGGGTCCGATTCACTGCTGCGCGGACAACTTAAAAAATGGTGTGCAGCAGTTGCAAGGGTGCAGGCCGGCTTATTACCAGGGCGTGTACTTTATTCTCCGAGCGTGACCAGTAGATAATTTTGTTTTTGCATACCTACGTCGATGATATTCGATTATGACCACTGATTATTTGGCAAGTTTTATTATTTTGAATTCTCATATTTTCGCCAGCACACTGACAGTTGTCAAAGGCAAATCATTTATTTTCTGTTTTTCGCTTATTTTCACTTATCTACTGGCTACTCCTATCCCAGATGAATATGAGTTTAGTTCCATCCCTTTCCGCTAATGAATATTTTTTTTTCCACTGACAACAGTGCTTTCTCTGATGTAATGCAAATGACGATTAAACTCACAATCAGGTCCCCGTTGGCGGGGCTCATGAATTTAAATTTACGCGCATCTCCCTTCAAAATTCGGTAGCCCCAGTTGTGCCCACCGCACCACTTGGAACATTCACCGAGGCAGCAGACGAAAACGAGGACCCGTAACCCTCGCGTCCCATCGTGTTCTTTTTTTTCAATAGCTTTTCCGCAAGAACGCATAACGCGGACTCTGCGGACGTGATGCCCAAATCCTCGTATTACTGTAAGGACACTGTGTGGCACGGCTTGCACGACGAGCTAGGCCGACCACCGCCAGGGCACGCGCCGCTAGCCCCTGACGCAGGCACTGCGGCAAGCCGACATCGAGGAGAACTGGTTGGAGCCGATCAGGCAGCGCTGCGACTGGAGCGTTCGCCGTGATGCGTTGACGCAGCGGGCACCGCCGTGGGACTGCATGTCGGCGAAGTACGGGTGCCTCAGGTGTCGCAGAGAGCAGGTCTCGGCGGGCGGGTGTGCCTCGTCGCACTCCGGGCCCGGATGCAGCACGCAGTGCCTGCGGCACTCGTCCCAGCTACGGAACACGCCCCGGTGGCCAACCGAGAGGCAGCTGCCCTGCGGAAAGCTCCACGCGACGCACTTCTTGCCGTCGAAGTACCACGGCTCATACAGGACGTCGTGCCTGCACGAGGGATGGAGGCGTGGCGGCAACGTGCATTGCCACCAAGAGTGCATACCTTTGCACCCTATGATCACTCTACGTGCTCTCCACATCTCAAGACTTTGTTATGAGCTAGATACAAAGCGAATATAGTTAATAACGAAGAGGAACGATTCCACTAAGCCTCTGTATATATAGCTCCCGCGATGGCATAGGTGCTACATTGTTGAGCAGCCAAGTCTCAGGACGCGCGGTGGAAATGTGGCTCCGTGGGCGCATTTCGGTGTTGGTGCAAAGTACCAAAATGAGATGTCAGTGCGCCTAAAAAGCCCTTGGTGATCGAAATGAATGCAGAGCCCTCAACTATGGCGTCTCTCATTGGCCATGCGCAGCTTCGAGATGTCAAACCCCCCATTCCACCCAAACGTAGTATAAAGGACCACGGCAGTCAGCGACAAATCATAGCATGTCAGTTAACCTGACCAATAATCAAGAGTCGTAGTCTCAAATCACCTCTGGTAACGTGCACATACATCGCCGATCAAAGACGCATAAACAGAGCTGAGCTGGTGATCAACATGTTGGCCTGCATCCTTCTCTCGTTTGCCTGCATCAGCATTCTATGGTGCTGCAGCAGTCAAGCTAGTCTGTGATACACGCATAAAAGCATTTTTAATTTTTCCCTGTGCCTTGTCTGCACAAGAGCGAGCCAAACTGCTTAGTGTGATAGAGGGTATTTCGTTGTTAAGTAGGTAGGTTTCGCTACAGCTGCTCTCTTTCTTTAGCTTGGCCGCCAACCACGCCATCATGACGCGTGCGTGCGCTGCCTACAGTCTGAATCTTTTCTCTGGGTGAAACTTCCTTACCTGCTCGTAATGCGGGGGGCTTTAGTGCCGCAGAAAGTACTGTGGAGTAGCTTAACGGTACTTTTGCGGAAAAATAGCTGTGTTGCGTAAGACATGGGCTTGCCAATCTAGCAAAGTCGACGCGGGAAAACAAGAAATCGCGAGTTCTCAGTGCGGTGGTTTGGTACTATGAGCGGGCGCTTTAAGTGGGGCAACACCCCCCCCCCCCCCCCCCCTGCCTTCCCGGCATGACTGTCCAGGTGGTCAACGGGAAAGTAAGAAAACTGCCAAAATCGCACCAAAGGTTTCTCAGTCCATCCAAGAAATGCATACACCACCGGCTTCCTCTCCGAAAAATGTGATTTAGCCTTTTCCACACCGGCCGCTAACCTCTCGTGGGTCAGGTATGAGATGAATCTTCATCTTTAGTTACGACTCGTGACAGTTAGGCTCAGGGGCGTAAAGATAGGCCAACTTTAGAGGAGCATATTAAGGAGCGGGAGGGGTTGCTTGGGTGGGTGGCTGTGTGGGGCGTAAACGGTCCCATGTGGACATCGCCATATTTTACTTCATTCTTAGCCTATTATTCTCGTGGCGCAAACTATGCACAGCTTTTCGGTTATCCGCTTCGGCCACACCTAATATTTATCATTACCTGACACCACAGACGAACAGCCAGGAAAGTTTCATCCTTACATTTTACAACACCGATCATTCCTCGAACTGGAGTCGGGACCGGAAATTCTGGAAGTCAATAAAGAGATGATCCCGCTCTTGGGATGGGCCAAGCCCTCCTGTATAGCCGCGTTTACATGAATGAGGCAGAATGCGTCTTCGGTTCGTTTTTTCGAGAGAAAGGGCTGGTTTTAAGAAGAAAAGGCACAACTCGTGGTCTACACTGTTCCTTGATGTTTTTTCACGTTCCCTATAAAAGTGGACTGGATTCTACTTCCGTCTCTTTCATGTAAAGGTGACTTATATAGAGAAGGCGTTGCGAGAGGCATCGAGCTCACCTCGAGCAGGGAAAGAAGATGGTGCTCTCGTAGCAGCGGTCCGATGCCTGGCGGCCTTTGACGCAGCTGGCGAGGCAGCTGTCGAGGCTCGCGAACCGGTTAGAGCCGCGGTTGCAGACGTGCACCGTGTCTTCAGCCGCCGGCATGCAGGATTGCTGGTCCACGTTGTAGAAGAACTCATCCTTTGGTAGCGCGCAGTGCGTGTACAGGTGACGGCTGCAGGAGTCGTAGTCCGCCTGCGATTTACAGTCAGAGAGGGAGACATTCTCTAGAGTGAGCAACAGCCCGCTTCGTAACGGCGACTGAAGCAGAGCGAACTTAAGCACATGTTAAGCTGTATTTCCTTCCTTTTAGGCCGCGAAGCGAATTTTGGTCGTGAAAGTTGACTAGACGCATGGAATTAAACTACGCCTTCACTTCAGATAGCGGTCATTAGAAATTCAAGGGTGTCGTCAGCTACATCGGCAGCCTATCCTGTGCTCCGTTGTTGTTTTGAGCGAATAAATGCCGATGAGAGCGTTCCATGAGCGTGCCGTCAACTTTTCTGAATAGCGGTCCTTTGATAGCAATAGTATCCCGCATTTCGCGCTTGGTTACAAAAGCGCTCATCGGCATAGTAACTGTGCGTTACAGACGACGAGAATTTCGAATCGAAATGAAATGCAGCCATAGGTCACGTGTAGAGCTGTGATGCACTGTACAGTCAGGCCGGAATGAAACGCGAACAGAGCATGTCAAGAAAACAAAATATTTTTCCTGCCTACTTTCAGCTGAAGTGTACAACTAGCCTGATTCATGTGTCTGGATAAAGGGCCGACTGAAATGCATAATCGGAAATAGGTTGTAAAGGAATATCTCGCTGCAAAGCAGAAATGTATGACTTATGCGTGTTCGCGTTTCATTCCGGCCTGACTGTACATGTGCTCGCGCAGTTTTATGCGCCTAGAATTGTTCTGCGGCAGAATGCTTTCGTATATCTCTGCTAGAGAGGACGCAGATGCTTTAGGGGGCGCGCCTCCACTCTTCGAACAGCGATAGCTGCGAACTGCATGCGCCCCTAGATTGCGCTGGCTGTACGGAGCGACACGCATTGCTATGTTGCCTTTCATAAAGAAAGTACGAAGCACAAACTTTTCTGGAACATTGCTCGCAGTAAGCATCAGTAGTAACCCGTTTGCACGCCCACTGGGTCAGGCACGTTGCCGCTCTCCGAATGGCCAAAGCGTACGACTGACCCAGAAAAAAGTTACGGCCCGGATCGTGGCCAAGACCTTCAAGTGATTGCGATGCTCACATCCTTCATGAATGTCTTGCGTGCACTGCTTTCCAGCCTGGGCACGCCAGCAGCCCACAACGCACTGCAAGTGCTGGACGCACTACATCCGGTTCTTGCGGCTCACGTGAACTGCAGTCTGGGCTGCCGTTCAGTTCATCAGCTAGGAACCTTCACATGCATTGCCAGTGCGGTACCAACAGAAAACGCACAGTTTTGCTACCTGAGAGCGACTGGCTTGGACAAATTTTCACTGTGCACCTCGCCCCTTCTCTCGTCCCTTTTCAATACCCTCATCCCTCTTCCCCAGTGCAAAGTAGCCAACCGGGACGCTCTTCTGGTTAACATCCCTGTATTCCCTCTTCCTCTTTGTCTCTCTAGATCGATAACTCACGTGAATTTCCTTGTCGTCGTCGGGGTCATGCGTTTGCGCCTGTGTGGCGGCAGTCGTCGTTTTCGTCTTCATGCTCAACACCGGGGCACGAAATACCACATTATTTCTTGTCCTTCCAGCAACCCGGACAACGATGCGAGAACGCTCCGCAGCCCTCTTCCTCCCGCCTCCTCCAACCCGTGGCGCGGCCATTCTGTGTGGAATCTCTGGTCCGCCGACAGCACGTGGAGTCGCCACCGGGCTGCGCGCCGTGACATCGTTCTCGGGGGTGATCTCATGAGTAGCGAGTGGCCCGTGGACAACAAGAAGGCCCAGTCCAAGGAGCATGGCAGCGAACGCAATGCCGAGCACGAAGCTGAGGCACTCAGGGCTGCTTGTGTTTGGTGGCTCATGTTGCAACAAAGGACCGTGAAGGGGACTCACAGCACCGTCGTAGCAGAAAACGGGATAGCACTGATCTGGCGCCTCAGCCGCCACCCATAGGCCCTCCGCCTGGAAACGTGCGTCTTGCTGTGGGCCAGGACATGTCGGGGAGGGCGGCCAGCTCTCCTGTAGTAGGTGGGCCGGCGGCGAAACTACGCCAGGACTGTCGGCTTCTTGTCGTCCCTCGGGGCTTTCCAGGGCGTACTGCATTTTCGTCAAACGGCAAGGGGAAGTGCGGGTAGTGAGCAAAGGCGAGTCGCTGCCAGATCGGTGTGCTCTTCTTCGTCCTCTCTAGCACGTAGCACGAGAAACGAAACCTGTTTTGCGAGATGCATGATTCCAATCTCTGAACAGTGCAGTCCCACAGATGATATGATGATGATAATGATGGTGCTCGGGGCACCATCATCATCGGCCGGGCACAGACCGCTTGCGCCTGAGTCGGAAGAAGTCAGAAGAAAGTAGGTAAAAGAGTTAGTAAATTTAGTTAGTTTATGGGGTTTAACGTCCCAAAGCGACTCTTCCTATGAGAGACGCCGTAGTGAAGGGCTCCGGAAATTTCGACCACATGGGTTTCTTTAACGTGCACTGACATCGCACAGTACACGGGCCTCTAGAATTTCTCCTCCAAAGAAATTCCAGCCGCCGCGGCCGGGATCGAACCCGCGTCTTTCGGGTCAGCAGCCGAGCACCATAACCACTGAGCCACCGCGGCGGCCAGAAAGTGGAGAACATATAGAGAGGGGAAAGGGATGTATATTAGAAGGGTGATGGTTCGGGATAGTGGATAATTCACATGAGGTTCCATAGCGCAAAACAACGAAGGGACAAGACGCAAGCGCTAAATTTCATTAAACTCTTTATTTGGCGCTCAAAGGGTTTATAAAGGTACAAATCAGATGCTAGAGGGAAGCACATGAAAGGTTATCAGGCTGACCGCGTGAAATTTCATAACAGACATCTCAAGACCAAAAAACGAAACTAAACGAATGGCAGCCGAAATGAAACTTATAAACTGGTATGTACGTTTAAGAAGTTCGCCCACTGCTGTGCACCTAGCCATACCAGAAAATGTGGATACCAAGTTTTGGTTTTGTTTTGATTGAAATTCGCCTTGCTTTACTTTTGATTTTCAGATGTCTGCCGTCAAAGTTCACGCTGTGAGCTTGATAATATTCATGTGTTTCCCCTCTAGCGTCTGGTTTGTATCTTTATAAAGCATGTGAGCACCAAATAAAGAGCTTTGTGGAAGTTCGCTATTCTGTCTTGCCCCTTCGTTGCTTTGCACTATGGAACCTCATGGGAAAGAGATTAGTGGTCTGTTCAGTGTCGGACCACAGCCCACCACATTTAGAACCCGACCTTCGTAGCTATGTGTGCGTCTCTATGTCGTCCGTATTCCGGCGGCGCAAATCTCAGCTCTTGCGGCAGCGTGGTGCCCTCTATCGGTCGCGTGGACAGTTGTATGTACTGGAGAGAGAGAGAGTAAACGTTATTGATAAACTGGTCTTGAGCGTAGCTGGATGATCAAATTGATGGGGTCCACATTCCAGAACTCCAGTGGCCTGAACTGCATCATGGACCGGGTCGATGAGCTCTAACTGATGTTCAAAGGATACGCTAGCCACTTGAGCCCCCGCTGGTAGCAGCTGCGCTCCGCCGTTCCTTCTTTCCGCCTACAATTCCTGCACACTCGGGCCGGGTAACACCGTGCAACCTGCGGCGAGTAGAATTTTATTTTTTTTTTAGGTAAGAGAAGCGTGCAACTGAAAGCGTTCATTATCATCGGTTCTGCTGCGCAATGGATTAGCGCTACGTTTTCTCATGGAAATAATTTTCGGGTTTCCATTATTTACTCTCAGAATTAACTGCAAGTAACTGATTTAATATCTCCCATGGATGTTTGTTGCGTTTTAAACGGAATTTAGAGAAGGACGTCTTTTGAAAGGATGTCAGACGAGCCGTGGGTGAACCCGGGATGTTGGAGCACTGCACCGTTGAGCGAACGGAATAATGTCATGACGCCACAGTAAGAACTTTGGTAAATATTATTTCATTGAGGATACGTTTCTCTTTACACAACTTGACTTGAGATCAGCAAAAAAAGAAAAAAAAAGATGCATCACGCGTCACTGCTTCGTAAGTATTTGTTAAGACGAGAGATAAACATCAAGATCGTTAAACTCTCTGCTCATTCCGTGTTAGAATACGTACTGTTCGCCACGAAACAGTCCAGAACGAGCACGCGCCCGCGCGGCTCTGCCATGCAGTACTAGGCGCGCAAGTGGCAGTCGTGGACTCGTGGTAGCTGAAATCTCGGTCGCGCACTAACGAAACTAGGCCGGCGCTCCCGTTCTGAACGCTTTCTTCCTTTGATAACACAATGACTACTCGCTTTACGCGCACTATTTGAATATTTTAGTTTTTAGTTAAAGGCACGAGTAGCTGATATTTCTGCTGCTCTATAATACTACTTTCATGAGTTTGAGACCTTATTTGAAACTATGACAGTGCGAGAGTTTTGTAAGGTATTGGAAGCAATAGATTTGAGCTACGGGAGAAATATGGTTCTAGTTGGATCTTGACACCACGCCAAAGAAAAAGCAAACCCTGGTTAAACAAAACTCTTGGTAGGCTCACAGATAAAAGGCAGGCTGTATACAGGTTGTATAAGAATGATCCTTGTAAGTGCAATAAAAAAAATTAAATGCGTGAGAAACGCAGTACAGGCAGCGGTCGAACAAGCAGAAGACTCTTTATTTGTCTTCCTTTCATTTAGGTATCAAAGATCGCCGTAAACAATTTTGGCAAGTCATGAAAAGAAACGGCAGGGATCAGATATCGATTCCGTAAAAACAGAGAATAAAGTCAGGCTCAGTTTGGAGCAGAAATATCATCGTGGTATGGACAAAGAATATCGAAGCGGCTCGCCTAATCCTCGGAGTGCAAGCGATAATGTTAGTCGGGTGCAAATATCACTCCTGCGGGTACGTGAAACCCTCAGTGGACACGTGCAAAGGAGTACTGAGGGGCATTAATCTGGAGGAAAGTGAACAACACATTCGAAAAGATATCAGCGACCGAAGGGACGGTAATCATGGCTGTAAGGAAATTTGGAAACACGGCCACAGTGGCGGTCACCTTCTCGAGTAGAAGAGTTCCATTTTACGTCTACTGCAACGGATGGGGAAATCGCCTTTTACCGTTACAAGAAAACTACACCGTCCTGCTACGGGTGTGGGTATGTGGGTGTGCTCCAACCCGGCGGTAACGTGCGGGAGAATAGATCCCGCAGAGGGATATGATTTTGTAATGAGCTGTTCAGTGTGGAACGGCGAACACAAGACCAACTCGAACATCTGTGAGCAGAAATTCAAGACTCCGTACATTAGTAAGAAGAGGGAGGGGTGGAGAAGCTGCGTGACCTCGGAGTTGCAAAGGACAGGAAGTCAAGGCCCAGGACCAGGTTCGAGGCTGGCGCTGCCGGCAGCCAAGGTTGAAGCACCCAGACGTGGCTTGTCAGTTGGGCGCTAATCGACAGAAGCAGAGGCGGATTAACGGTGCGATACAAGACCGCGGTGAAAGGAGCGGAAAAGGTGTGCTGGGCAGCGCGAGTTACCTCGGGTCCTCAGTTGATGGGAAGCAGTGATGAATGTAAAGAACTGAAAAAACACTGGAAGAGCTTGGGAACGAAAATCGTAAACTTAAGGAGGAAATATAAATTATCAAAAAAACCATGAAAATCGATAGTGTGAAACCATGAAAATTGATAATAACAAGAAACAAATTAATAATTTGGTAATAAAACTGAGAGCATTTAGGAAAAAACGTGCCAGATTACAACAATATGGAAATAGCATTGATCTCAAAGCCGCGGTGATAGCGCTGCAAGAGACCAATGGGGACGCGAAGCTGATCAGATGCAAGACCTTTAATGTTCGCCCAAGCACTTGCATATTAATACGCAAAGAATACACGGCCAAAATCGTTGATCTGTAAGGGGAGGAGGTAGAATATACTTCCATAGAAATGTTACCCCTTCGTAGAGAAAACAAGTATACTTGGATCGTAAATAACGATAGTAGGCCAAAATATGCAAGGTACAGTTTAGAAAAAAATATTACAAAAGCCAAAGTACGGCTAACGCAGGTTCACTGCTAGGGGACTCCAACGCCGCAAGCTACCGGGGCTACTCGTATGATATTGCGAAGGGAAAACACCAGATGCAATCAAGAATGAAGCGTTAGCGATCCCAGCGGACCCAAGTGAGCCTACTAAAGTGGGCTTACTAAAGTGGGCTATAGTGTCTGTAAAAACACTGCTCCGGATTGCTTTCAGAACAGCTTCTTCTGGACACCTCCTGTGTGACTGCCCTCTTTTTTAGCGAGAGCGCAGTTTCCTGTTTGCTACTCTGTACCGCTTGTACTTGCGTCCTTTAACAGAGTCCAACGTTCTGGGGCCTTGGACACAACCTTCTTCACAAAGGAAAGCGGTGAAAGCGCTCCTGAGATTCTTAAGGGACTCGGGGTTGTATTCCCGTCTATAATCTTCAAGTTTTCAGTGCGCGCCCTCTGTCCCCGTGACATAGTGGTCGCTGGACACTTCGAAAACTCATTTCATTGCCGCTCTTTTTCTTTTTGTTCCCCTTTGTTCCCCTCCCCAAGTGTATGGTAACCATCACCTGTTTAACCTCCCTGCTTTTCCGTCCATTTCTCTCTCTCTCTTCCGCATGCCAAGCAGTGCCTCAAGGAGCTGTCCTCTCCCCTGTTCTTTTCTTCTTTATTATTATTATTTTTTTATTTGATACCTCAAAGGCCCCTGGTATGGGGCATTACATGAGGGATGGGCATGACAGTTAAACAACTATGGTATTGATAGCGCTCTTAAAATGGATGGCGTTGATGTGATGCACGGCGTCCTGTGGTAGATCATTCCAGTCCCGGGATGACGTGACGAAAAAAGATCGGGAATGAGCGGTAGTTCTTGCGGTGGGGGCGTAGACGGCCTTATGGTGGTTAATACGACTTGAGAGGCGATAAGCAGGTGATATGACTGATTCTCCTAAAGATGAATGATAAAACGTATGAAAGAGGCACAATCGAGAAATTTTTCGTCGCGTTTCAAGGCTGGGTAAGTTAGCTCTAGCTTTTAAGGCAGACACACTATTGTAGTACAAATAGTCAGAATAAATGAAGCGGATAGCTCGATTTTGTATTTTTTCTAAGGTTAAAGAGAGGTTAGACTGGTGAGGATCCCATATTGCCGAAGCATATTCTAGTTTAGGACGGACAAAAGTTATGTATGCTAATGATTTGACGGATGGGGTGGCAAAACGTAGGTTGCGCCGTATGAAACCAAGGGTACGATTAGCTTCGTTAGCGATGTTCGTGATATGAGATGACCATGTTAGGTTTTGCGTTACAGTAATACCCAAGTACTTACAGGAAGAGACGGACGACACTTCTGAACCGAAAAGAGTGTATTTAGAAAGGAGTATGCATCTGCCGACGATGGAATGAGATTAAACATGTTTTGGAAATATTGAGAGACATTAACCAACGTTCGCACCAAGTTTGGATTCGGTTAAGATCTTGTTGAAGAATGCCAGCGTCAGTACTGTTAGTGATTGGGCGGTAAATTACACAATCGTCAGCAAATAAACGGATGGTAGAGGAAATACTGGAAGGAAGATCGTTAATATATATGAGGAAAAGCAAAGGTCCTAGGACTGTACCTTGGGGAACACCTGAAATGACCGGGCTACGTGGAGAAGAATGATTGTTAGCATAGACAAATTGCTCTCTGTTAGTCAAAAAGTTAGAAAGCCATTCTAATACTAACGAATTAAGATTTAGACACGATAACTTTAGTAGCAGTCTTTTATGCGGTACTTTATCGAAAGCTTTTTCGAAATCAAGGAAGAGAGTGTCAAGGTTGGAGCTTAAGTCATTAATAAAGAGAGCCAATTGGGAGTCACATGAACGTCCTTTCAAAAAGCCATGCTGGTTAGTATGAAAGAATTTTACGGAGACAAGGAATTTGACTATGTGCGAATAAATAATATGTTCCAATAGTTTCGAATAGACGCTTGTGAGTGAAATGGGGCGGTAATTTTTGCATGAAACAGGTGAGCCCTTTTTGGGGACTGGAATGATCTTACCAACTTTCCAATCTTGTGGAAGGACACCTGTTGATATGGACTGCTGAAAGAGGTGGCACAATATTACACTTTCAGTGTTTTTAGTATTTTTAGGATTTTAGAATTTATGCCGTCAACACCAAATGAAGAAGTAAGTTTCAATGATTCAATAAGTTTCATGATTCCATTAGCATCAATTGTAATTTGTGGCATAGCTGGGTGGCCGAGAGCTGCGAAATCCGGTAAGTCACCGTCAGGTTCTTTAGTAAAAACTGAAGAAAAAAAGTTATTAAGGGCGTGGCTAGATTCGTGTTCCGGGATAACATTGTTGTCGTCGTCATGTAATGTTAGAGGCTTCGAATGTGATGGGTTTATAGTTTTCCAGAACTTGCGGGGGTTGGTGTGCAACATGGAAGGTAGAACAGACGAGAAAAATGTACGTTTAGTTTTGCCTGTTAAAGATAAGTATGTTTTTTCTGCAGAATAATATCTTTCCCATGCAGATACGGTGTCAAAGCGTTTTGCGGATCGAAAAAGTCTTTTCTTTTTGTTTCTGAGGCGTTTCAGCTCTTTGTTGAACCATGGTGACGATGGTTTTTCAGTGATGGTGATAGTAGGGACATATTTATCTATAAGTTGATGCATTTTGTTTCTGAAAAGGGACCAGTTATCATCGATTGATCGTGCTGAAAAATCTTGGAGAAACCACATGCAGAAATCAGCTAGTTCAGAATTAATGGCTGCATAGTTGCCTTTGTCGTATAGAGTTAATGTTTTTTGTATTTTTTTGTGTGTGACAACTGGCAGGAGTACGTGGATTGAATTACGGAATGATCACTGAGTCCTCGTAAATGAAGAAGCGGAGGGATGTTATCAGGGTGAGAAGTTAATACGAGGTCGATCGAGTATGTTTTCAACAGCTTACTTAGCTCCATCTGTGGAATCATAACGTGAAAACCCACGTGTATGTAGATGACGTCCCATTTTTTTATTTTAAAACAACATATACTGTCGGTACCATTCATTAATATGATACCTAAATATCCTGGACCAATGGTTAGGCGAAATTAACAATTCTCTTAATATAAATGAAAGTCATTTATTGGTTTTTCCTCTCCTTTATCTAGTTAATATCTCTGTTTTTTATGGACACGATGTAATTCCTGAAGTGGAGACTATCAAATACCTCGGAGTATTTTATGATGCTTCCCTTTCCTAGGGTCCCATATATAAATAACGCCACTGCGGAAGGAGTCTGGGCGATCGGCATGCTGCGCAGGCTGAGCAACATCCGGTCTGGCAGTAGAAGGCACTCGCTTCGCTACTGAAAAAACCGGCGTCCTCCAGCGCCTTACAGCCTGAAATCAGATTATTTTTGCGCTGGTTTTGGCTCAATTAGGCAACTTAATGGGTCTCAATTGGCAAATGAATGTAAAATGAATAAACTACTTGTTATTTAAAGTGTTGAGATGGGTCAGTCGACCGTTCTGAATCTAGCGCCATCGACGTAGCGCGTACCCCGAGATCAGGCATTGGCGAACAAACAGCAACAGAAGGGCGAAAGGAAAAATGTAGGCGATCGTCGCAAGCTTGAAACACACGCTTGAAGACACTAAAATACAGTGAAATACAGTGAGCTAAAATATGAACAGCTAGATTCATCGCAGGCTGCTAACGAAGCCTACGAAATAGCGCGAGCATACGCTCGCTACCTTTCTGCTACGGCCAAGTGGAAACATAGGTGCAAAAAGAATAAAACAATAACAGCAACAGTCTTTCGAACGATGAACTAGTGTGTAAAAAGAAAATGAAGAGTACACAGCGCGTATGCTCGCTATTTCCTGTTTCTGTTTTCACTATTGAACTCTTTCTTAACTTGAGTACCAAAGTCTGATTTGTCGATCGCCCAACGCATCCTGATGTGTTGACATCTAGACTTATGGAACTAAAATTTGGCCTTCGCTGCTCCTAAGCTCGGTTGTTAAGCTACGTCACGCAATATGCCCGTTTGTGCACCGGAGCTCCGTGTGTAGCGACAATTCCGCGCGCGGTACAAGAGCGCAGCCCAACAGCCAGCGCTGTGAAGATACTCGTCTTAAAACGTTTTTCATGCCAACTACTGTGCGCGTAGATATTCAGAACATCAGTGGCAAATCTTGAGAGATGGCAAGCAGCTTCAGCGCTCCTTCAGCGGTTATCGTTTACCCGAGGCCGCATCTTCACTGCATGACTTCAGCCGGCGACGCTGTACTACTCTCGCCGCGGTGGCTCAGTGGCTATGGTGCTCGGCTGCTGGCCCGAAAGACGCGGGTTCGATCCCGGCCGCGGCGGTTGAATTTCTTTGGAGGAGAAATTCGAGGCCCGTGTACTGTGCGATGTCAGTGCACGTTAAAGAACCCCAGGTGGTCGAAATTTCCGGAGCCCTCCACTACGGCGTCTCTCATAGCCTCAGTCGCTTTGGGACGTTAAACCTCATAAACCAAACCAAACCAGCTGTACTACTCAGTCAGGCTTGACATTGAAAAGTACAAAAATATTCCCGCTTCACCTGTTGTCGGCGTGGCTTCTTCAAGGGCACTGTCAAAAAGGGCATTGAGTTACGCTCTATATTATACGATTTTTGCCTACAATGAGAGGTTCTACAATGAGAGGTGATCTTTTAATGCTCATAGGACTGTTCAGCCTGTGGAAGAGCCGCATGAGAGATCTCCACGCAGAGCCGCCACGTAAATATAACTGTTGAGAGAGCAGTGTGCTATGGTGCGAGGGGTATATGCTGCGCAGGATATATATGCAGGATATACACGCAGGAGGGGTATATGCTCCTGCCTGCCTGCATTTCCTCGATGCATGCGTGTGTCGGAAAAAGTGGGTCGAAACACCTACACATCAACACGCTCTTGGTATAGTAAAAGTGACGCCCAGAAAAAAAAAATTAAAACTAAAGCAGACATATCAAACACGCGCGAAGAACGGTAAGAGCAATACAGGAGGACGATACCCGAACAGATAACATTAAGAACGGCAAGCTACACGCATGAGAAACGGCAAGAGTAAACACGTGAGAGGTCACTGCGGCAACCCGCATTGGGAGGATGCGAAAGCATTGACGCCTCCACGGCACTCGTTGTCTCTGTTTGCTTCTATTTGGTACTCTTCGCCCTTCTCTGCTCCTTTGATACTCTCTGCTCTTAATTAGCATCGCATTGGCCTTAATTAGCACATTAATTACCTATTTATTTGTCATTAATTGATATCGATTAGTCATTCTTATTGATTACGATTATCAATTGCTCTAACTATAGTTTACACTTTTTTCTCAATTAATCCCCTTATTTTATCATATTCGCTCTGATTATACCCATTTTTACCTCAATCAGGCATTTTGGTTTTTCAAATTTGGCGCCATTGCTATTTTCCTGTCCACCTACTGTATGACCGTCGAGCCTATTCGACCATCCAAAGACTTTTGCTGCTAATGTCGATCAAACTGTTTTCTTCGATTACCACTCACCAAACACATTTCATTCCATTTCAAACTTTATTTTGACTCCTTTGCCTATTTTTCCACTATTTTGCCATCCATTGTAGTTTTCCCATCCTCTCACTATATCGACGTCCGCACTATTTCGACAGTTTTTCGACATTTTTGGCTTTAATTAATTAACTAAACATTCTATCAACATAATTTTTTGCGCATCATCCTCACATCATCCACTATCATTTACAACCGTTCGTTTGATCCTACCTCTTCTGAGAGCGCCACGACTGCTGCCGACGCGTTCTTATGACACGGAATCGTCGGCATAGCCAAGAAAGGCTTTCACCTTGATAAAGGAGCACCACGCGCGAAAATATTAAAACTACCTTTCAATTTTGATACCAGACACTCGACAGTCTGGCATTCCGCATTATCAGTAGGAAGTGCGTTCCACTTGCTCATGTTCTAGGAAAGAAAGAATTTTTAAACCCATTGGTTTTGCTGGTGTATTCTTTCACTTTTTTGGAATAGTTTGCGCGCGTAGTCCGCCGAATAACAGGTTCGGTATATAGGTTCTGATTTGTTCCTAGTTTACTATGGTATAGAAGATGCGTATACTTGAGTCGTTCGTGAAAGCAACGCAACTCTAAAGGATCTAACAACTTTTTGTACGAGAGCAGCAGCTGAAGTGTGCCAACTGCATGAACTATAAGCGAATATAGCTGATTTTTTTTATGTTATCGAGTTTGTTAGTATTCATCTAAGTGTAAGGATCCCATACAGCCGAAGTGGCCTGTAGGGTTCTTCGCCAGTAACTAAGTTTTTGCATCGCGTTTTTTTTTTCAGTGTAGGACACATGTTCATTCCACCTGGGATCAGAGGTTAGGATTGCACCTAAATATTTATAAGTTTTAAGAGATGTTAGCAGGTGACCATTAATGGAGTAGGGAAAAGGCAGGGCTTTCTTTTTATACGTGAATGTCATTGCTACCGTTTTTTTTTTATTTTCATTTTCCATGTTGTGCACCAGTATTCTATTTTCGCTAGCGATGAATTTAACTCAGTTTCAATCTTCAATTTCTTGGTAATTAATGCAGTAATCTTAAAATAGCTTTATTTTCGCGGACGCATCGGTGGCAATATCGTATATGAAGAAAATATAATATATGAAGAAAAAAGGCCCGAGAACAAACCCCTGTGGAATTCCCGACCGGACCCACCTATAACTAGAACACACACCTTCAATGGACACACACTGGCGCCGCGAGGAAAGATACGCCGCTATCCTGGAAGGCAATGTGTCATTTCTAAGTATTGGTTGCAATTTGAACAATAACATTTGGTGGTAAACCCAGTCAAGCGCTTTTTCAGTCTAAAAAATGGTTGAGGCTTAGCTAAGGTTAAGCCTAGTCAGATGCGAAGCATATTGATGGCTACGCTTGGTAATACATGGCTTTCCTTGGTTGAATACTTGGTCATTTTAATACGACCACTAGAAGCCTTCGTCGTGGGGGAAGACAACGGCATGGCTACAGCGGAACGCCGACTAACCCCGAGACGCGCGTTGGGTGAGCGCCTGGATTGCCACGAAAGCCGCGTCCGCCTGCCCGGTGGAGCGAGCGTTTCACCTACACCGAGTGTGAACGCGCGTTCGAAATGCGCGGGAGTGTGACGTCACCATACCACGTGATTCACACGGCGTGCAACCGCAGCGACGGCACAAGTTGGAGCCCCGTCTCTCATCTGTCGTGACGTCATTGTGTCACGTGGTGTGACGTCACCTTACCACGTGGTCTGCACGGCGTGCAACCGCAGCGACGGCACGAGTTGTCGTGACGTCATTGTGTCACGTGGTGTGCACGGCGTGTAACCGTCACGAAGGGCTTGGGTTACCTATTGTAATATGCTTCGCACAAAAGAGCCGCCGCGGTGGCTCAGTGGTTATGGTGCTCGGCTGCTGACCCGAAAGACGCGGGTACGATCCCGGCCGCGGCGGTCGAATTTCGATGGAGGAGAAATTCTAGAGGCCCGTGTACTGTGCGATGTCAGTGCACGGTAAAGAACCCCAGGGGGTCGAAATTCCGGAGCCCTCCGCTACGGCGTCTCTCATAGCCTTAGTCGCTTTTGGACGTTAAACTCCATAAACCAAACCAAATCACAGTCTAAAAAGATATCTAATTGGCTCTGTCCGTCTATAGCTGCTGCTAAGTCGTGTACTGCCGAAAGTAGTTGTGTCAGCTTTGATAGCCCCCTGCGGAAACCGTGCTGCTGAGAATCTATTAAATTGTGCTTTCGAAGAAATGTGGATATGCGTTTAAAGATGGTATGTTCCATAATTTTTCCACTTGTGCACAAAAGGAAACTGCCATGTAAGACGTAAGAAGAGATTTGTTTCCTGCTTTAAGTATGGGCGTGATTTTGCATACCTCCAATCAATGGGAAGTGCTGCTTCTGACAAAGATTTTCTAAATATAAGGAATAGGTACTTGATACACCATTCTGAATACTTGAAAAGGAAGGTACCTGGTAGTCAATCAATTCTTTGCTATTTTTTATTATCGATATCAAGTAAAAGCGATATCAAGTAAGAATAAGCATCACCTTGGTGTACAGCGCTCAAGCAGCACATTGCCCTGAAAACAGAGGGAAACGTCACTGCAGCTGCTAGATTCTAAAGGAAATTATTGCACAGTAGTAAAGCAGCGTAGGCCAACAAAGTAAGTCGCAATGATTACTTAATTAGAAGGCTACTGTCTCATTTCAGTTTTCAGAAAATAGAGTGCACTTCTTGACAGCTCTAGACAATGGGTGCCGCAGACTGTACAGTGTGTCGGAAAAGCTTAACAGACTTGCAGGAACATCGGCACCGACTGATATGCACTGTTACAGAGATGGAAGGCGATGATAATGATAATCATTATCTGTGATTTTCCTGTCACTGTTAGTAATGACACTTCTTGACTACTTTTTGATGCAGGTAACATAAAGGACTATAGACACCAAAATTTTTCTTGTGGCTTCCCTTCTTTGAAGACTCAAGTGAGACGCAAATAGTTTCCATATTTTGATGGTCTGTTGTTATGTACAAAAGGCTATTCACACTCTGATGTGATGATCCGAGAGTAGATGCGGAGGCAATGGAAATCGCACGGCACACGGCATTGGCATACGAACCCTCAAAGCTTGGATCCAAAGCTGCTTGTACACATTGCCGCGCAACTGCAAAATGATAGCAGGAACTGCTGAACGGCGCCTGCCTGTTCAAAGCAGCTACGCACTGCGAAGAACATCCAAGATTTTGTGGGCAACGCTGCATCGTCTAATGTCACAGTACCGGCTGGCGCCGCGCGGCTGCGAAGTCTGAGTACAGTAGCACGGCCGCTTGATGCAAAGCGCAAAGCGAGGTGCGGCCAGCCCAAGGAGGATATATAAAATTTACTGGAGTGGAAGCCGCCTATACGCGCCTATGCGGGAGAGTGAAGCCTTGGCGGCCATCTTGCCAGTGGCAAAAAGCAGCAGTGCGCAACCGCGCTCGTGCTTCTTCGCGCTGCCTATGAAGTTGCTCGCGTTTACAAAACAATGAAAGCAAGCGGTTGGGGTTGTAAACGTTTATTTTTCATCCATCAGCAGCCAACTGGCATGTAGAAAGCAGTTAACCTGAACAAATATTAAGGAAAAAAAGCTTAATAATCAGACGCACAATAAAAATAATGGTGAGAGGCAACCTACTGGTGATTGAAGATAATCACCCTTGACAGAAATGGTCTGACTTTATTCTTGATCAATTCCCGATTTCGTTCCTTTGTCATATCGTGTATCCTCACTTTCACGTACTGTTCAGCGATTTTTTTGCACAAATTGTAGATATGATTGTCAAGCGGATCGAAGTCAAGGATGTGCTCCTCCAGTTTCTGGAACCACTTTTTCTCTGAGGACACACCCAGGACTTCCAAGATAAGGTGTTTTGCCCTTGCCAGCACCGTTGTAATGGCATCACATTCAGCCTGCAGCCGTCGCAGCCCCTTCTCAACTGCTTCACACAGGCCAATGACGTCTTGCGACGGCGAAACAAGTCCACCCCGGCTGTTCTGCTTAATTAAAGGCGCAAGCGCATCAGAGTGCAGGGCTGTGATGCACTGATCGCTTGTTGTCGTTGCACTAACTTTTCGCACAATGAAGCCTGCTATATATGGCACCACGGCACCGACAAAAGCAGAAAGACTTTCGGGCCAGTCAGTGCGATGTGTGTAGTCGTGGTCATCCGGCTGCAGGACTGATGACCTGCGCATGTCAGTGACCGTGCTTTTTGCATCTACCATGGCTACAGTAGTGGTTGAATTCAAGATGGAGACGATGTCTTGGGAGTAGTTTCCAGAATTGGAAGACCTCACTTCCGTCTGAACCAACAGACGCTTGTATGCAGCCATGAACTGCGCAGCTGTTGGATTGTTGTTATGTCCCCCTCGTCCACGTATGGACCCGAAGAAGTTCTCGGCGTGATCTTGACTGAGTTTGTGGGTCAGCAAGTATTTCAGCTGATCCTGGCCGACAAGCTCGTCGAACATTCTTTCGGTGCTTGCCATGCATATCAAAAAGCCAACAAATCCAGTTTTTTTTAGTCCTTCTGTAACTGGACGTCCTGCCGGATCTCTCAGCCCGTTTATGTACGCCCGGGTCTCCAAAAAGAATTGCTTCCAGCAGGATTCATTCTGCTTACGAAGAGGTGCCTTATAAGACCTTGCTAATGGGTTCCTGGAGTTCATGATGTCGAACAAGTGATCGAAAATTCTAATAAACTTTGATGTTGCGCTGGCACCCTTGAATTGTGGCAGCTTGAGCACTTGTTCGCAGAAGTCCAAGGCATCGGCAACTGAGGCACTGAGTGCTTGTACAGCATATCGGACCTTCATTTTTTGCTTTTCCCACTGAACGTGGACCTTTGTGAGCTTGTTGCCAAGACGCAAACCCTCTCCACGTTGCAAAGCCTCCAATGCTACTACATAAGCCCACTTCACATGCTTTCCTTCAGCGTCGATGAGGTGGCTTACGGTTGCCAATGAGTTGCGGATGAGCTTAATCATATGGCAGGCATCTAAAATAACGTGAACATTTTTAGTGCAATCAGCTGGGTTGACAAAGCTTGTAATAAACCCATCAGAGCCCGGTCGAAGCTGAGCACCTAAGCACTTAGCCATAGTGAAGTTCGATGAGGCACCGTCAAATGTAAGAGAGACAACTTCAGCCTGAACTGATGCAAGCTTCTCAATACATTGTTTGGTCAGCTCCGCCCTCTCCGCTCCAGTTAGTGTGTCAATTAAAAAGTATGCGACTGGCATCTTGAGTCTGATGTTTATACCAACAATCATGAAGACACACACATTTCTGGCTTCGGGGAGACTATCATAATCTAACCCCGTTCCAAAGTCTACGTACCCGACAACTTTGTCTCCAACGAGTTCTACGTGTTTCCTTATGGCCATGTCATCTACGACCAGAGCGCAGTAGAACGGTTCACTCCGTGCTCGTGCAAACTTTTCGAGGAAACAAAATGCCTCACTCGTGAACCCAGGAGCTCCGTGGATTGATCGATACCAATCCCGAAGTGTTCGCTGTGACGGAAGGGCACCATTGAATTTGTATCGGACGTACTCGTATGCGGCTGGAGAATAAAAATGTAATGTCAGCGCGAACGCACGGAGCTCAGGTGGGTACTTGCCCTTTTGTTCGTTGCTTGCCCTGCACAGAAGTTGTTGAATGTCACTTGAAAAGGCAGATGCAAACACGTGCGAGCCTTCCTCGGACAGGAGTTTTCGTTCTCTGATTTCTTTTATGATTTCTTGTGCTGTCTCATTTCTCTTCGCAAGCCTTCGCTTCGTTTGCTGCAACACCTTAATTTTCTTCTTCAACTGTGTTATCTCTTCTTCAGAGGCACTGACTTTGTCCTTGTACCATTGTTTGCTCGGCGAAAACGCAGTTGATGGCTCTCCAACTTCAGGCATTTCGCAGTCTTGATGCTTGCGCTCTGAACGCTTCCTTTTTACCTGAAATGGACACCACATATTTTTGTTCAGTCTCAAGTAAGAGAAAAGTGTAGCTGCGAAAGCAAATGGGTTTCATTTCTTACCATGAACTTAGTGCTTCATAAGACGATTTTAAAAAAGGGTGAAGGGCGCTTCCATATTACCACGCAATCACAATAACTGTTACCACGCAATCACAATAACTTCTTTTCAACAACGAAGCAAAACAATAGCGCGCACGGCACTCCTTTTTTCCACGAACACAATTTTTCAGCACGATACTAAAAAAAAAAACACTAGCGACAAGAAGCTCAGACGTTTCCTTCCATTTGCTTCCATCCACTATCCGACAAGAACCTTCGTCGAATCTCGACTTCGGCAGCCGTATTAATGCCACGAACACTTCTCACGTGAGAAAGGCGAATAATTCTGCCTAGCGTGTCATGGTTTAACATTCTCCAGTAATACTCACGGGCTTCTGTAGGTGCTGCGGAAAAGCAGGAAACACAGAAGGCACACTTCCCGCGCGCAGCCGCGTCGTCTGTCCGGTGCGGTCAAAGCACTCGGGCGCGAAGTGTACGGAGCACAGGCGATCTCCATCTTTTGCATGCCATCTTTCACGGCGAACGGCCCGCTCCCACAGGCTCCGCAGCTCGGGATCTTTTGGAAACCTGCCAGTAATTTAGGCACTATTATTTGTTGCACACATCTACCACATCAGTTCGCGCCGCTCGACAACGCGCGCGTAGGGCTCAATTGAACACGTTTTCGTGTACTTACAGGTGGAATGTGAGGCCACAACCCTTATTCAGCCTGTTTGCACATCCGTAGGCAACGCAAGAGGCAACCATTATCAAACCGTTGGTGTTTGCATGCCCGTCGCGTCAGCTTGCACTCAAACAGCGCGCCAAAGCAGCAGCGCGAGCCGGCGTCAAGCGCGCTTTCTGCCACTGGCAAGATGGCGGCGGCCAGCTTCACTTGACAAGCGCCCCCTCCACTCCAGCAAGTTTTATATATCCTCCTTGGGCCAGCCACGTCGCGCCGCCGACAATGGGTGAGCATGTCCTGGCGGAGTTTACAGTCGCGGCCGCTGTTTTCGGTGGGGGCGCCACTGTTCGGGGACAGGTCCCGGGAGTGGACTCCCGAAGCGCTCCTTGCCTCGTCTTGTTCGAGCGCGTTTGCGTCGTGTAAGACCGCGTTTGCCTCCCATATTCAATGCAAAATAAAAACCACTAGTACTACTACTCACGTTCCTCATGTCTGCAGTGCTTTCTTTGGATTTTCTGCTGTGCGCGTGAGTGAGCACGTTTGCCTCGCGTCTGCGGTGCTGGATTTGGACTTTTCGTGTGCGCGTGAATGAATGTTTGCCTCGTGTTTGCCGTGCACGCTTTGGGCTTTTCGTGCATGCGTGTGTGGAGGTCAGGGACGTGTATGGGGCACGATGCCGCGCATCTACTGTGTGCCACTGTCCGTCACAAACTCCAGAAAACAGCCAACTGTGAGATATCATGAGTTTCCCTCTGAACTACAGCGTCGAGAAGCGTGGCTGAAAATATGTGCCTCGATAGAAACTGTGGAACATATCCTGCTTGAGTGCCCTGCGTATGCTAACGAGCGTGCGTACTATAAACATTGCATACAGAAGCTCTGCCCAGTGCCCCTAACAATGGACAAAGTTTTAGGTCCCTTAGCCTGCTTCAGGCAACAGAGACTTGCAATGAACTTTCTATTTACATATTTAAAAAACATTGGACATCTCGATAAGCTTTAAATTCACTTGCACGTTACCTTCATGCATTCTTCAGGCTGTGAACTTCGTCAGCCCATTTGTCGGACTATGCACTCTATCAATCCATACATCAATACTCGCCATTGCATCCTTAGTACCCATTTCATGGCCGTATTTTATCTTCGTTTTTTTTTTACCTCTTCCACGCTGCTCTCCTTCTCTATTTATCTCCCAAATTCCCCTCCCTACGCAGAGTAGAATGCCAGCGATTTTTTAACGCCGGCTAAATTCCCTGTATTTCATTAAAGAGTCGAAATCTCTCTCTCGCTCGCCAAGGACTGTCAGGGAAAGGAACAAGTGGGCGCCAAGCGACAGGTCTCTGGCATGTTCCTTGCATTTTACAGAGAATGTCTACAAAAAGTAAGGTCAAGGAAGGTTCTTCGTCTGTGAATGGTTCCTTCCTTTCTTGTATGACCATGCAATAAAAGTGTCAAGTACTTTGTGGTTTTCTCGGCTGCAGGTGGGCTTATGAAGTTCCACAACTTCAGCTATAATGATCGTTTTTTTTGTTTTTTATAAATTGCAATAACTTGTGTATATAAGAGCCAAGATTTGACGTGACACGAAGCGGAAATTTACTGCGTGTGACCAGCTGTGCGTGTCAGTCTCATTCACCGTCTACATGGGGTAGCGGGAAGTGAATAAAAATCAGGGAGCACTTTGACGATCTAAGGTGCGAAGAGGCGAAAGCCTTTAACCGCCTCTGTCGCTGTCCTCTGCTTGGCAACTGTTGAAGATCGTTTGGAGACTCTTGAACGTTTCCGTACGGCATCGCGAGCGCGTTTCGTAGCGGGCGTAGCGACATTGGAGCGCGCGCGGGCTGCATCCTTCCTCGATCAACGTTCAGAGAGCACCTGAGAGAGCTCTGGGTGATACGACCATTGTGCAAACTTTTGACGTCAGTGTACATGCGCCGTTGTTAAACCACCTGAGGATTGCGCATGGGGCACTGTGCATGCGCAGTGTGCGCGTTTAGTGGGTATCATTAACTAATCATCATTACTGTTCGTACATCTACTACTACACCATCAACTATCATTACTGACTTTTCAAGTAACCATTAATGACAGCTGCCGCGGACGCATGGACGGACGGACACGCTGGCGAGTCATGAGCCATAAAAGGCTTACGCCTTAAAAGAAGATCGAAAGCTTCAGGCGCATTAATGCAACATCCTGAGGTACAGCCCCTCGCCCGGTCGTGCATCGTATAGGCGGCCGTTGTGAACTGCGTTCAGGCATACACTTCCTACCTGCTGCGGTGATTGTGACATAATCGGCGTTTTCAATGACTACTTAAAAATGCAGTCTTTAATGAGCAACTAGAAAGCGCACTGTTTACGCCTCAAGGAGTGAGCAACGGGCGTACCGACGCAGCTGGCGCGGCGTTTCCCTGCGAGCAGTTGTCCCCGAGCAGTGGCGCCGCGGCGGGCGCACGGAGAACTAGGCCCAAGACGCCGTTTCTGTGCGACGTGGCGGGCCGCACCTCGCTTTGCGCTTTGTATCTAGCGGCCGTGACAGTACGGTCCACTGTTAAAGGGAACATGCGGTCGCATGGTCTCCGCACTTCGCGGAGCGCTGCCGCCGAGAACTTGCAGGAATCGTCGACACAAGACGCATGCGCAGTAAGCATGACGGCTGGTCATACCGCGCATGCGCCTGATGCCGCCTATTCTCGCCGCATCTAGGCGGCAGCGCTTCGTGAAGCGGGGATGGCACGCGATCGCATGTTCCCTTTAACAATGGACAGTACTGTACACAACTGCCACCGCCTTAAAGCAGTGATATGTAACGTGTCACCTCTGCTCCCGTTCGAAAAGATATCGAAAAGATATCGTAGTGCGCCTTGATAGAGCAATAGACGCTCAGACGCCCACGGGCGATCGTCCGTATGCACTCACCCCCACATAAGCACAGGAGCTGCCTGGTCACCGTAAGCGGTGCTATATATCAATTTAAATTTCTAGAGCAGTTGTTATCAGAGACCTTAGCGCAGCGGAACAGTGTCCTCCCAGAGGAAAGGGTTACACGACTCCGCCGATGCAAATCCCTGTAGAAGGGCTTCAGGTGGCTGCCGCACTGCCACGCGCCACCATTTCATTTTTTTGTTCGACATAATATATAGCCGTACTTTACTCTTCAATTAAAGTTAAACTTTTCCTCCATGAGAAACACACCAATAGTCATCACGCGCATACGGCAAGCATAAAAGAAAGAAAAACAGTGCCGGTCATTGTATTTCACACGTCCAAACGTTTTACACGACGTTTTTCAACTAGTTTTCACCCGTGCCTTGAAGGAAAAAACCAACCTTGCAAGTTGATCACCCTTCTTCTTGCTTAGTTCTCGTCATAAAACGAGAGAGATAGAGAAAAATGAGCAGTTTTAGAAATAAGTGTAATGTTTGAGAGTGTTAAAAAAGAACATGCACTCAGAACACAGCAGCAACAGAGACACGAAGGACGAACGCCATATTTTAGGTCATGACATATTGAAAGGGACCGCCCAATTTACACGAAGCGGAACGATCATTTTCACCGGAGGTGATGTTAAGCATACGAAAAAGAGTTGAGAAACAGCCCTGACATTTTGAGCGCAGGAGGTGCAGGAGCAGAAAACATTTATTGCAGCACTTTACTCAGTTGGGAAAGGGAGGTGGGGATTGTCGTTGCGCTGTGTGGCAGTTTCTATTCCGGGACGCCATTGGGTGCCGCCGCTGCCCGTGCTCTCTGGACCAGGGCCCGCTGGACCTCCAGGTCCGGGCTGGAGAGGGCCGCCTCCCAGCTATCCCTAGTTGGCTGACTTATAACGGCTATAGGTGTATTGTACTGTCAGGCGTACACCATGCGGTATAGGTGGTGCAGCGGAAGGAAAAAAAAACAGCAAGGAGCTAACAAAACTACGGAGCAAAAAAACGCGCTCACACATGATCTCTTCTGCCCATCTTTTTTTAAATTTTTTTACAGAGGCGCAACCACTGCAGCGACACAGCAGAACTGAATCTACAAAGGAAAAAAGAAAATATGCGCAGGTCATCACACCATGTGATACGACAAATCTGCGTTGGCAGTATTGGTTGTACAGCCAGGCCTGAACAAAAAGTGACGAGGGTGAGTGAACAAAACAAAATATTTTAGCATTGTTATTTTTAGAAGTGATGGTAATCAAGCCGTCATCATACATAGGCAGCAGAGGTTCGGAGTCTGGGACTCCTCCCGGGAGACTACAGGAAACACAGATCTTCAGTAGAGTTTATTCTCTCTGTCTCTATCTCTCTCGCATGGTGCAACGTTATTCGACTTTTAACTGTGACTGGCTATCAGTAAGCAGAGAATGATGCTCAAGTAAGGCCGACTGCTCTTTTAACCGTACCTTCGTCGTCGTCGTCTTCACCTCTGGAGAGCTCTCGCTCGGGCTCTTCGAGCAGCGTGCACTCGCAAGGATAGAGTTAGAACGCTGCTGTCACCGTATTCGGAGCCTCCATTCTTGCTCCCGAGGGACAAAGGGCTCTCCTCTCTAGCGTAGGAGCCTCGGTCTCACCATCCTGGTGCCTGGACACCATCTCCCTCGGCCACTGACACCACCAGCATGGGTCTTGTGCCGGAAATCGAGAGGGCAGGCGGCCGCGAGTCCTTGAACGACGGCTGCATGGCGCCAGAGCCGCGGCAGCAAGTCCCCGGTGACGCGTCATTCCGTATCGCCGCTGTCGGCGTCGAGCTTGCGCAGTTCTGGCCGAGGAACTCCGCCGCGTGGTTCACTCACTTGCCGGCAGTTTTCTACCACCGCTGCGTCACATCACGAAGAGTAATCCACCTTCCCGCCATCTTGGCCCTGCTTTCTGAAGCGGCTGGTCGATCTGACAGCCTTGTACTTCCCCTGCTCAACTTCCTGGAGAAGGGCAACCATGACTTGAGGTACCGGATGTACTACACGCTCGTGGTGTCGTCCCCGACCTACCGCCATCTCGAGGACGCGGTCGATAGTCTCCGCCGCCACCGAGCTGACGCCGACATGCGCGTGACCATGCCGAACGCAGCCGGAAGGAGGGCGGGGAATCATTCTAGTCGATCCTCCACAGTCCAACGCGAACCTGCGCAGCGCCTCAGGCGCTGACCTGCGCTGTGCCTTGAACCAGTGTGGCGTCGAGTTGGAGGGCCAGGGGATGGCGTGCATGGCGGATACCTTTGATGCTACCAAAGCGCCTTGTCCGAAGACCTAAACGAGGACAATCGGAATCTGATCAGGCGTTTTCACTGGAGAAATTATGCCGGGTTTGCACGCATGCGTTACTATTGCATTAACGCCTTCGTGTCTAATAGTAATCCTGATAATAAGAACCTTAGTTATCTCGCCCCTTTTTCTCTGTCTCGGTGTTATAGCATGGTTTTCACAACTGAAGAACAAATATCGCCTCCGGCGTTCTTCACACTGCACTCGAAAGCGTACGCGCGATTGTACACGCCCTATCCCTAGCAGAATGAGTGAGTTCACCTTCAAATGGGATTCGTTCGTATGTTACTCGTTAGAAAGCACAGCCATCACGGCTTGAGAGGAGTCGTCACGTGTAATTTGTTTAATCCATTGATGTATTAAAGTAGAAACTGAAAATTGCCAGTTTTCTCGGACCCTTTCTTTTTTGGCAATGGGTTTTAATATTTGGTCATTGATACGTGGCACGCCGAGCACATCGCCGAATTTTTAGACTGCTTGGCCAGGGTCAGTTTTTCTGGAGTCAAGCTGTCATTCCCATTGTCATCTAGCTGCCTCTCTATCAAGCGTTGCAACCTTTTTTAGTTTGCCATCGTGGTGGTGATGAATTTTTATGGCGCAAGAGCGTCTTTGGTCAAAGAGCGCCATGGCACAAGAAAGAAATCGAACTGAGCCGTCGGGATGTTCAGCGGCCTCCATTCTTCCGGAACACTTTCTCTACTCACGTAACACTGCCGTTACCTCTACCTATTTCCGCCCCGCCGTGGTGGCTGAGTGGTTACGGCACTCGGCTGCTGACCCGAAAGACGCGGGTTCGATCCCGGCCGCGGCGGCTGAATTTCGATTAAGGCGAAATTCCAGAGGCCCGTGTGCTGTGCGATGTCAGTGCACGTTAAAGAACCCCAGGTGGTCGAAATTTCCGGAGACCTTCACTACGGCGTCCCTCATAGTCTGAGTTGCTTCGGGACGTTAAACCCCAATAAACCAATCTACCTATTTCCCTTACCGCCGTCCTCCTTTCTGAAGTGCTTGGATTCACAAAATGCTCTAGCTGGTTGTAAAAAAAGTGATCAAAACAAATGGCTTCATAAACCACTTTTGATGATGTACATCAGAATTTTAAATACGCAATCTGCGAATACGCTATACGCAAACACAAATACGTAATACAAATTTCAAATATGCAATGCGACCCAGCGTAAAAAAAAGAGCGCATGAGTTCAAATATATACAATCCTTATTGCATTGGCATCTAAATATGTTCCATCGTTGGCTAGTTTCGTCAGTTATGTATTAAAGTCTTGGCTCATCGAGAAACTTGCCTCTTTTTGCCAGATATATTGGCATCATTCGTGTGAGAATACTGATAATGTAACGCAAAGATATGTGCCCAAACTGTGCATGTATTCCAGTGGTATAGGTGAAATAGCCAAAGCCGAACTCCTAGAGGTAAGTGGCCCGAAAAACGACCTCATGTTTCTTCCTCAGTTTCGTCGAGCCCTACACCCGCAGGAATGTTTTTGTCAACGCACTTGCAATGGGAAAACAATCCGTAATCACGAGCCGTGACTACTGCTTGAACAGTACGAGAGACCCACCTTGGTCGATAAGCATTGCCAAAGTTAATGCGATCGCTACTAACATTTCCGTCTGCTGCTCCCGTGGTGGCTCCAGTTCGATGAAGGTGGCATATTACACCTGTGTCGATTTCAGCTGATGCTAATGAATTGCCACAAGCGAGCATACATCCAGAACCGTCTCTATAAACATCCACATCAGTTACATAGGGAGCTGAAAGATATAAATATACAAAGCTTTTTGTTACGATTTAACACGTTAGCACCGAGCGCCGCTGCTAACAAAAATTTAATAGTCAAATGCACTAGCTCCACCTTGATTTTAAAAGAAGCTAACAGTCATTAAAAGCGAAGGAAAGCATAGGGTAATGTTTTAATTAAAATGTAACAATTACATTCCCCTTTGCTTTCCTTGTTTTCAGTTACTGTTGACAATAGATTCAAATTTCTGTCATAACTCCCTGCAAGCACCTACCCTTCTCGGTCGAGTAACTCTACATTTGCATTTTTTTTATCTCCATGCAAAAGTTTTTTTCAGGCGCATAACTGCTCGCAGGTTCAATTTTTTTTAAATTCTAAATTAACTTTCTTCAATAGCAACTCTAGAGGTATTCCACAAATCATTTAAAGACGCCGAAATAATTATATCCGATTAATCTGGGTAACGGTTCTTACAAAAAGAAATTAAGCAATTGGATTGGCTTCTAAACCGTGTTGCGGCGTCCCTTCGTCACCGGTAAGGGCCAAAAATTCTTCAAAGCTACGGACAAGGGCTCTCCGAAGATTGCACAGAATTAAGAGCTGAAGAGGTTGCGCTAAGTGTTTATGCTTGCCTGCCGAAAGGAAGGTACCGTGGTTCGAGTGCATGATGGGGACATTACTGAGCACAAAAACCGGGCCAATATGCTCTGGTATTGGCGCAAAGCGTGATAGCGTCTTTTTACCCATGCACGCAAAGCGGTATTGCAATTCCTTGTATGCCAATTAAGAAAATTAGCATCGAGAAGAAATTTGACTATACACGCTACCTTCAAGCTGCTACGTAGCAGCTCATCCGCGAGAGAAAAATAAATACGAAAGGGAACACGCAAGTGATTGACTGCCGACGGCACAGCCTGGCAGACTGTGGGTGTTTTGTGGCGTATTTTTTAACACAGCTGTAATCGCCAGGGAACACGGGGGGTGCGGAGTTCACGCCGCTTGACTGCACGTCGCTCGATGCTATTCACGCAGCTGCACGGAGCACAGCAGAAGGGGCAGCACAGGTAGATGCCCCGTGCCTTGAGCCCCGTGCAGAGCGTCGGATCCCTCCTCCAGAAAGGAGCACTGCCAGCATGCTGGCAGCGGTGGCGGTGGGGGAGGTGAGCAGGTCAGCCGATGTGGCTCTGCATGAATTCAAAACGGCGCGCGTGGCTATCACTCGAAGTGCAGACAGGGCTCTGCCTGGTACACCGGTGAACGTAGTCCAGGATTCTACCTGTATCAGCCACGTTAGGAGAGAACGCGTATTGCAGCACCTTTGAAGAGCAAAACACAGGCAAAAGCACATAGCTAACACTCATCCATTACACACAGACTTTACCTCCAGGCCGTAAAAATGCGAGCAGTAACTTTTTCTTCCATTGCGAGGTAAATTCATCTGAACGAGGAGAAATATTAGACCAAAAATTATGTCGAGGTAAGATTAAAAAGAAAATAGTACACACATTTCTTTATAGCGCTAGCCGGTGGACACTCCTACGCATGTAAGCTTTCGGAGGGAGCTAAGCAAATGATAAGAGTCGTGGGGTGCTGTCGGTGCCAGAAACAACGTTCCCAGGTTTACACTATCGCAAGGGGATTGAGGACATTCTATCCTTACTGAATGACACTTTCTTTTAAACTGAGCACGGCAAACCAAAATTTAAAATTGCGCTATTAAACGAAATGCAATTAAGAAATAATCGCCCTTTGTTTACGATTTATTTAGACAACTCAATTTTTAGCCTTTAATGGTTAACACGCCTCCGCAATAGATTGCTATAGTGCTCGGTTGCTGACCAGAATGATGTTTGTTCGATCCCGGCGGCGTTTGTCGCAATTCGATGAAGGCGAATTGTTTTCGATTTTATTCGGAGTCCTCCCGTATGGCTTCCATCAGAGCCTGAGTAGCTGACGGACGTTAAGCCCCCCCCCCCCCCCCCCCCCCCCCCCCCAAACAAAATGATAAACCAATCTAGAATGGATATCAGACACTTTGTACTACCCTTCCAGGTTGATCACTGAGGGATTCTTTGTGCGTCACTGATTGGTTCTCTGTAACATTTGCGGCGGCTTGGCGTCTGCGGAAGTCATCTTCAAAACAAATTGATGTTGGAGTGCGTCAATAGGGCACCTCATTCTAGTCCCAAAAAATCACTATAACCGAAAGCTATGACCATAAGCTAAAAAGAGTCGAAGACACGAAATAAAGGTGCCGTATCGTTTGCCGATTTTGCACGCAAATTAAGTGCGTGAACACCGAATTTTGTGCGCTGATCCCAAAAGCTGCCCTACACCGTAATTCTGATGAAAAAGGTGGAAACCCGTCCTATTCGTGAAGGATAGTTTTAATCAAGCGGTGGAAGGATCTTTAAATCTTATTTACTCGCCAATAAACGCGTGGTTTAGATGCAAGGAAAACGTGAAAATAGCCAAAAATAGCCAAAGGATAAATTTTCACGAAACAACAGTTGCATGCAGCTTTCCTCAGTACCCCTTTAAAGAAACCTTGCTAGCCGAAATTAATCCAGGGCACTAAACAATGGCCTCTCTTATATAGCTTATTTGCAGCTTTGGGACGTTGTACAACTTTGGGACGTCATTCTACACTGTACTACGCCTTACCATTCCATACCATACCAGCTTTTTACCGAAACGCAATCATCGGGAGAAATTATCCCCGCTCCTAACGTTACCTGCTCTCTCTAAGAGAGACTATACGGGGCAATATCAAGCAATCCATGCTGCTTAGAACATCTAAGCGAGCTGCGTTGAATACGGCGTTTCTTCCCGGACCTCTCATCGGTAATCTGCTTTAGTCTGTTCTACTGCTGAATCGTCTAGATTTGCGCTCACGCTTGCAACCGTCTACAGTTGAGATATTTCAAACTTGAAGATGTCGCTGACTTTTCTCAGTTTCATACAAGACATGCTGCATCCATCTCACTATTTCCTACAAAAGCAACTGACGACACCGTGTGTTACTCATCGTGATGTAGGCCTCCTGCATCCTTCGTCATATTCGGCCGGAGACAGAAAATAGATGCTTTTGCAGAAGCACCACTCATTCTAATCGTGCACTGGATAAGAAAGGACCAGAAGGCGTATTCGTGAGTGCTGAGAAGTGCGTGCGACAAGGTTCGCACCAAATAAAATATAGAAAACTGCACAGCGTACAGTGCTGAAAAAGTGCCCTTTTCAAATCGACTTCCCTGACACGAGCGTGTGCCCACGTTCGGGCTCGCTGAGCGAAAACTTCGAAACATCATTCTCAAACCTAGCAGCGAAAAGCTTTAACTTCTGAAAATTGTTATAATTCGTAACTGCACAATACTCACCGGAGGATCCTTCGATACCCAAGCCCTGCGTTGGTAGCTGTGAAGACGGAGTACGGCTCTGCCAACCTGGGCGCCCTCCCATGCACGCAACTTCGGTAGCCACCGCGTTGCAGCGCAGTGACAGCCACCGTCTCCACCTCCCTGTTCCCCGGCTTCGCTGACGCAGAGTCGGACCGGGACGACGAGGCACGGGAAGAGCTGGAGGGCTGTTGTTCGCCCAGAGGACTGCATTGCGGAGATCGCGCTACGGCCCCAGATACCGATGCAGCAGTCCGAGCCTAGCACAGCGGTGCCCAGCTTACCCGTTTGCCCAGCGGTGCCCAGCAGAACGCGTGTGCGCGTGCAATTCTCGATTCTATTCTGCCTCTTCCTTTTCGCGGCGCTTTTGCAAAGGTTTCCTCTATTTTTATTCGAATATCCTCAAACTCTCTAAAAATTCGTTATTCGTTTTCTCAGGTTCCTGAATTTTTATGTAAGAGCCTCTTGAGATAATCTGGATGAAATTTTCTCGTGTTTGGATCTGCAGCAAACACCAGCCAATCCCTCACCGTGTGTATGTACTATCGCTTTAGAGGCAACAACAACGACAGGTCTAGTAGGAAGTCGGAGCCGCCAGCTCGCCTGTCCAAGTCTATGAAAAACGCATCTATGGCTGAGAAAATGTCTTAGGACCGGAAAGGAGACTCTAACGACACTCGTAAACACAAAAAGGACTTTCCCTGAAAGTGCCAGCCTGTACTTACTGAATCGACGACAAGACATTTACGACTTTATATGCTAACAAATCCCATATTGTATATTTAATGCTTTGGAATTACCTTAAAGTTTTGCTTGATGGGCCCTAGCAAAATGGAGAATACCAGCAGGTAGGACTGTTGATACACGGAAGAATTAAAAAGCCCTACTGTACCAAACAGTATCTCAGGAAAGGAAAACTTTAAAAGAGCACTTCCACTATAGTCAAGTCCATTGGGTTGGTTGGTTTGGTTGGTTTATGGGGTTTAACGTCCCAAAGCAACTAAGGCTATGAGAGACGCCTTAGTGGAGGGCTCCGGAAATTTCGACCACCTGGGGTTCTTTAACGTGCACTGACATCGCACAGTACACGGGCCTCTAGAATTTCTCCTCGAAAGAAATTCAACCACCGCGGCAGGGATCGAACCCGCGTCTTTCGGGTCAGCAGCCGAGCACCATAACAGCTGAGCCGCGATATTCTACTTAGTGCTGAACACGCACGCTGAGCTTCAAGCCTTTACACAGAGGGGAGAAAAGCGAGAATAAAATGGCACGGAAGCTGACCGGAGTTCCTTTTGTTTTTTTCTACGTCGCACTTGAGCAAGGAGAAAGAAGTAGAAAAAGGGCATCATTTAATGATAGCACCACAGAAAAAACGCGTACAGCTGTGTTCATTTATAACGATCCTGTCTGTAGTATGGAATCCGTAGGCTGAATCTGAAGTTCGTATGAAGGTGCTTTTGAAGCGAAAGCTTCACTATGGGACCTCGTGCTTCGGTCGCCGGGTGCCTAGATTTCGCCTTCAGCTGACTTAGAGCCCAAACCATGGAAACGAGAAAGAGAAATAAAATCATAACCAATGACAGGGAGTCGGACCCGCGGCGGCGCGAGAAGATCTCGTTTAAGGGCCGGTCAGCAAGACCATTAAAAAAAAACAGGCTATTGCCGCAGCCAATGCGCTTCTTGTTAAACTGCACTACACTCTCGCGTTGTGCATTGCAGCGTGTCGTCTTCATCAACTTCCATCTGCTTCGTCCGGCGGCGACTAAAGCAGGGGACACATGTGCGAAAACTTGGCCGACGTGCCGCACTGATCGTCGCATGCGAACTGCCGCCCCACTGCAAGCAGGTGCGGCGCTGGATGCTCTGCATGCGTTGCCTGCATCTGAAGTTCGTATTGAGGGTGCTTTTCATATTCCAAAAAAGTACAAACTGGCACAATAGCGGCGCTTAGTTATTTAGATAGAGCATTATTCGCATCAGATTCATTAAAGCAGAAGCGCTCGGTCCATGTTCGCAGTGAGGCCATGAGCTCTTCAAGACCCTTTCTACTAATCATCCGCGTAAGAGACGCGGGAGAACTAATTTGGTTTAAAAGCTACAGTGTGGCTGGTGGCAGGGCGCCCACTTTGTTACCGTCCTCATTAGACTCCTAGGAGTTGGCAAATGCTCGTACTTCGTATACAATGGCTACGTCAGCCCATGGTTCTACGATGTTGGCACCATCGACCGCACCAAGGGAGTGATCGAAGGGGACATCATGTCTGGCCACCTGTTCATCAGTGATCCGTTGACGCATATCCACACGTGTCTAATCATGTAGGATTTCGTCGGCACACCTACGGCTCCTAAGGCCTAGGTCCCTCGATCCTAGGGCAGCAAGCAGCAGACGCGTGAAAAATTGGCAGTGGTTTACCTCTAGTTAAACCTTGAGGATTGCGTAAAAAAACGAGGAGACAGAGAGGTGATGGAGAGCGCGTGGCAACGGCGGCGGCCCCGGCACGCTAGCTCTGCGCCGCTACTGTGCATGCGCAACCGGCGAGCGCGGCGGCGGCACCTCTGAGTCAGCCGCGGAGCGACGGCGGCGGCGCGCCAGCTGTACGACATGTGTCGTCACCTATGCTCGTGCATGCGCAGTATGGCCTTGCCTCAGCTCCGCGAAATGGCTCGGCGACTCGCGTAGCGTTGCTTTCGCAAAAAAAAAAAACACAGCATATCACCACGCCTGCGTCCCCGTGGTACCAGCGCAGAAGTTGAACAGCTGAGTGGGCAGACGACATATGCAACATGACAACATGGTCCAGCAAGGCATGTGGCTGTTATTTAAACTTCACAAATTTCTTGCGTTGCTCGACCGCCGACCATCCGTTCAACTTCTTTAAAGCTGCCCGCCTTTCACGCCACACTCGACAAATCAGCTTCAGTTTGGGCCTTTAGCACACCTAGCACATAACCATGCACTGCTTGCAAGCTTCTCGGCACACATTTCACCACCGACTATCCACTTTCAACACAGCATTTTATCGCGGTTTTGGCATCGCCGTGTTCTTTGCTAGTCGGCTTCATGGAGGCTGGGAGCGGCTGTTCGATCTCTACGATTGGAGGAGCGAGAAATTTTAAACTGCGTCGGCAAGTTTACAGCGCCTTCTCCTCGTTACAACCGAGCAGCGCAACCACAATTTTTCTTTGATCTGAGATGCAGTGTCATTGCCGTAATACATATTTTGGCGGTAGCACCACTATCGTTCGTTATAACTGCGTGTGTTATAAGTGGGCAATAGTCTACATTAAAAGCCTGAAGCGGTCGTTTTCATAGGCTTTTCTATGAGTATAAATCGCCAAGGACGCCTGTGTTTCTACATGCCATGCAGCATATCTTCATACGCAAGAATGACCTTAAGCACAGCCTTGGAGCTCCTTACCTGTGAGAGAAAGCTTCTTCATATGTCCTTTCCCCGGCCAATGACGTGGAGTAACAGCTCATGCCGGTACCTATATGTCGCTATCAATTTCCCTTGACGTGTAATCTGTGTTCGAAAGCAGCTTTCGAATACTATCAACGGTTTGTTTGCAAAAAATCACGATACCCTGACTTTGAACTCACCTCATATTGCTACATATCGACCTCCCAATTGCAGCTTGATTTCTGGTCGCTTCGGTGACAACATCATTGCAGTGGGGTGAAGTCTGAGTCTTCATTCTTGTCTCCCTCTTTCCTGTTGTGTCATCGCTTAATTTTGTTCCCTTTTTGCGCCAATCATGACGGTTCTGGTATATACGCCATATTTCATGAGTACATAGGTCGTTCCTTGAAGACTTGGCCCCCTGTAGGTTCCATATGTGGTTCACTAGCAGTCCGCTTTTGTGGCACTGAAAAAAGGTTTTCACCCAATTGCCCCTCAATATTGTACTCTCAAGTAATAACTTCCGATGGAATTCCGTCTGGTCACGATGAAAAATCATACGAAGACGAAGAACGAAACAAATAGAAAATGACATTTCCGGTGCAGTATGGGAGACGATTTCAAAATAAAACTGTGTTAATTAAGGGCAGTCTGATATTGCGTTCTGGATCCTTCGTAATCTCTTGCCATTGAAATGATGGTGTACCATGATTCCTGCTCAATGTGTCCCGCGTCGTGTGAATTATTAAGGAATCTGGATGCAGCCTTGTTACCGTGTTCCTTTCTGTTGTCAAAACTCACGCCTTATTCCGGAATGTATGTACGTGCTCTGTCTGGATATGTGGAAATCGCACTCTTTGATGCACGGTTGTTCCTGACGTCGCGTTGATAGTTTCTGATGTGTCGTTGGAAGTTCCCGGTTTTCTGAATGTAGGCAGAGGGGCAGCCGTTTCACGGGATTCGATAAACCACATCAGGGAACTTGGCACGTCGAAGAGGATCTTTGTATTGTCAAGCTCCATTGAGTGCTTTCTTTTACGCCCGCGTGCGGCCTGGAAGCAGTGCTTTCTGATGATATATCGGAAAGCGATTCACTCACTAGAGGCACATAAGGAATTGTAGCACGCTTCATTGTTTTCACTCGGTTGGCTTCACGAGTTCTTTTTCGGAAGACGCTGAAGAATATACGCGTCGCGACTATTTCGCGTGTTTTTGTCTTTCCCAGTGAGTCAATATTCGCGGCGTTATAATACTATCCCACCCTCTTCCATCCTGGGCTGAAGATGATACCATCGCATCCATCCAGGCGCTTCATTCACTGCTGATCGCACGAGCGTTCAAAACTTCCAATATCTCCATCCGTCCCAAACACTGCCCCTTCCTCAGCTGATGTTCACAGAACAGTACCGACATGTAAATACCTTCAAATACAGCTACTTATAGCTATCCTCCTGCAATCAATTCTACTTCACTCTCCTCTAAACCTCCTACCGTGATCCCTGAGTGCTCAACGTGGACAGGGGAACAACTTGCTCTAGTTAACTAAAGCTCCCATGAGCTAAGTAACCAAAGCCATTTGATGACTACGGCCTATCTCTCAGAAACTAACTATCTAATGGAACGGCTGATGAGAACCATTGCAGACGTCATGCTTGCCATGTACTGAAATGCATCTGCATAACACGCATCGCGGTTACACCACCGGTCGGAATTTCACCCGCCGAAATTGAAAGAGCAGTAGCTATCCGCTTCACCTGTTGCGGCACGATATTGGCCGTCGAAACATTATGGATGGTTAAGGTTTAGAAAAAGATGTGTCACAGCAGGAAGGAGATCTGAACAAAGTACTTCTTCCAGTCTACATACTTCTAGATGTTCTCGCCAAGCAGGAGAGCTACACTTATAGAGCAGAAAGCCGAACTGCTTCTATAAAAACACAGCCACATCTTTGCCTGTATCAACAGCAGTCGCTCCCGTAAAATGACAAGCCATAGGAGTCTCACCTAGTCTTGCGTGGCATGCACTACTAATGCTCCCGACAGTAAATCGATGCCAAGGAGAGAATCAGCGACGTCAATCTGCCCTGCGTGGTCTCCGCCTACAACGCAGCGTAGCGGGAAAAGATGCACATAGCGCCAGTTACGCTCAACATCTGAGGCACGCGAAAGGCATTGCAAGCCCTACTAAATCGCCACTTCGTCAGAACGAGGGGGACATAACTGTGAATAAAGAATGACAGGCCGTCCTCGAAACAAACCTGTAAGTTCTCGGGCTAGCGCATGTCAGCGCTCTTTCCCAGGAAGGGACGCGTTGCCTGGAGCCCAAACGATGTGGATCATGGGGAGTGTGCTAGGATCAGGGAGATTCTTCAGTGCGTGTTGCTCATGGAGGGTGAGCAGTCCGGATGCATACGCCCCGGCAGGCGGCCTGGGATCCAGTGACGTCGGGTGTTATGCTCGGTGATCATGTGGACGTGATGCGGCTCGTGGCATGGCGAGGGCGATGGCGCTCTCTTCTGCCGAGTGGCTCGAAGTCGAGGAGATGTGGCAGCCTGTGCGCGGCCGTCCTCGCTCGTGACCTTCAAGGAGATGGCCGGCTTGTCGGATTAGCTGGCGGCGTCATAAAGCCTGGCCAGATCGTTTCCGAGGGAGCGCGCAAGAAGGACTAGTTGGGCTAGTCAGATGTAGTTTATCGTGAAAACAAAATTTAGCGCACATGGACGAAGCACAAGGGAAGAATTGACAGTAGAAGCGCCTTTTCTCAATTAAGCTTTTGTTGTGAAGGGATGGGTATATATATACACGCAAAGGAAATCGGTGCATGTGAGAAATGCACGCAAGGCATGCTGAACATGAAGAAACACAACCTGCAAAAACAAACAGAACAAAAATAGCTACACTCACGCCGCTACCTCCAAAAGTGACGCGTCACGAAATTATCTAAAAAGGTTTTCTCTGCAATACAACAAGATCGACGGTTTGCTAACACAAGTATTTGTTTCATTTTATATAAAAAACGCTTGTATGATTTCTCTCGTGCGCTGATCCTGATGCCGGAAACGTGAAGAACCTTAGACATTTTGAAGAGTGCTTTAAACCACTTCTTATTTTCAGTTTTACACTCTCCACAATGTTCAGCAATGCCTGAACGAATGGTGTCCGATAACAAGTTATTGTCCATGATGCGAACGTTCAGGCATTACATTGTTTGGCCGATGTAAACTTCACTGCATGAACGAGGCACCTTATAGACGACTCCACAAGCACATTTCACGAACGGCGATCTATGACGCATTGTGCACACAAAAGGGTTATCCTTGCGCCTATGCTCTACTATACGTTTATCCATTGCGCACAGACGTTGCACTTTAAACGGTGTTCTGCACACGTCTAGGACGTCAAATCTTCGCCTAATGTTAGTTCGATTTTGCGTCATGCGGTGCACATAAGGAATTGCCAGTTTTTTTACCTCCTACGCTCTAGCTTCTCACCACACTCTGCATGTCTAAAACAACCAGCCCTTACCCAGGAAGAAAGCTTCTCGCAGGCTCTTGAAACTACCGAGTCCGTAAAGCCAGAGCCTTCGAGTGTTCTTACTTGAAGGGAAAATCCTGTGCGATGCAATGAACGCAAAACTTGAATAGTGCCGAGCGCAAACAAGAAAGAGAAGCACAATTTTTAATCAGTTTTGAGTGCTAGGACGAAAAATTCAAAATGCACTTTTTTTCTCCATGCTACGTTCACCCAACAAACACGTCCTTCCTTAAACTTTAACCTCCGTGACATCGAGAAATTAAAGCTCGATCGTTATTCACAGGTACTTCCAATGTGTACTTCAGGCCCATGGAATTCTCTTTAAACGCATTCACGACGTCGACCATTCGTCTTGATTTTCGATCCTTTTCCACCAGTGCCAAAATATCGTCTACGTACTTCCAGATTCGTAACGCCAGACCATTATGGTTTTGGTCTGAGTGCGCCGCCTCCAGCATTACTACGAAAAACTCTTCTTCATGCGAAAGTACTGAGCGCAAGTTAATTTTTTCGAGAACGCCCGCTCTTGGTCGCAAGTTCTTACAATTCCTGTGCCTACCTACACACCTTGTCGACGCGCCGACGCTATTCACAGCAATACGGTATCGGTCATCCCCAGCTACCTGCTACGTGATGCTCTTTACCAGGGCCAACTTCTCGGGTGGTGACACCGACTGCTCCAGGAAAAGCTTATACCCAACTTCAGTACGTCCCCATGCTGCTGTGGAACCTGGGCACCTCCTAGCACCAGAAAGTCCCGGTTGCCTTTCACATCCGTCTTCTTCCTGGGTAGGTGCGAAAGCTCTGACAACCATAGGAACTCGGTGGTTTTGTCCGCTGTAGATGTCCGCTCCTTGAAACGACTCACCTGATGACGCCTGTTTCCATCCGTGCCACAAATGATGCATAGGCAGTCCTTGAGGAAGCGAGCTTGTCGCCATCGCTTGGGCCAAAGCATACGGCAAAGCATACTCGAACATCCTGCTGATGGAAGCAAAGTCCCGCACACTACTTGAATGTTGGTAAGGCAGATGGCGGCCCTGATATGCCAAGATGCCACGCACGTCATGCACACATACTTCGTACAGTGAGGACAATGTGGCCGGGTTGCGCAGAAAATGTTACCCATGTCTATTCTCCCTGCGTCCTTCATCCATGTGCGCTGAATTTTGTTTTCAAGATGAGCGCGTACGCGCTTGCGCTCTGGACCGTGTTCTGCCCGCATGATGATTGGGGTGCATGTTTTGTTGAATTGCTCTCACCTGTGTCTTCTCACCGAGCCTGGGCACCAGGGCCACTGGGTCGGATGGCGGAGGGCGAATGGATGCCGGTTACTTTAGGGGGCCGATGATGGCTCCCCCTGAGTGCATGCTTCGTAGCCGGAAGAACCTGCCGGCGCACTGTTCTTCGGTCAGTTCTTCTAATCAGTTGTGCCTTCCTAGATGAAGCAGGTGTTGCGTTTTGGCGTGTTGCGGAATTCCCTTCGCCGCTTTCATTGCCGATCGGAGGAGAGCGCATTAGGGTTGCATTTGTGCACTGGGAAATCTATGGAAGCACATGTGGTACGTTAGGCGACTGACGACGAGCGCTGCACAGCGCGCAGCGTGTCCGTCTCTTTGAGGCCGCAACGACGACTGGATAAGCAACGTATCATGTATGTAATCTGCGTGATCTAATTGCAGAGGAGGTGTATCATGTGAGTGTCCCTGTCATTGACCCGGAAGGGGAGACCAAGGACGCGAAAGCATTCCATTTGCGTTATTGGTATCCCCTCAAGGTGTATGGAAGTCATAGGGAGCCTTTCCGATCGTCGGCGCTGTTTGTGGACGACCAAGAGTTCCTCCGTTTCTGCCGAACAGACGTGGCCTCCGGCATTCGTGTAATTCTGAAACGCATCTACACAGTTAACAAAAAAAAACACCCAAATGAGAGTAAATGGCTCATCACCTAGCGCACACCCAGAAGGTGGTTTTCTTTACTCCATATAAATATAGTATTTTATTTACTCCCCTACGCAAGGAAGGTATTTAGGAGTACAAGGCAGTAAAATGTTTTACTACACACAGAAATAGAACCCAAAAACTGCGTTTTATTGATTTATCCTCATTCAGGCTCATTCTTAGAGCAGTGCCAGCGGCGGAAACGGACAGGTAGCTGCAGGGGCCGCCGGCAACCCAACTTGGGAAACTGCGCTGCCCTTATGTGACAGTAGAGCGTTGCTGCGGCCTAGTTGGTTCGTTTCATTAAAAGGTAGGTTGTGGAAATAAGTCAAGGACAGGAGACATAGAAACGAAAACGACACCATGAGCGCCGACTTCCAAATGCTTATTGATGAATGCAAACACACGCTATATAAGCGTAGGACCGGGCGCGCAACCACCTTTGTCGAATTGCACATGTGCTCATATGAGATAGCACACACTGATCCCATTTTTTCCATCTCTTCTCTTATATAGCATGGGTTTGCGTTCATCAGCAAGAAGTTGCAAGCCTGCGCTCGTGGTGTCGTTTTCATTCCTATGTCTCCTGTCCTCGTCTTATTCGCACAGTAATGCCTTTTAATAACCTTATAAGACCCCGCGTCACGCGTTCTTTTCGCCTCTGCAAGCCCAGTGGCGGCGTAGGCGGAGGCGGCAGGAGTCGTCTGCTTGTCGTCTGCTTTTGCTTTACGAACTCGTTTGGTTGCCTGTGATCACAGACAAACCGTGTAATATTACAATCAATAGCTCAAATTTGCAAAGGAGTCTCAGACTAGTTTTGTTGAGGAAGCATCACTGCGCTAGGTGTGTGCGATTTCGCGGAGCCCCGGAGAGCCCCAACTGAGCATGCGCGAGGAGCGAGTGAGAAACTGTTACTGCGTTACTTCCTTTCCTCAAATACAATTTTCATTTTCTTCATTACGGTCCCTCTTACTCTTTCTTCTTTCACTTCGACTTCCTCCCTTCCTGTACGGTGCGGTTCAGGTGCCCACCGAGATGGTAGACAATTCCTGAGCCATTTCGTTTCCTGAAAAAGCGTTGCGTTCAAAGGGCAACGAATCGCGCCGAACAGGTGGTGGCGTTCCGTGGATTCCCTGACAGCGCTACAACACGCTGTCGCGTTCCACTCCTAAAGGCGAAGCTTAAGCGTCATTAATTAGCAGTTAATTAGTATTCAGTCATTATTCAATAATTAGCCATTAGTTAATAATTTGCAATTACTTAGTAATTAGTGCTCAATTATGTGTGACGTCATCCAGTGGTGACGCCAACAGTGCCCCAGAGGCAGTCAAAGTGGTGCGGAAAACGCTTTCGCCTCTACGCACTTTAGGCAGTCAAAGTGTCCTCTGAGATGCCGCCGCCGCTGGGATTGCCGCGCCATTGCTTCCGCAGTTCTGCTCAGGATAGCCATTGGTCAAACCACAGCCAATTTTGATGGTCATGCACCCCGCTATAGTAGACTAAAAACCAAAGCAGAATAAGTTGAGAATAAGAATATCCGCGACGGTATTCTGGTATGGCGGTGTTCGCTTTCATCTTCACGTCTTTAAAGCTCGGTTTCTTGATATTGGTGAGGAAAAATGTAGCTTCATTAGCTCAATGAAGAACTCCGAGTAGAAACTATGTTGTAGCAGAGTTCCATATTCATGCAACGAACTATAATCTGCTGCAACACAGCGCGAAAACTGCACTGAAAAAGTCTGTGAGAATTTTGCCTAAGAGGGGGCTGTAACGGGGTGGCAACACTGATAAAGGAAGGTTGGTTAGGGCACTGGAGGCTTCACAAGAGCAGTTCAATTTTTTAGCTTACTTTAGCGGGAAACGGCGACAAGCAGATAGCTCGTTCCGCGGCAGGCGCCCGTGAAGGAGCAGAAGTGAGCAAAGATCCTGCGACGATGGGGACCAAGGACTCGTCAATCACCGCCATTATAAGACGACTGACCAGAAGCAGACGAGACGCGAGGTGGCGAAGCATATGGCGCAAAATGGTGTGTTTTTTTACTCCATTGGGGTCTTGGGGCGCGTTGTGAGCAAGAAACTCCGTTTAAAAATGGATGTTATAAGGAGGAGAATCCTCTTTTATGCCCTATTTTTGGAGTGCAGAGAGTAAAATAGGTCATTTAGCACATTTTACTTTATATTGATGGAGTAAAAATAGACTAAATGACCTATTTACTTCCCAATAGATGAGTAAATGGTTCCGAATATGGAGTTTAAAGGGTGACACCAACCATTTAAACTCCAATTTGGGCTGATTTTTGTTTACAGTGTACGAAATTCTTCAAAGAAAGCTGGTCTCTTTTCTATACTCCACAGATTGGGTTTGTACAATCTATCCTCGACCCTTAAACGCGCGTATTTCGGACATCCTTTCGGTGTGTGCCAACTCTAAATCTATTCAGATTGACGACATCCTTCGAAACAGTGCAAAAGTTTTGCTTTCCCTTTTGCTCAACAAGATGACCTGATGTCCTTTCACTCTCATGTTCTCATTGCGACAGACTCCTCACAGTGCGAAGAATAATCCGGTGTCGGTATTTTCTCTCTGTTCCTCGGTTGGTGATTTTCACTCCGGCTTCCCGACAACACCTCCATTTATTTAGAAGAATTTTTAGCAGTAGACCTTGCTTCGCGCAAGTTAAACAGCCCTTTCTCTCAAATAATTATGACGAATTCATTATCCCTGTGTTCCTCCCTGACCACGACTACGGAGTCACAGGCACTCTGCTTACTCAAATTTTTGGTACCACCTCACGTGTGTTCATTACGGTTGGTTTTGGTGCCAGGGCGCAGAGGAATCAATTTAAATGAGGTTGCAAATACCTTGGCGAAGGCATATATCTCTTCAAGGCCTAGTCACTGTGCTCCTCTCGCCCTGCGCATATATTACAGTGGTTAGATTTAACAGGTGTCTGCTAAAGAAAGCATTTGCAACCTCAGCCCTTCCTCTCCCGACTACCAGCATATTTTGTTACCCTGGTGCAGAAAAGAATGGAGATCGCGCAAGCTTGAGCATTGACACGTCTACGCTGTCCTATAGTTCCATTAAACTTCTGCCTCCATAAATCTGGTCTGGCGGTCTCCTTTTTGTGCCTGCTCTCTACGCGGAACCCGCAACGAACCCTCTTTGCGGAGTAGCCAGCTAGAACACCCGTTACGACAGCTGGGTCTGAGTTGGTCTGCTGAGGTTGTTATTTTTCTTGGTGCTTCTACCGTTGGCCTCAGCAACAGGAATGGGCCCTCCACCATTTACAGCTTCTTTTTAGACACGTAACGGCTGCCATTTTAAAATCTTCCTGAATTCTACCTTCCCGTTACTCGTGTTGAAAATTAATCCCTCATGCAAACATTAAAACTCTGCACGTATAGCCTCATTCCCATTTTCAGTCGCCCATCACAGAGCAACTGATTTCTTCTTAATTTTAATCAGTCAGTCTGCATTCCTTCATTCATTTTTTTAAACGTTTTTGAGCTCCTCTAAGTCGCCGCCTGCGGCTTGGACAATCCGCAGCAGTGGCTACGTGCCAGTAAACAGTGCAAAATTATGCCTTTATGGGAAGTGTGCGAAAAAAAACACGTCCTTGAGGAGAACAACACAAAAGGTCCGAACGATTCCCCTTGGGTGTCTGTGTTTTCTTGAACACTGTTCGAGCAGTCAATCCCTGCTCTCTTTCACGAGCCAGTAGGCAACACTGTTCGAACAGTCAATCCCTGCTCTCTTTCACGAGCCAGTAGGCCAGAGGGCAAAGAAAAAGAGGAACGATAGCGCGCTGCCTTCGTTCAGGATGGGTAGGGGCCATTTTACTTGAGGCCAACCAACCAACCATGGACTACCACTACCAGAAAAATCCGCAACATCCCGAAACGCGCGCACCTCTACAGCCCGGAATGGAGAAACCATCATATTCTCCCGCCTCCTCCAAGCAGTTCTTCATCCAGGAGCCCTGCTCCCAAGAGCACAGACCGCAGCAGGCAGGTTTTCTTGGTATACGCCATGGTGCGCAAGGTCACTCCACGTACGTCGCAGGCGAGAGTAACCTCCAGCGGATGTCAGAGCTCAGCTCTTTGTCTGAAGAAGGTGAGGGGGTCGGCGTCAAAAGGGACTGTCGCGGTGGGCTGTGGCCATCGTTCCATGCGAATAGAAGTGGTAGCGCTGGCGACGAGAGTAGCGACGCATCTTGTCCGACCGACAGCACTAGCGGCAGCGGCGCTACTTCCAAAATTGAAGACCACTCTTCCACGCGCAGCATCAGCAGCGTGGCCGTTCACTGGGTTCCAGAAGAAATCAAGCGCTACTTCCGAACCGAAGGGCGCCACACTGCACGTTCCTCCTTGCCGCCTTCTGGAGCATGGACAAACTGCAAGGAGAAGCCTGCGGAGCGCCAGTTCCGCCACTTCGCCCTAGCTCGGAACGCGCTGCTCGTTGTACTGGCAGTCGCCGTGCTGCCACTGCTTGTTGGTATTGCCATCGACGTCTGCGGAGCGATGTGGAACAACCCCGGAGTGAAGAGAAGCCCACCGATGAATGTTCGGAAAAACGAGGTTCAAGCAACAGGAGTCACCGCTGGCTATCCAGCAGGATCTGTGGCGCCTGTCAGTAAGAGTGCGCCCTCAGGAGTAAAAGCCGAGGGCAATGACCTGTCCGTGCCAGTGACAGAAGCTGGCGAGGAAGAGATGGGGGTGAGCACACAATCGCCCTTTTTGCATGCACCGATACACGAAGGAGAGGAACGACTCAGTGAAGACGGGATGAGTTCTCGTGGAGGGGAAGCTTCTTCAACAAAGCCTCACGCTCAAGAAAAGATGGCAGAGGACGCGAAGCACAGACCTGGAATCTCTTCGGCGAACATGAACGTTTCCGTGAGTACAGCTTCTGTGGCTGCATGTTTTTATTGTATGCTAGCGGCTGAAATCGAGAGAACTAATTTGCTCTCCTCCGCAACACGTGAGCGATATCCTCGTCTTTGGAAGGCTAAGACTACGCTACCGGCAAAATAGTTTATGCCGTCTTACTTGCCAACTGATGTACTGTGGCCACTTAATTCTGTACGAGACCCTTTTCCTTTCTGCTTACGCGACATATGGCAACTAAGCATGTAGCACAAGTACGCGGGGCAGGTGTGAATATTACGAGGTTGCTTTACCACTAGTGATCTGCAGTCATCTGTTCAATTGTTGCTATATGGATGTCGGTTATTAACAATGAACTGAAAACTCCACGCAGTGCTAAAAAAAATGTCACTGTAATGTTTTAAGCGGCTGCTTTCACTGTTGTGTAGACCCATAATTTCAGGTCCGTTTACGCTCTGTGCTTTGTTTATTATGATATCTGCATTTTTCACAGCTAACATTGAGCAAGGACCTTTATGCGGGGTTAGTGAAAGTGCAACGCAACCATCTGCCAATTCCCCTTTCTTTTTTAAACATCAGCGGAGACAGTTTAAGGCTTTATCGTCTAAAACAAAGGAAATATCCCCATACTAATCTGTACTTGGTAGACGACAGGCTGTGATGCACGTTTCCCTGTAGCGTACAGAAGTTTAGTAATTCTTAAAGGCGAATAAAGCCTGAACACCAAGTAAATCATCAAGCAAAGCCGTCAAAACAGAAATGTCAGGACCCTTAAGAACAACATTTTCTTATTAGCTCGAAAGCGCTACTGCACAAACAAAGCTGAAAAACACGCGGTATGTGTGAAGCCTCGATATCTTACCTTCTACGAAGAGCCAGCGGCGGAGGCCTTGCTCAGATGTTACGTCAACGCGCGGAACCAGAACGCCCTCCCAGTACGTGGTTGCCGATAGCGGCTGACGATAAGATCTTGCATGCGGTTACCTTTGAGGGCGGTGTTGCCTCAAGTGCTCTCACATGTCCTACTAGGTTTAATTGCATTAAAACCATACCATTTTTCTTTAGGAACAGTCACCTTGCGGTGCGTTCGCATTCACCTACTGCCGGAGTCCAAGGCCAGAATTCTACTACAAGCACACGGTGAACGCCTGTGTGGCGGTTGCGACCGATCGCGTGGGCCTCTGCAGTCGCGGACCCAACAGGTTTGCTTCCAAGAAAGCTTGCCGGGAAGCATGCGTGGAGAAGAAAAGCCTTCCTGAGCACTGCCTGGCGGAAGCTGTCTTCGAGAAATGTGACAGGCGAGAAAATAATTTGATATTCATAACACCAATTGCCCTAACTGATTCAGTGCAACAACCGGATCGGTTGTGATTCCGTACTTGACAATGGCATTTCAACATGGTATTTCATTTAAATATCATGTGCTTGTCTTTATCGCCCACATTTACGTTCTCTATCGAGTTTGTATTCAACGATCGTCATGATTTTCGCTCCTCATCTCTCAGCTGGTGGGCGTCGCTCGTGTTGAGCGTACCACTCAACCTTTTTTCTTTGTTTTCATCCTTGCCCTTATTCTTTTTCAATATTTCCAGGATGTGAAATGAGCATTAACATATATTATTACATAGAATATTTACGCACAGCTCGACTTTACAAGGATGTCATTGTATCCGGAATATTGTGCTCGGCGCTTCTGCGCACTCTGCGCCTTATTCTAATAGGCGTTCAAAGGCTCTCTTATTTTCATCAGAGCGATCGGCTTCAAGCAACTGCTTTCCACCCAAGGATATGCGGCTTGCTTTAAAGTATCGTTGAGCATCGGGGAGTCTGCGCCCTAGCACTGGCACATAATTAAAGCCTGTGAAACGCTTTTGAAACGGGCTGAATAATGCGTACTATACGTAAAGTAAACGCTATTGAGCGTTCGTGCCGCGTACAACTCTTCAAAAGCAAGCGGTTAGTTTACAAATAATTGTTTAAAATTAGCGCTCCCACACCTTACAGCGACATCCGGTGCCAATATCTCGTGCCAGTTCCGCTTTCCATAATCGTAAGGAGCGCGTGACGTCAGCAGTAAATGGCTGTCATTCCCTCTCCAAAAGAGCCATAACCATTTTGGTAGGAGAAGCCGGCGACGGCGCGTGTGTCGCTTCCACTCTCTCCTCTATTGTCTAGGTGTTAAGGGGGGGGGGGGGGGGGGAGAGAAACGAGCGACAAAAAAAAAACAGCAGAAACAACTGAGCCGGATTGGCTGGGTGATACTTTCGTGGGCGGAGTGCGTCTTGGTTTGTAACCTGGGCTTTTTGTCGCTCGCTCCGTTGAATGAGTTCAAAGAGAAAACGTGCAGGTCGTTCTTAATTCCGATATCTCCGCTGTTGCACACGAAAGATCGAAAACTTTCGCGAGAAGATGATAAGCGATTGAATATCTATCAGTATTTCAGGTTTAATTGCCTTCGGAGGACGCTGTTGCAGTGCCTGTGTAACGTGGCAGCACTCCTTGTACGCAGGGAAGACGTCCGCGGTGACTGGTGGCACTTCGACGGCCATGCTTGCAAAGCCTGGAATTTCACGTCCGGCCTGTGCCCTTCGTACCGCAGCGACGTGTTCTCGTCCCAGCACGACTGTTTAGCCAAATGCGGAGCCAGGCATGGAAAGCTTCTGTGCCGAGCGGCCACTCCTGAAGTCTGTTACAGCGACCATCTGCAGTTTCCGTACTTCGCCCTCGCCCATCCTGATGCGCTATGCTTAAGGGTTTCGGCCGTCAACCACCTCGGCCGCCGCTGCCTGACCGGTCCCAACCGGTTTCAATCCATGGCAGCCTGCCAACAGACCTGCGTGAAAAACAATCTCCGCGTTTAGATAATATCTAGTGTAAGCGGTTAGCTGGGACAGCTGCAGCACAGAAGCTCATGGTGCATGAAACTCACTTCCAGCAAGGCTACTTGGTCTCTGTTCTGTTTTGAACAAACCAGAAACGCATTTAGACTGCACAGGTACCATCACTGGCATGAATGAGTCGAATTTTTGATCCTCTCAACCCAGCTATGCAAATACGCGTATTTGGCCTTGCTGGGGCACCAGAGTGAAATGTCTCCTCTGTACGCGAACGCGTATTCTGAGGCATTCACTGCTACTACTTACACAACTTATACAAGATCAATTATTTGTGCAGTCTCCTCCCGTACATTTCATACACCTTTATTCATAGAGTTTCAGGCTTTTAGACGTCCGTACGTGTGGCTGCATTCCTGACGTGTTTAAAGCCTGAAAAGAGGTAGGAAGACAGCGTTACTCTGTCGTTAGCTCTATGCCAGCCAACGTTGCCAGCCGCACCTTCTTGCGTCATCGTAGTGATACATGCAGTTAGGCATCATGGTCTTGCAGCCCGCTCTTTATAGGTCACTTGAAGTTCTGGGCTTTCTGTGATCGTCGAGAGGCAATATGTTAGCTCACGAAATCGTTGACGCATACAGGTCACGTCTACAGCCGCGGACAAAACAATATAGGCCACGTTTCCTCGTTCGAACTGTAGTGTCGCTTAGGGTAACGGAAATAGAAATGTTTTGCTTCTTTTATAGTTTATGGGGTTTAACGTCCCAAAGCGACTCAGGCTATGAGAGACGCCGTAGTGAACAGCTCCGCAAAATTTTCACCACCTGGGGTTTCTTTAATGTGCACTGACATCGCACAGAGCATGGTGTATAAGGGCAAAATTAGATATAAAGTAACACCTCCATTAGTTTTTGCTATGGAACGCGTCAAAATACTTTGACCGCTGAAGCGTGCCCTGTATTTTTTTGTTCGCAACTGCACATGGTTCGCTTCTGTCGATAACCAGGCATGTCCATTTCTGCTAGGAACCAACTTATAAAAAAGTTGAGGGGGCACTTCGACTCTCTAAAGTGCGTATGGCGAAAGCGTTTTCCACACCACTTTGACTGCCTCTGCGGCACTGGTGACGTCATCATTGGATGACGTCACACAGAATTAATGACTAATGACTAAGTAATGACACATTAGTAATTATTGGGTAGTTACTAATTGATGGCTAATTACTGATTAACAACTAAATACTAATTAGCTGCTAATTAATGACACTTATACTCCGTTTCATACATAGCAGTCAACGCTGCCAAAGGTACGAAAGTAGTCCGCTGCAAAAACAAGCGAAATGTATCCGTCCGCCTCGCGTCGTGGCTGAGTGGTACGAAGCGCGAGCCTGTCTGTTGATCTTAAAAGTGGCTAAGGTTTGACTCCTGACTTGGCTGTTTTGCTTTGTTTTTTTTTCTTAAAAGATTCATTAGGTAGAAACTCGAAACTGTCAAACTCTAATACCTACTTTGAAAAACACAGCGCTGTTTACTTGCTTAGAAGGGAAAAGGCAGGCATACATACGATGTAACTTGAGTCGGATGGCGTTGAGTGCAAAGCTGTCATATTTAACACTGCGAGAGCTAGATATTGTCACTCCGCTAGGTCGTTTTTGCGGTTATCTTTTTCCAGTATAGAGACCTTCTTTCTTGAACCTCGCAACTTTCCGAGGGCTCACCTCGGTCATCTCGCCCACAATTTCGAGAACGTCACGCACAGTCTTCTCCGGGAAGCGCTTCCTTACGCTAGAGTAAACGTTGACAATCACCTGCTTGCCGTCCTTCGAAATTTTCGGAGACTTCAGCTTGGAAAATAGGCGAGCATGAGATGTTTTTGAAGCCGCAGTGGCCGAATAAAACAAGCGAGTAGGAGACAGCGGTGCCATTTTCGTGGACTCAGAAACCAAAAAACGAAAGCAGACGACATCACCCGCCGGCCTAGCTGCAAAAACCTGATGCAGGAGGAGCCGGAAAAAAACCAGAAAATTAAGGCGCACTGTTTTGAAGAACATAAAAGAAAAAGCGATCTTTTTGCAAAATAAAACACTTTTATTATTATACTACAATATCGACCAACATTTACTTTAATTTTAATTTCATTGCTCTTTTCACTTTTGACGCACTACATTACGATGCGGACGAGGAGCGCGAACAGGCGCCGCAGCCTTTGCTGCGTTGACTGCTATGTATGAAACGGAGTATAAGCTTCGCCTTTACGAGTGGAACGCGACAGCGTGTTGTAGCGCTGCCAAGGAGTCCACTGAACGCCATCACCCGCTCAGCGCGATGCCTTGTTGGTTGGAAACACCTGTGATAGCAACGCTTTTTGAAGAAAGCAAATGGCGCAGTAATTCTCTGTCATCTCGGCGGACACCCGAACCGCACCGTACAGGAAGGGAGGAAGTGGGAGTGAAAGATGAAAGAGAAAGAGGGGCCTTAATGAAGAAAATGAAAATTCTATTTGAGGAAAGGAAATTACGCAGTAACTTCCTCACATATCTCGTTGGACACCCGTCATCCATTCGATGACGTCAGCTACGCTCGTCGATGAGTCACCCCAGGCGCTGGATGTAACGCCGGACGGACGGGCGAATGACATATTAAAGGCTTTCGCCTTAAAACATTTCGACGGCATACATTACACCTTGCGAACATCCCGAACTCGCCTACATTGCCGCCACGAGATTTAGAAACGGCACATTCATCAAATTCACGTTTTGCACAGGCCCGAGGGACACATTTAAGCTTTAGCAAACAAGAAATAGCTGGATGAATGCACGGCACGAGAAAAATAGTGTGGAACCCAATAGACAGGGCAGCGCGTGCGTTTACCGTACTGCGTGCGACTGTCCCTTGACTGCGTTACCGCCGTCAGAGGCAGCCACAAAAGTTAACAGCGTCGACGACAGTGACATACGTCGCCTGTTAGGGTGTGTGAAAGGAATCAACTCAAAAAGTGTTGCGAATTTACCATTCCCGAGTGAGCGCTCGGGAATAAATTGAAGCACCTTGACGCTTGCGGAACGAAAGCGGAATAATCAGCACTGCCAAAGGAATTGAGCTTAGTCGAAGTGGATCTTTTTTATTCTGCAATTTTATTAGGACTCCACTGCCCTGAAATCCAGGCATTAGGGAACAAACGATAAAGCTCGTAGGAGTTAAAAAAATCTAATTGCGAACCACCCATTAGCAGGTAAAACGAGGGAACTCGTATTCACAACACTGGAACGAAATGAATGTGCGCACTCTTTTATATCACTGGGTGCCATTTAGTGACTGCACTTGCAACTGTACAGGCTTTTTTTGTGGCAATACGTGATGTATGACCATCTTTCACTCTTCCAAATATTGCACTATTCCTGCATAGTTTCTTCTGGTAGTATTTCTATTCTTATCGTGCTCTTTTAGGGCTTTTGTCCATGGGCAGATATCAATGTATCAAAAGAAACCGCACTCATTATGAGTTAGTCCTGCTTATCGAAAGGTGTTTGGATTTCGAGTCCAGCTTTTGAAAGAGCCAAAGGAAATACGGAATGAGAGCGACAGTGGTTAATGGCAGAGTTATATTAAAGGTTAATTGGTTCATAGTCCAAAAGAAAATCAGTGCAGCCTAGAAAATTCAGCACATAGGCGGTGAAATGGGGTACTCTGAAGACGTGCGATTATGATAGAGCTTGACAATGTCACTTGACAATGGTCACATGCTTGTATTATCTATTCCAAGAAAATGAAAATGATTCAGTTCTTCATTCCTTTGAATGGAAACCGAGTGAAATTGATGGCCGCACATAAACAAATTCTTTGTAAAATTAAAAGACACGGGCGACTAAATGTGACTTTTTGAACGGCTGGAACTATATACAGGAACTAAAACAGAAGATCGCCAAGGAGGAAGAGGAGGATGTAGAAGAGGAAAGACCGGGAGGTTAACCGGAATAATAATCGGTTTGCTACCCTACACGGGGGGAAGGGGGTGAGGGGATAAAAAATGAAAGTGAAAGGAGAGTAGCGGAAAACTGAAGTCACTATGAAAAGTCAGTGTTCGTTAAAGTCACAGCCTATCGTGCAGGCCAGAAGTTCCTGTGTTCCTGGCGTTCGCAGTATCCTTGTAATCTATGTGGAGAGGAAACAAAGAAACTATCAGATAGCAGCTTGGGAATGTTGGTTATTCATTTGTGATGCAACAGCGCAAAACGACGGCAGAGGACAGGAGACAGGCACTGACTTATAACTCAGTTTATTTCGGAGAAATATGGCTTCTTATGCCATCTGCACAACTACATGCGTCACTCTCATATCGCCCATGCACTCTAAAATCAGAAAACAAGTGTTGCAATCATAGAGGTGAATCAACGTTTAACATGTCAAGTCACCTTTTTTTTTAAACGCAACAGACCGCGTTCTGACACAACGGTCGCGCAGCCTGGCTATCGAAGGTCCCTCGGTTGTTTCGCCCGCCAACTGCTCTTGGTGTTTCACAAGTACTTTGCATCTGCTGAGTTAGGGCGCACATGTTTTTGAAGGGAAATCTCTGCAATGAATCCCTATACTTCTGAATGCATGTTTAAGATTCGTTTTGTGCTCTAATAGTATTGTGGGCATACTGGCAGATGCATCAACGGAAGACTATTAGAACACAAAACGAATTTTAAGAAAGCATGCAGGAATCTAGGCATTCACTGCAGAGATTGCCCTTCAAAAACCTGTGCGCCTGAACTCATCAGATGCAGAGCACTTGTAAAACACAAGGATCATTTGTCCCGCGAAATCATCGAGGAAGCTTCGATAGCGAGGCTGCGCGACCATTGTATGAGTACGCCATCCGTCGCGTTAACAAAGGAACTTGACATATTAAGCGTTGGTTCGCCTCTGTAACTGCAAAACTTCTTTTGTGATTTTAGAGTGCATGAACGATATGAGCGTGACGCATGTGGTTGTGCAGATTGCGTAAGAAGCCGTGCTTCTTCGAAATAAACTGAGTTGTAACTCGGCGCTTGTCTCCTGTCCTGTCCCGTCGTTTTGCGCTGTTCCATCGCAAGAGAAACGCTAGTGAGTCCACATCCCTTCGAACGTAATCGGAAGAAAGCTCATGCTCCCCTCCATAACACTGTGCTGTGTGACGCTTACTGAAAGCCTTTCAGTAATCACAATTTTTTAATTGTTGATGCTAACTGTTTAACTGACTGATTGGTTTAATTTATTGCAGTTTAACCTCCCAAAGGGACTCAGGCTATGAATGACACCGCAGTGCAGGGCTACGGAAATTTTGACCACCTCGGGTTCTTTAACGTGCATTGACACCGCACAGTACACGGGCCTCTAGAATTTTCCCTCCATCAAAATCTGGCCGCCGCCGCCGCCGGGATCGAACCCGCGTCTTTCGGGTCAGCAGCCGAGCGCCGTAACCAAACTGACTATTTATACTGAATAAAGGGCTCCTTATATAAATTATGATGCGCATTCCTGGGTACGTTTACGTACGTAAGATGGCTAGAAAATGAATATTTTATGCAGCCATTTTATTGAAGCTTGGTTTTGTTTAGTAAAACACCCTTTGCGGGCAGTTATTCGTTTTTGATTATGTACGTGCCACATGATGGTTCTCAAATACCTGCCCTTTTCACATTCATCCAAGCGCATGCGAAATGGAGTTGGTCGCGTAAGTGTCCACAGCGACGGTGCGATACTGAGTGGCGCAAGTGCGCACCACACTTCTCCCTCGGTGCTGCTGTGTTCATGTGAAGGCATGATTCGGCGCCAAACGGTGTCGCAGAGAACGAAAAAAACGCAACAGCCTTCAAGAATAGTAGTATGGTAATAAGCATCATCATCGTAGAGGGTGGCGTTGGCTGAGGCTGCAGTTGCGCCTCGGCGGGGCAGCCAATTCTGGCCATTGCTGGAGAGCCGTCGAAGGGACGACAAGCATGCACTGGCTCACTCGTGGAATGGGTATGCGCTAGCTGCCTCCACTGTGGTTCGGAGATTTTTTTTTCTGGGCTTAGTTCGAGGCGAGGCTTTTCTTGACCAGTGAGGTTCTGGATCCAGCATCCAGTGAGGTTCTGGATGCAAGGTGCAGGAATAGCGCGGAGCATGCTAGGGTGGAAGCAACCGAAACCGCGAAACAGAGTCGCGCGTAGGAGGGGAGGTGGGGGGGGGGGGGGGGCATAGAAGCACGTGTTCGGAGGCGTCGCACTGGCGCACGCCGTCCGCCAGAAAAGAAAGAAGTGCCGAGAAAGGCGAAACGAATGTCGCTTTAAAAAGGCGATAAACATTGCCAGCCATTATCCGTTGCTTTGCACGGCCAAATATGATGGGTAGTTTCTTTAAAAACAAGCGGAGTAGAGCCAGAGAGAGAAAACTTTGCCGAAGGTTCTTGCGTCGAAGGTTCGGTTCTGGACCCAAACCTGGGCCGTCACCCACATATCATTAACTCAATTCACTTATTATTACGCTCGAATTACATTCAATCATAGTTATCTGAAGATACGCCGAAAAAACAAACGCGCCAGTGATTTCTCCGTGATGCTACTGGGTGCCAGCGTTGTGAATGAAATGCTTATTTCTGAATCAAATGACGACTGCTCTGTTCTGCGCTCAGTGTGGACATGGACGCTTTGATAATTTGTTCTACAGGTGTGCAGCTCAATATCCATGCGTGAATCGATGTACAGCAGCCCACAGACTTAACAAGAATGACGGATAGCGTGGCCTGGAGTGCCGTCAGCGCCACGAAGCGATAGTGATTGGTACGATAGAATGCTCTCGGTATGTTTGCGGTGGCTGACGATAGCTGGTGCGCAGCTCGCTTTTACTGCTTTTCCGCTTGTGCCTGATCGCCGCGTGGACAGCGCGCTCGTGACGGGGGCGTTTCAGCGCTTTTTGCTCACCGATTCGGCCTCCACGGCCCCGGCAACGCTCTTTGCAGTTTTCTTATCGCGCCAGCCAGGAACTGCCCGCTAAGCTACCGCGGTTAGCAGCTTCTATCAGCAGACACCGCAAACATACCGAGAGCATTATCTCGCACCCGATGACTATCACTTCATGGCGCTGACGGCAGTCCAGGCCTCGCATTCCGTCATTCGTGTTAAGTCTGTGAACGGCTGTACAATACTCGTCCATTTCGCTAGATTACTTGCGTAAAAAACATGAGTTCAGTTAATTACTTCGCATCGTCATCGCCATGAACTAGGTCCACTGCTGGACGAAAGTTCCTTGCCTTAATCTTCATTTACCAAAGGAGATAAAAATGCGGAGCATAAGTGAACCATATGCAGCAGGCAAACTGGGAAAGTCTGCCCTACGTCGCTTGCCGAGTTTAGTGCAACCTGAAGGGATACACACTGGCCTAAGAATAGCCGAAAGTAAGGCACCAAAAAAGGGCCAACATAGACGGAGTTTCAAATTAGGCTTTAATGATTAAAAGAAATACCAAAAACCGTACGCAAAAGTAACTAGCTTAAGTGTGTTACGCGGCCAGACGAACACAGTGAGAAAAATTGTCATCATAACCTGAGTAAGTAACTAAGATTATTTAATTAACTTTTATTTACTGAAGTTAGCCTGCTTGTTTATATTGAACACGGAGCGGCAGAGTCAAACGCTGCTCTATTCTGCACAATTTTAGTAACGTGGCTTTGTCCTGAGACATACATGCACGTCTAAATTTTCTGCTCTATCCGTCTAATTACGCATGCGAGATCGCGGCGCTCGGCATGAAGCAGCTCCCAGATGTGACGCAGGTGTTTCGTATGGCGCCTCGGCTCACATGAAAGTTGAGCCAGAGGCGACGGTTACAATTTTTCCGCTCTTGGCCCGTGGCGTGGTATCGCTGCGCTTGACCGCATGCGAGGACTGGAGCGGCACACGTCTTGTCTCCCACTCAAGAAACAATCGCTTAAAGAAACAGCGCCCGCCTCACGCCGTCGGCACAGTGATTCTTCCGTTTCTCTTGCCAAGAACAAAATTATCACCGTTGCTGGAAATCAACGTTCCTGTAAATTAGAGCGCCATACGCATCGCTGCGTCACAGCAGGGAAGAGCCTCTTGTTGACTGTCGCTGTCTCGCATGCTTAACTACATGGTCTGCGTTGAAATTTTAAACGTACTTGTCTGAGGACACAAGCGGGTTACTAAAATAGTACAAAACAGAGTAGTCTTTGAATGCCACTGCCACTAAATTTTCCATACAAATATGAACGCTAACTGGAGTGAAAAGAAGGTAATTAATGAGTTTTAGTTATTTACTCAGGTTACGATGAGAATCATTCTCACTGTGTTCGCCTGGCTGCGTAACCCACTTACAATAATGAATTTTGTACATCTCTTGGTATTTTTTTTTAATCATTACAGCCCCCCATTTTGAACACCCTGTAGATAGCCAACCTGCAATCGTCCGCAGTCAGGCTGACGGTAATTTGTGTTCCGACGGAAGACGGCGTTCGGTGTAGGATGAAGCGCTGACATTTGATACCGGCCCATATGAAGGAACAGATTAGCTACGGTCAGATAGCTACTTAAAGTAAAAGTAATGGTAGGATTTTAATGTAGTTAAAGCGAGTAGGACGTGCGAATGCACTCGGGGCAACACCTCGAAGTCAACCGCATGCAAGATCTTATCGTCAGCCGCTATCGGCAGCCGCGCGGTGATGGGGAGAGGTGCCGGTTCCGCGCGTTTACGGAGGAGCTCAGCTGCGCGAGGCTTCTGCCGCTGGCACTCCATAAAAGTTCAAAACCTGAGGCCTCATACATACCCCGGGGTTTCTAGCTTTGTGAAGTAGTGGTTTTTGCACTAAAATAACACTTTTAATGTACGCCACTAACAGTTGGCACCTCAACCGCGCCGTCAGGGGGGCGACGAATAAGGGGTTGAAATTATGTAGGGAGTAAGAGCTACCGTAGTGGCCAGCTCAGGACTAATTTCGATAAACTGCGTTTCCAATGCATCGCACAGTGCACGGGCGTCTTTTGGATTTCCCCGCCATCAAATGCAGCCGCCACAACCGGGATTCGATTCTCCACGCTTCGCGCTGAACTGCAGAACGCCTTAATTCAACGCCTTAATCAGCGTGCATTATTTCTGCTAGAGCCATTCTATATAAAATCTGATCGGTGTTTAGACCTCCACTATGTGATAGTATCATTTCTTGGTACCAGCGGGAGCGCTTAGTATATTATTATAGCTAGGATGCCTCGATAAGCGCGCTGACATCAAGGCGCTCTAGCAAGCTTTCCGCGCCACCTTGTGACAAAATTGTTCATGAGCGGCTTTTAGGTGAGCGTTAGGTCCGCGCGATGACGCCACCTACGTGCTTTTGCTGGCAAACAATCGCGTTGCCTGTGTGAACGCACGAAGCAAGCACCGTTCTTGGCATGCGTGCGATACAGTCATGGGCTCATGTGAAACTACATCTGAAGGGCGTTTCAGTAAAATGCGTCCCAATGTGACGAAGGTGACTCAGTGGGCAACTTTGCCCTCATTTCATGCTGTAAGAGCTCAAAAAAGACGAACAAAAAATCATGACAGGGCATACAGAAGCCATACTTCAAACATGTTACTGTTTGAAACACGCGCTACTTATGCAGATGTTCTCATGAAAGCAGCGTCATGTAAAAAAAAAATGGAAGATATGAAATAAAAAATGACGTTTGAATGCCGGGAGAAATGTCCGTTCATTTTCATATGGTTTAATGGTTTATTTGGTTTAACGTCCGAAAGCGACTCAGGCTATGAGAGACGCCGCAGTGGAGGACTCGGGAAATTTCGACCACCTGGGGTTCTTTAACGTGCACTGACATCGTACAGTACGCGGGCCCCTAGAATTTCGCCTCCATCGAAATTCGACCGGCGCGGCCGGGATCGAACCCGCATTTTTTGGGTCAACAGCCCAGCGCCATAACCACTGATCCACCGCGAGGGCCGTTCCTTTTCATATGTTGAGGTAAAAGGTCAGATGAGGCACTGATTAGTGAACTAGCGTAATTATCCCTCTTCAGTAACCTCACGCATGAGTAGAGTGCGAATTCTTCTAAATGTTGTTCATTTGCCTAAAACTCGAGCGTAGGTGTTCTCCTCGTAATATATGAAGAGTGCCAATAACATGGTTAGAAGCACCGTTTGTCAGTGCCAAGTCGCCCTTTTTCCGGACCCTTTTTTTTTTCGCTGATATAATGCCAAAAGACATACCGTGCTTCTCTAACCTAAATTCTCTTCTCACGTATCGTGTTATATTTACCTGTTCGAAGGCTTCTGCGCTTCCATAAAACCTGCCTTCTTGTTATTTTCTTCCCTGTTTGTACATCCCGCTTCTTCCGACGTCTTATTCTCATGGCGTCATTACCTGGCGCCCCAAGTAATTTTTGAATCGTGGAGAAGCCAGGGCTTATTCTTTAAAGCAAAGGAATTTCATCGCGAAAAGTTCCCGGTAAGGACTACATAAGGCCTACTGAAAGCCTGGCGCATTATTTTTTTTCTTGCGGGACGGACAGCCAGCGAGCATTACGGCATGCGTGTGAACCCTGTGCTGCTGTAGTTATCGTTGTATGCGACATGATGCTACAGCCGAACTGCTCAATTTTAGTAGCGTGCGCTACATTGGCCACAGTCTCACCGTTTCGCGTGCCCCTCCATCGACCAAACTGCGCATGCGCGAAGAGCGTGTGACGTCACTGCGCACAGCTGGTGCGCCTCGCCGCGCGTGTTTGCCGCTGCAGCCGCCGGCGCAGGGCCACGTGACGTCACTGGTCACGCTACGTACAGTACTCACGGATTGAAATAGGACACTCGAGGCGCTTTTCCACGCGCCTCGAGTGTCCTATTTCAATCCGTGAGTACTGTACATCCTGGCATAGCAGAGCCAAGCCACTGCCAACATTTTTTTCGTTTCATTCTTGCTCGCCGATCCAGACTTCTTTCTATCTGGTTGCTTCCCGGTCTTCAAAAAGAAATGAGTAAAAATACTCATACGTAAGTAACAAAATAAAGAAAAGTGTAGAGAACAGCAGACCGCAGTGGCGATTAAAAAAATGCGTCTAAAATGTGATGACTCACATCGCCGAGCCACTTCATTATAACCTCAGCGAACAGTGAAATACTGGGCGAATAAAAGAATTAAAAACGCAGCAGATAGGAGCGGTCGGTGAACGTGTTTGGAAAAGCCTGAACCCCTCTTCCTTGATTTTTCTGAAATGCATGGACGCACACCCAACTTGATCCGGATCGCTCTACGAGCGCAGTTCCTGTGTTGCAAATTATACCGAAAGCGGTAGTACAGTCTGGAGCAAACGTTTGGGGGGTGAGCGGGCTAAGCAACCAATTTATTACAGAGCTGGCTCGTGAACCAGTCGCCTGGAATTGCTACCAGCGGATTAAGCATGCATGTTCCCCCATACTTGTAGGTGTTCCAGAAGGCTGCCATTCGTGACGGCGCCGAAATAATTTTTTTTTTCCGCGTGCGGACACGCACTTTTGCTGCCCACAGTACTTATCCATCCTTTCATACCACCGCCGCTGCCAAGTCCTAGATGAAGCGTTTTTCCTTCGTTCCTTTTATTCTAGCAGTGATATATCCCGAATGAATTGTGCCGGGGTTGCGAAAGGGCACTGCAGGGTGTAGAGTTCAATCTTAGTATAGCGAAAGTTGGAAAACGCGAAAATAAAAGAGTTCAATGCGAACACGAAGGCCACTTGAAACTGAGCTTTCTTTATGCACGGCAGTTTTGTACAACTTTGCTTTATTGCTCTGTACATTTTTCGTTCTTCCATTTGTTCTTCAAAATGGTTGCAACTCACCTCTGAATATGATCTCGCAAATTGTCATTGCCCGTTGCACTGCAAACCAGGGCTTAAATGCGATCAAGTAAATTTGTTTGCCTTATTGTTTGAGCCTCTTTATTCAAGTAAATATGAAATTGAATTTCAACAGGAGGCTGTATACAGAGCGTAGTGAGAGCAAGGAACAGGTTATACGGACGGAGGACTGGTCAAAGGTCAGCAAATCATTTTAGCTTTGCTACGAAAGGATAATGCACAGACCAAAGAGATTTGGACTAAAATGACACTTTTCATACCTCCATACACTTATGATTCTTAGCAAAAATCACTTTTACGGCTATGTCTTATGCTGCAACTAGGATGTTTGCCCGGCACTAAAAGACGCATTTATTGCTGTGAAAATCGGACTTAAGATGTACAACCTTTTTAGTGTAACCTGAGTCAAACACGTGACGTCGAGATCGAAAACATAACTGCGTGATGTCAGACTGCAAGTTAACGGCGAGGTAGCCTAGGCTCGGAGATCCGTGCAAAAAAATTATGCGCACACCGCAGTTCGCTTGCGGAAACAGCCGGTAGGGGAGACACCTGGTTTTGTTTTTTTGGGCCGTTTCTTGTTTCTCTAATTTTCAGTGAAAGTGATGAAAGTGGAACGTGGCAATCTATCTTTACAGGCCGACTGTAATTTTGTACTTTGTGTTCGTTTAAGTTTTGAGAATAATTCCTGGCATTCCTGCCTTATAACACCGACGTTCTTTAAAAATGCCATCTCTGCTCTGTTAGAGAGCCGACGTAAGCATAAAATGATTCGCACTAAAAGACATAAAAGCGCGCAAAATGGCAACACGGACGAGTAAGGGAAAAGGAGGAGCGTCCTGTTCAATTACTCGTCCGTGTTGCTATTTTGCACGCTCTCATGTCTTTCGCGAATACGCACCAACGAGCCCAGCTGCAAGTACTTCGTAGCTCTGTTTTGCAGTACCAGCGTAGCATATCCTAGGCTGAACCTTGTTGCCAGCAAGGTCTCGTCTCGGCCAGACACAACCATCTGTCCGCACCTTCGCTCGGGGGGCAGAGTGCAGCTTCCAAGACCGCTACCTTCCGTCGCCTTCACTATACACAAAGGGTTCCGCAACGCGCCGACGGGTGGTGCCATCGCTCAGCAGCCTAATGCTTAAGATAGGGTGCCTCAACGACCGCGCCTTCGCTGGAAACGACTTGTTCGGGGGCCCGCGGGTTTCACAACCCATGCAGACCTCTCGCTTGGCTCGCACGTCTTGAAGAGTGCGCGTGCGCGGCTCATGTGCAGTACACAGCGTAGAGGCTCCTTCGCGCCAAGCGCTGGCTTCTCCTGCTAGAGGATTATAGCCGGATGGAACTCAAGATCGCAGCGGATTTTTCCCGTAAAGGGACCCCCTTCCAGCCAATGGAGTCAGGCAATTCTTATGACCCTGCTATCAGGACAATGAAGGTAGCGGCGACAATAGAGAGAGAGGTTTATCGTCGACCATAGAGGGAAGGGATTATCCCCTTTCATCTACCACTCCCTGCTTTGTCACCCTAGCAGGGTCATGAGAATCGGCCGAAGCCATTGGCTGGAAGGGGTTGCTTTGACGGGAAAAAGCCATTGCGTTCTTGAGTTGTATCTGACTATAGGAAGACGCTGTCGACAGATGCGCTCCTGCGGTGAGAGCGCTACACGTAGGCACCAGAGAAAGCATTAAAGTTTCGCCACAGTTTGTTTATGTTTTCCTCCGGCTTATCCCTTCGTTCCGGCGCCATGTTCTCCCTCCGTTATGGCGCAAACGTCGCATGCAGCGCGCCGACACCGGGGGCTAATGTTTCAGCTTCAGAACTTAATCCCTGTGCTTTTGGCCGACACCCGCAGTTCCTTGTCATAGCTGCCTCGTTAAACAAGATGACATTTTTACATTTTCTCTTACCATCAACATTTATGTTGTCGCTAAATTGTCATAAAATGTATGACCCCTGACGAGTTCTAGTTTTACGGAACCTCGCCTAACACACTGACCACTGCGGTTATTAAACCTTATTGGCTTGCATGGTAGCCAATGATTATGAGTTTTTAACGGATTAACCATTTGAGGTACATAAGGCGCCTATGTTCCCGGAATGAACCGGTGTAATTAAAGAACTACCGCGTGCATATGCGTACTGCTTGCGCATTTGACTCTCTTATGTGTACTTCACCGAACATCTCGTTTCGGTCGGAAAACGGGAACCGACACCCCTAGGTAGTTTTGTGCCTGGAGCACAGCAATTTTTTACTGATAAAGTAAGTGCACCTCTGAAATATTTTTTTTTTGTGTGCCATCAATCGAGTGATGTCAGAAACAAGCCCTTAAGCTGTATAATTACCGAGAAAACAAACAGAATATTTGCGTCCGCTCATGTAAGACTTTATGGTTGGGGTACTTTATAGTAAAGATACAAAGAAAATCACGTAGAGAAAGCCTCACAGAGCAAGAAAATTTACAAGTGACACTGCAAGGGAGCATGGGTGATTGCGATGTCCAATATTCTCGGATGAAAATTCTGAAAATTGGACAATTGTTCTATAATCTTATGGGAATATTGAAGGTAATGGTACATTCTACTTATGTGTATCAAAATCTTTCTTTCGGACTGTTTACATCTATCCCACCGAACAAATAAGACTACCATGGAAAGAACGCTTTTGACGTTAGCAAAAACGCTAAGAGAAGAAAAAATGCAAGACTGCCGTCAGGCGATCTGCGGATATATTGACTGTTATAGTGAAATATTACATTAAATGAAAAAAATGCGCTCATAAACGGTTTCCCACTCAAAGATACTTTTGCGCAGAATTGTTGAGGATGAGAGCGTACCAGGTCAATATAAAGGTAACGTCGTCACGCCAGTTGCAATTTTTTCGGCAGTGATGAACCTGGATGCGTTTGTTTCTCGTGAAATCGCTGAAGAAAGCATCCATTACACAAAACAAAACTGAATTGATTTCACAAGAAATAAGGAAGAAATTAAAACGTGTCTAGGAGTAAGCTTCGCCGTCTTCCTCTTGTAGACATGGTGAGGACCAATACCCATATTTGCTACAATAAGCTGCAGGCTAAAAATGCTCAAATTCCTGGTCTTACCTAGACGGAATTTCGAGAGGCAATGATGCGATATGTTATTCTCACTTTTCCTAGCCGGCAAAGAGTCCGGACAAGTCTCGTACAGAGGCAGCGATGCGTCGTGACGTTGACGTAGCTCGTTGCTACGGCACACCAAAAGCACCCTGTCCAATCCCGCACTGTGGATATGTGCCTCTCCGCCAGAGGCCAAAAACAACAACAAAAACGAAGAAATGCACGAAGCTTACTCTCGCAAGCGCTGCACGAATTGCGTGAAGCGGATGTTTTGAAAACCGCAAGTTCAATTATAAGCACAATTTGTAGCGTGCACTTGGCCTTTGCGGCGGCAACGAAATCTCTAGAGTTTTACAGCACAAAAAAGCAGCGGCTACGGCCGGAGCGAGTTGTCTCCCTTGAGGTAGATAGAGACACGTGTCCCAACCCATATCTTTTCCCTTTTAATAGCAATTGACTTATTCACAGTTTTTTATGCTTTTTTGGATGCCATAATAAAAGAAAAATATTATTGTGTTGATTTTTCCATACCTCGTTTTTGTGTGCCTGAGAAAGTTAATTTCCTGTATTTCAAGCTAGAAGTGGCCCGCCAATCCCTGCTGCCTAACACCAATGTAAACAACACCGCTTCGCCTTTCTTTTCGCTCGTAATCTTCCGTGTCAGTCGCTGTTTTGCAGAGTTGAACATGCACCGCACGGCAAAGAACGAGCAAATGCGAACCTGAGGCAAAACCGAGTACCTGTATTTTCGACACGCTGGTGCAAGCCCCCTCACTATGCTGTGCCTTCGCTTCTGCGTCCGCTCTTTTTCTGTCTTCCAAGCAGGCGCCACAGGGCGCGCTCATACCAAATGGAAAGCCAAAGCCTTAATAGTTACTTCACAAGGTCAATTGCACTGAGAGTTTTTGAAGCGTATCCTCCGCTTAACCTGCTTGTTGTCGCCACCAAATATTGGAGGACGTATTGTAAAAATTCATTGGAGGCACATAGGTATCTCTTAAGTGCGGGAAGGCAAAAGCCGTTTGCGACTCATTGCAGTGATGTGATTTTGCCGCGCTTGAATTTATTTCACGACAGAGAAGAGCGTAGCGAAAGGAAGCAGTGACGTCGCGCCGCGCATGCGGCGGATCACCCTGCTTCGGCGTCCTTTCGTCTGATGTAACGTTATCGTCAAGTTTTCCTCGTTTTAAGAAATTGTTACCGAAATTATAGACCTTTCGGTGATCTTAAGTGCTAATTACGCTTAATTACACATGTTTGAATCTAATTTGACACAAATCCGGCGTTTTCCTGCCCATTCTGTGATAATATTCAGTATGCTGTAACAACTTCCGGTGGATGTGACGTCACACCGTTCTTTTCGCTATATTGACGTCCGCGCTATATCGACGCATTTCGCTGTTTTTTTTTCGCTATAATTGGCTACATCAGCTGCGCCCGTCGATGAGTCACCCTTGACGCTGGATGTAACGCCGAACGAACGGACGGGAGAATGAGCCATTAAAGGCTTTCGCCTTAATATCTAGAATCAAACAAGTACCGTATTAACGCAATTAAGGAGCTCGTGTCGCGGAAAAATCCAGCGTGGGGGTCAGCGTCGTTGTTTGAGCAAAATATCCACGAAAAATCCCCAGAGAAGCAACTCAGGAGGCAGGTGGTGCAACTAGGACGCGTAACCCTGCGTGTCATCACAACCTGCTAATCGGATTATGAGCGAACTGCGTGGCAGGTAGCAATTAAATTCTTGACTAGCGGTTGCTCGGCAAGTGCAACCTGGTTCGCACAAACCCCTACCGGTGGTAGTGCCTTCCATCGCATAGCAATTGCGCATAGCTTAACGGCTTCACCACTGCGCCGGGATGGGTGCGACAATTCCCAGGGATCGATGAACGTGAAGTAAAGAATGACCAATTCATCATATATGGGAATTGGCCCATTAAGCTACCGGGTGATACCTTTAAGATAGAGCTTAAGTGTTCCCTCAAATTTTTTTCGTATTCCAGTCTGCACCCAACCCGCTGGAGCAAATATATGCTGAAAAAAAAAATTATTGATGACATAGTTGAAACTTGGTTCAGCGCAAAAGACGAACACAAAGAAAGGAAACGACACACACGGAGCGTCCTACCAACTAGCCTACCAAGTGTCCTACCAACTTGCCCAGCACGAAGTTTTGTTGAAGCATTGATGAGATAGCCCGCACCCGATGTACAGTCTGCAGTGACGCGAAATTTCAACGTCCAAACATGTATAGTCCGCGGAATATTGTCACGTAGTGGTGACTGCAGTCCAGCGAACAGAAAAGCAGCGAGAATGGCTTCTAAACGAAACTCTTTATTTGGGCTGACTTGCGCCCGCAAAGAACTGAATCACTCGGCGGTGGCCTAGCAACAAGCGTGCTCGGCGGTCGTCGGCCGTGCTCTTTTTAAACGTGATAGCGAACTTTCGAGATAAAGCTTGGAAAGTTACTAAAACATCCTGGAACAACGTAGAATCGGCTCCGCCTGGATGCGATCAATCGAGATAAATCTGGGCACATCTTGCGTCACAGTCACAAACGAAGCGATAAAACGGCGTGTCGGCAGCATTGAAGAAACAACAAACACTACAAAGATTCGCGGCAAAGAGCCCGGATAGTACGGCACTCTTGTTCGATGCAGCACAAGTCCTACAAAAATGTGCACCCAGGTCATGCCCGCCGGCAGGCGGCATTGCCTCCAAACTCGCTCTTGATTCCTGTTCATGTTATTTCTGCAAGAGTAATTCTCCTACCAAAAACTTTGCATGGTTTTCGAACAGTCAGTTTTTACTCAGTGCTTCACGAATAAAAGCGCTAGGAGAAAGAAACAGAAAATCCGGCAATTTTTCAAAAGGAGTCAAAAGTTATTTCAGCGTGATTACTATTTCTTGGAGGTCTCGCATCGGGCTCGTTGAAACATGGTCATATTGCTGCAATATCGATGTCGGTTATCTATGACGGTATACCAATACATAACGCATTTGTTTTTACGCGAAGCAGCGCGTCCCTCGCGTTCTGTTTCGGCGTCAGGGTACGTAAGCCCGCATACTAGGCACGTGTATTTCAACTTGATGACGTGGTTCCTCTTTTCTAGACCTTAGCCTCTATAGAGCAAGACATAGCAAGGATTTCCGCTCGACGCCGCCATGTCGAAACCAACATCTACGCTGTTTTATGCGAAGCATATTAACGTAGGTTTCGGGCCTTCGCGCGACGCCCGGCGGTGGCCACCATTGACCTTCAAGTGACCTTCAGTAGGTCACGTGACATGACGTCACGTGATGACGTCACACCGGCTGCAGATGGGGCCTCATATCGCGCCGTCGGTCGCCTCCCGGCGGTGGCCACCATTGACCTTGAAGTGAGATCACATGATGTGACGTCACGTGATGACGTCACTCCGGCTGCAGATGGGGCCTCATATCGCGCCGTCGGACGTCGCCCGGCGGAGGCCTCCACGCTTCGGTTCGCGTCGTCGCGCGCGACGCGGCGGCGGCGCCACCATCGCTGCATCACGTGATATGTGACGTCACGCCAGGGATGAGGCGGCGCGCGCCCGCCGTCGCGTCAGTCTCTGTGCCCGCAACGGCGCCAGCGTCTTTGCGCCGGGCGTGTATGCGGTCAAGATGCCTCCAAACACTAAGGAGATGCTTCGCATCCACTGGGCTTAACCATGATAAGCCTCCAATTTTTCCACATGAAGCTTGCAGCGATATTCTAGAACGTCGCTTTCTATTCTCGAACTGTACGATGGATGACTTATGTAAAGTCACTAGCGATGCCAGCCCCATAAATTTGCAGCGTGATGGACGTTGTCAGCCATTGACGTCGGTGCTGACAAAAAATGGGCCCTCAGCGCAAAACGAGCCTTTCTACAGGCAACGTTCAGTTAAGGGTGTCTTTAATTTGAACGAAAAAATTGGTCATCGTCCTGTCTGTAACCCGAATCCACGATACGATTGCAAATAGCGAAATTGCTAAAGGGTCTTTCCTTCTAGCAGATATAGGCTTTATTCCATGTGATGAAATTTTTTTTAAATGCTACCCCCTCGAGAGAAATTTCTTTGTTAAAACCGCATTAACCTCATTAATATTACTGCCACATTCGTTGTACTGCCTTCTAGAGGTGCAAACATTGGAAGGTGGTAATATTTTCCTCTGGCATGTACTATGGGAATGAAACGCGAAGATGGCTGCGAACATAACGAAATGTTTTAGTTGTCTGCTTTGAGCTACAGTATAGAAGTGAGGGGATTCGTGATCCTGTGTAAGGCGTCTGCCGAAGTATGCACTCATAAACCGGCTGAAAAAGGATATCGAGCTGTGCAGTAGAAAAGTACAGCATATGCGTATTCGTGTTTCAGTTAGGCCGAACAGATCAGCGGCGCGTGAAGCCGCACTTGACCTCAGTGATTGCCTTCTGGTAATGCAATGATTTTGTTGACGTGTTTATTGCGCCTGTATTTCTGTCATATAAGAGCCAATGAGATCTCTGTCTCTTTTGTTTCCTTTTCGCGGCTCTACCGAAACACCCTGTATGTGCCAGGGAAAAATGCCATGAAGGAGGGTTCCGCAGATGTCTCCCTAAAAAACAGTTCCCGAAAGAAAGGATTGCGCACTCATGCCAGCAAAACCAACCATGTCGGCGAAGCAGGACTTGCGCCATGCAAGCAACTACAAGTCTCTAGTGTATTCGCGGGAGGGGTCGTCTGCACCGGAAGCTTTGCCGACGTCTGATTGCCGCGATCCTCTGTGAAGTTTCCGGCGCAGACTCATTTTTCGTTGAGCCGTAAGCCACTCCAGACACCTCATGACAGTTCCATCTTCACAAGGTGGTCGGGGGCCCGCTAGGCGACACAACTCGGATGGTCGCACTGGCTTCTGATAAAAGCATGCCGTGCTATGCCATACTCCTTGCGGATTTTAACCCTTGTCATTGCGAGGAATGACTTGCGCAACTTACGGCTCTGTGTTTGCGATATCTCCTATAGGAAAAAAAACCACGAGAACTCTGCAAGGCAGAAGAGAATGGATATGTTGCTGTCTTTTTTATGGCTGTGTGCGCGTGTCTGAAAAGGAGGGGGCTGTTTTCCTTTAGCCTCTTTCTTCTACCTGCAGTTGCTACCTCACCATGTACAAAAATTGCTGTCTGGCTATTTATTGAACAAAAAAAAAATTCTCTGCTTTTCGGCAATTTTATCTCACACAAGGATTACAACCATGGAAGTTCCGAAAGAATCGTTGCTTTTTCCTCTTTGTTCCCAAATTATCTGAACGGCCTTCCTCACCCTCTCTATTACTTTACTGATTGCATTCCCCACGCTTGCATTGGAGTTTGTTAGTCGAGTTGATTGTTCGTAACTGCTAAACAGCGTGAAACCAAAGCGAGACCAGAAAGAGCGCACGACCACACGAGCGCTGAATTCCAGATGTTTAGTTCTAACTTATTCCCCGGCACTTAAACGCGCAAGAAATGTCACTAAGGAAATAAAAAAAAAAAAGATTGATACACTATGATACAGTTCAATTCTTGTTGTAGCCAACTAGAAACACGCGATTTTTTTTAAGCGATAAGCTTCACTACGCGGGCCACAGCCAAGCTTCGCGTGAGCCGCACTGGTGAGTTATGCGCATGCGCGAAACTGAGTGACGTCACGCACTTAGAATTCACGTTCTTAGAATTTCGAGAATATGGTTACCCTCATCACGCGCTCAAAAGTGAGCGCTTTCGAAACGCGCCCGGATTTGGCGAGCGCAAAGCAACGTGCTCCAGCGCAAGTTATTCCGTGGAAGAGGTACCAAGTGACCTTCCGTCCCGCCCGCGCTGTTGTGCTCCCACTGCTGTCTGCTTAAACCTAAACAGGTCAGGTGACAAGTGCGGCATGGTGTGATGTGCGCTGGGGGAGTGTTGCACTGCGGTCGCGATGGGCGTGCACTTTCAGAAAGCGCGTGCTTGTTTGCGCGTCACGGGAAAACTTTGAGCTACAATGCCAAGGGCAACCGCGTTTTCGAAATTCTAGAAGCTGATATGTCGATTACTAGCGGCCGACTAAAAATTTGTAGTAGCAACCAGGAGCCTAACTGTAGCGGTTAAGAACTTAACTGTCAGAAATGAGTTAGTCAGCTGAATAGTGAGCAAGAATTGCTGGTTTTATAATTTCCGCCAACACTGGTACCATTACGCCACTGAACAAATCTTTATACCTCAAAATGGGTATGTGTAAAAATTAGTCTCCGGCTTCTCTGAGACAATGGTATATTCATTCCCACACACCCCCGTCGCAAGCGACAAAATATTTCTTGTGGTCAACCTTGCATGCTCTTTTACCTTATTTTTTTTTGCACGGATTTGCCGTTTGCAGAGAATCGACAATTTTAACGGTGCCGAAAACATGACTTAAACGAAACTTTAACAAAACTTCTGTTTGGGCTAGATGGTGTATAACGTATTTTGAACTGAATTTAAGCGCACAAGAGCACGCACACAAGAAGAGGAAACACACAGGACAGGCGCTAAAATTCTTGTGTGCTTAAATTCATTTTAAAATAAACGAAACTTGTAGCTCTGAAAAGAAAGGCCAGAATTAAGAGACACCATGCGCTTTCTTCTGTACGTGTTTTCCACGCGCTGCAAGTTTCAACAGGACTAACCAACTCGCCTGAACAGCCACCGTAAAGAACTTGAACTCCAGCTGGTTTCCTCGTATAAGCAATGCATTAGCAGTTGGAAGTCGGCGCTCGTGTCGTTGTGTGATCTTTCTTGTCCCGTCTTGGTTTCTCATCTTAACCACTTATCCCTCATGCTTACAACGCAAAGCTTATCATGGTGCATGAATTGTTGAACACGTTGACTTCGAAGTTTAGACCTCTTCACATGAATAAGTAAGCTGTAAAACCAAACTTCTAATACTTTGAATTAAAAATAAATCCTTGGATTTACGTTCCAAGCAAGCAGCTATTTAGATGCATTAAAAGTATTAATGAAAGTCATCCGATATGACATGCTTACGTAAAAAGCGTACTGGCGCTAAAACACGGAGACAAAACACACAACACACAGGACTGGCGCCAACTAGCTCAAATCAAAGTATTGCTCATCCGATATGCTCTTTAAACAACTTTTCGTTTTTTGGTGTCAGTCTTCTTAGTCATTTAAACGAAATTTGGCATTGAGTAGCTACGAAGAAAAACCTTATGTGGAATGAAATGCCTAATGAGAATAAAAATCTTGTGTTTACTTATTTTAATTTGCCTCTACTACGCCACCCTTCATACTTATCTCTAAACATAGCTATATTCGACTTATGAAATTAGATCTTCGCGTATTTTCTTCCAACGTGATAAGTGTAATTTTCTTCAGCGCATTCATATGCGAATGCTCCGTACTCTTTCCAGCTTTTCACCGTAACAATGATACTGATTTGGAAGTCAGTACTGGCTGCAGAAATGAAACGATTGACTATTCTGCAACCAAGCTGTGGTGGGTATGGTAAGGCACGTGGATTTCACGTCCCGAAGTTATACGTAAGCTATGTGAGGTACCGTTGCGGAGGATTACGCATTAGCACCGAAATGCGGACGCCGCGGCCGGGATTTCATCCCGCAATACTGAGTTCAGAAGCCGAACGCGAAAGCCACCAATCCGCCGCACCGGATTGACTTTTAACGTCGAGATGGGGTTGTTACGTAAACGAGAACTTCACTCTGTTCAGGTTAAGGTTAACTGACAAAAAAAAAAAGGGCGCAATGCGACTGCGTAAGGGAATTCGTAATAATCTAGTCCAGGGCACTTGTGCTGGAGACCTTTTACGCCGAGATAAGTTTACTCTGCGAAGAAAATGTTGGCAAAGCGTTGCGATTTGTTATTAGCCATCTCCAAAACGCCGCTTTCGCGGCGAGAAACATGACAGCGCTTGCTGAAGCGAGACCGAGTAGTTCCGATGGCTTTGCCTTCGCTCGCACGCTTAGTGTCGCATTGCCAAAAAGTGAGTTGTGCGCGAAGCTTTTCCTCTGCCTCATTTTATGTGCACTGCAAAGCGTTCGTGCTGAAACAAATCGTTCTAAATATTGCATCTCGATTGGAAGCTATAAAAACCTGGTAAGGCGCCAAGAAGTAAGACGGCAGCACAAAGTGGCCGCAGCTCGTGGGTACCGATCCTACCTTCCGCACAACATTCTATTTTTTTCTTCTCCATTCTAATCGATTATCTTTCAGCTATAAAGTAAATGCACTATTCATTTTTCATTGGTCAACACGACAACTTAAAAGAATAGAAAAAGTAGAAATATTCCCCTATGCTTTTCTTGGTTTGGATTAATGTTTGCCTCCATTTGTATGTCACAGTGAGGTCCTCATTTCCCTATCCTTCTCTACTCAATAGCACAAGTAATAGAATGCCGAGGAAGTGCAATCGTGCCACAAATATACCGAGAGCGATGCTGGCTGTGCCGTTTCCCGTTTTGGCCAGGGGAAGGGCAAGGCGGGGAAATGAACTCGTTAAGAATAATTTGTAGCGTAGTAGCACAAATGTTCGGGAAACCTTGTTTTCGGTCCTTTCTCTGAGGCAGCGTGGTGGCAAAAAGAATGAACATGTGTGCAGTAATAGAGAAGAAAGTGTGACGACAACGTGCAGGATATATTTGCTCCTTTATCAAAACTTCTTTTTGGGTTAGTTGGTGCATTTTGAACCTAAGAAAAATAGCAGCGCTAAAGCATGCAAGCACAGAAGAAAGAACAGGACACAAGCGCTGTGTCTTGTTCTTTCTTCTGTGGTTGCATGCTTTAGCGCTGCTATTTTGCTTAGGATCTTTGCTCCAGGTCGGAACACGCGCTTTGAGCTGACCAAAAAAAAAAAAAAAGAAATCTCGCTGCGAAGAATAGAGAGTCATACGACATGCTGCGCCGCAAATAGAAGCTGCCGTGAGGCACGTCTCTCCAAGCAACGTCGGAACGAACGGTTCCCTTGGTTCTCCTCCGTCGCACATCACGTGCGTGTCGCTTCACTAAGCACAGGAGATGACCAGTCATCCTTCACGTAATTAACAACGACCTTAAAGGACTTATTCTGACGATTCCCCTTATCCAACGTGAGCCAATTAGGTTCGCACACTTCAGTTTTCCTCGTAGGGCTTTCCCTTAATTTTCCTCTGGTCGACCTTCGATCGTTGAACAAAGTTTTCTCTCCTGACTTTCAGCTTCTTCCGACGTCATATTTCTATGACGACCATTCTTGACCTTCAGTTATGCTTAGTATTGTACTAAATTTAGTCGTAGCCTTTAAAGCAACTTTTATGAATTTCATTCTCAGGACAAAATGTGACATCGGGAAACATTGATGTCTTGGAACACTAATGTCTTGTATCCTCGCAATGATCCCGACGAGAACAATTATATGTTTTATATTGCGGAGGTGGCCGGCAGTGATCATTGATATGTGCTCTGCAGGTGTCTATCTATTCCGTTGGTGGTACAAGGGCGATTTGTATCAGCAGCGACTCAAGAAAAAAGCCGAGCTGACATGTTATTTTCCTTGGTGGTGAAAGTTTATAGCATGATCTTTTAACCACATTAGGCAAGCGTCTTTCGTTCTTGCTCTCCTTTTGTGATGGGGTCGGCGCAAAATTGTACTTATTTGTTTTTTTAAGTACCTCATGCAATTCATCTCCTTTTGCGATGTCGCTTTTGTGCTGCTGTAATTTCTACTTTCGCACATATACGTATAATTAATTACTTTCCAGACGATGGCAGACGTGCAAGTTTCGATGCCTTCGTTAAACTACAATATTCCCGTTTAATTCTATGAAAATAGCCCTGTCAGCACGACGCAAGCTTGGTGTGCCCATTGGCCGCATTTCTGTTCCGGTATTTTGAAAAAAAAAAAAAAAAACGGGCGACCTATTGTCGTGCACAGCCTTCTGTAGACGTCGCATTGGCAGTCCCTTCACAGCGCAAGAAGGCTGGCTCCACGAACTTTTCTTTTTCCTTCGTTGAGTGGATGGCTGTCCATTGTTTTAATTAAGGCAAGAATGACACATCAGCATTCACCGTCCTCCGCGGTGGCTCAGTGGTTATGATGCTAGGCTGCTGACCCGAAGGATACGGGTTTGATCCCAGCCGCGGTGGTCGAATTTCGATGGAGGCGAAATTCTAAAGGCCCGTGGGCTGTGCAATGTCAGTGCATGTTAAAGAACCCCAGGTGGTCGAAATTCCTGGAGCCCTCCACTATGGCGTCTCTCATAGCCTTAGTCGCTTTGGGATGTTAAAATATCCTATCAACCAAACCATAATCCATCAGCTTTCACCTTGGTGCAGCGAATGACAGCAAGACAAGACCACAAAGGTTCTCTGAGTTGAACGGATAACGTTTCTGCACCTTCGGAGACTGAGCAATTTGCTGCACTTGCTTTTTCAGCCGTGTGTCTCTGCGCCAAGGTGGATACTGAATAATGAATTCCTTGATTAAAATTTTCTCCATCTCAAGGGGTTATCTTGATTGTATCGATGCTTTTTGTTAACTTTGTTACTGGCTTGGCAGGTCTGCTGACCTGTGACCTATTGGCGACCTCTGACAACACCAGTTTCGCTTTACGAAACAATGACGTCAGCACACAGCATGCTTCAGAGCGCCTTCCTTTGGCCTTCAGAACATTGAGCAAGGGAATATCGGAAGAGACTGAGCAGAGCGCCCGGCTGATTCGCAAAGTTCCCAAGCACAGCATGCGTGAATATTCTTGGTGATGCACACAAGAAAGCGCGCCTTTGTTTCATATCAGCGCAGCTCCATGGGTAAAATCTCTGCCTCTTCCGTAACCGAAAGTAGAGTAAGCATGAAATGTTTACGGGCACAACACATTGGTTGTAGATGGTACTAGTCAAAATCTTGAAATGGGTCTAGTGTTCAACACACCACACCACACATACTGTGCACTGGTCCATGTGGACGCAATCGTTTCCTGTGAGCAGCCGCATAATCATGGCGTTGTCGACAGGGGACAGCTGTCTTTTGCTGTGGCGTATCACTTGCAAAGCGATCTCTTTCCGCAACACGCTTCCTACCTCTCCTTTCATCAGGCTCCATTGCTCGGCTTAAGCAGCTGTGACGGTGGCGGCATTGAAATGCAGGACGATGCAGAAGCGTACGCAGACACGACGAGACGCAGGCCTCACAAGAATGTATATGCAGCGCGTTCGAATACTCCGCGAGCGTGTATACATCTGCCTGCCAAAGGGGGAAACTTCATGAGCTGAAGGCTCAGCGGCCGGCCTTTTACATGCGTGAGTGTGGGACCGCAGCGCCATCCTTGGGGGCGCCGCGGAAGCAGTTTTTCCGCTCAAAACCCTTCTCGCCCTTCAGCTCCCCTCTTGCTCTAAGCGGCTCTCTCTCAAAGCCTAGAGAGTCTCGTTAAATCTCGTACGGTGCCCGGATGCTCTCGTTTCAGTGCCCGGATGAGTGTAATTCAGTGCCGGGATGCTGGCTCTCGGCCTCGGCGTGACGTCACCACACTGCCGACAACGGGAGCTAAAAGCATTTCATGCTTAAAATTTCTCTCTACAGAGCCGTTGTACTAGAGCACGGCCCCTTCCACCCGTTTTCATGTTCGATTCAAAAGTAGCAGCAAAGTTGCTTCTTGAGCGCAAACAAAGGGTTCGCTCAGTTCATATTGTTCACATCCCTGTCAAGTACTGAAACCTCGACTCACATTTCGTCTCCCACTGTGTGCAGCAGTACAAGAGGAACAAATTTACAACCGGAAGCCCGCGTTATATACTAGGTTGATTAGAGCGATCTTATGATAAGGTCACGCATGTGCGAGCTACCCTCGATAGTGCTGATTACGCACGCTGTCTCTGGGTGCTGCCACAAAGTCGTCAGCGTTTGTAAGTTGCAAGAATAGGCTTCTAATTAAGATAAAGTCATATTTCATCATATATCGTCGTTCAACGTAACTGGCACATTTTGAAGAACAACGAAGAACGTCGCTTCTGTACTTTGCGTCTTGTCAGAGACGAGCAGGTTTACCTTCGCGACAGCCTTTTTTGTGTGGCCAAAAAACGTACGTAACGTAGCTGAGCAATTTTGCGCTGGCGCTGTTGCTACCTTTCCAAAGATCGTTTCTGGCATGACACAACAGTTGGCTCCGGTGTCTATCTTACATTTCACTGCGACACCGGCGACATTTACCGTTGCTGACCAGTGCTCGTCGCTGGCTACTGCATGAACTTCCAACGTTTGAAGAAAATATTCTTCGTCCTCGGCGATTTCTACTTGCCGTATGCGCCGTCCTTCTGACGGCGCTTTCGAGCGGGATGTGCGGCACACACTCGCAAAATGATTTCGGCCGTTACATTTGTTGCAAAGCCTTCCTAATGCGGGACACCTTCCGGTTTTGTGCTGTCTCTTGCCACATCTTGAGCATGCGGTCGTCTTTGCTTTTACCGCGTCTATGCTTCTTTCTGGCGCAGAAGACGGGACGGTTGCTGCTTGGATCGGCGCGAACTGCTCTTTACCGTGTTCCTTAGCACGTCAGATTTCTACTGTTTTGGTAGAGGATGGATTTTCCGAGATGAGTCTTTTCTGGAGTTCTTTGTCTCTCATACCGAGGATTATTCGGCTGCGTAGAAGCCTGTCCTCAAGTTCTCCAAATTAGCATGGCCTCGCGAGAGTCCTGAGCTCTGTGAGCCAATCGTTGAATGACTCGCCATCCCGCTGGTTCCTGGAACCAAACCGGAACTCGTTGAACGTGAAGTTTGTGGCCGGTTTGTAATACTCTTCAAACTTCACGATTAATGACTTCAAATCTTTTTTCTGCTCCTCTTTTTAAAACTTGAAGGTACGAAATGTACGCCTTGCCTCTTCGCCAATAGCCATCAAAAACGTAGCGGCCTGAATATCTTGAGGTTGTTCGTTCAGCTTCATCGGAGTTGCAAAAGTTCGAACTCACATTTTCAGACAGTCCAGTTGTCGAGAACGTCGCCTGTACCGTCTAGAGGCCTTGGCGGAGGTAGCAGCGTCGAACTCATCGTTGTGGCTGTGTTCTGGAAGACCAGCTGTCTCGAACTGGGGCCTCAGGGACAGCCGCCGGTCATTAACGTGACGACTTGGTTCACACGCTACAGCTCGCTGCACGGCAGAAACGAACTGCCGGCGCCACTTCTGACACCATGTAAACGAGACGAGCAGCAGGGAAGAAAAGACCGTTTTATTCCACCACGCACCTGTATTTAAGGACGCGTGCGATAAGCGGTCTGCGCCGGATACATGCGCAGGTGTCCGTTTTACAGGTATGACATTTTGCTCTGTCACAATGATGTTGGAACAAAGAGAAGCATGCAGCTCATTTTACTATTTTGGTAGTGTACGACAGACCCTGCGTAGACGACGGGAGAAAACAGCGTTCGAAGCCAAGGAGCATAGGGGACGTTTTTGAAGCGAAAAGCTTCACTAGGCTAGTCAACACCGAGGCTAGCGTGGGCCCCGTCGTCAGAAAAAGCCACAGGTGCGCATGCGCGAACTGCGTGACGTCACAGTGAACACCCGAACCGCGCCGTAAGGGAAGGGAAAATGAAAAGAAAATTGGTTTTAAGGAAAGGAAACTACGCCTTTCTCTCTCATATCTCGGTGGATACCTTGAACTGTGCCGTAAGTGCCTTAAGGAAAATGAAATGAAATGAAAATTGGTTTTAAGGAAAGGAAATGCCTGTCTCTCATATCTTGGTGTACACCGTAAAGTAGTGACGTCACACGCTGCACAAAAAAAAGAAAAGACAAGCAGTGCGTGAGGAACCTCTCATATCTCGGTGGACACCTGAACCGCGCCGCAAGGAAAGGAAAATGAAAAGAGAATTGGTTTTAAGGAAAGGAAATGACTCCTGCCTCTCTCATATCTCAGTGGATACCCGAACCGCGCTGTAAGGGCCTTAAGGAAAATGAAATGAAATGAAAATTGCTTTTAAGGAAAGCAAATGCCTGTCTATCATATCTTGGTGTACACCCGAAAGGAATGGACACCACAGTACATGTCTCTAAAGCAACCTCCTAAGACAGCACCGTATTCACTACACGCGCGGCTCCTCCTCTGCCTTGCCGCAGCTTTTCGCTTCGAAATATCCAGGCTTTACCTTAGCAAAGCCACAGCCAATTTTTTTTCTAATTTGTGGTGTTCATCAGAGGGAGATAAATTCGGTATTTATTTTAAAGGTAATTGATTATGAAGCAGAAGAAAAACAACCACACCCCACCGACGGCATGAGCTAGAGCAATGCATGGACACATGCTGCCATGTGACGCTGGAAATAAGCTTGAAACGCGCTTGAAATACTTTGGAAATGATGACATCACAAGCTCAGTGCTTCCGTGTGCCCTGACCATCCGTTATCCTACTCTCTCTTTGCATTCTACTCTAAGACGCGATTAGGTCGAGGCGCCACTTGAAGGCAGTGCTGAAAAACAAAATGCAGCGACGAGTTACTGTACTTACATGCCGGTGCCATTCACCCGCATGGCGAGAATATTGTTGACAATTCGTTGGAACAGCTCTGGGAGCACCCTGCGTACCGCTAACATGCTGTCTTACTCAAATACAGATAACTTTTCTCCGAATGTGGGCTCCACCGCCAAACACAAGCGGATTGAGCGTGTACCAGCTCTAATCGTCGTGCCAAGCATGACTTTTGCATGAAGGGAAGGCGGCTTTCTGTCATTAATCTCATGCCTTTTAGAGGAAGACGAAAGATCTTCGAGCAAGTCTGCCTCCATAGGAAGACTATACACTTAATATAACTTAGATTACATGATGACGCCATCTGTCTAATGCAGTACGAAGGCCTTTCAGATGATGCAGAGCCAGCTTTCCTGTTACACTGCGGCCGCAACGTACACTGACGCGAAATATAGAGTTTGAGCGTTAACAAAAATGCATTCTTTTTTCTAAGAATCGTTGGAAATATTTACAGCGTTATCACTTTTGGCTTTACTTGCGTATTATCTGTTTACTTACAAGATGTCGCGAAAACAAAAGTTTGCTTTTTCCCTCGTTTTCGATGTTACTGTAACGTGCGTTGCACGTAGGAGTATTTTTTCCTTTTTCGCAAGTGGTGCCCCGTGGAGGATCAGCACTGTTACACCAATGAAATCCGAATTTCCAAATGGTTGCGCCTCCTGTCGCGTAAGTTAAATTCTCTAGAAGGCCAAGCTAAAGTGATCTGTAACTTTAACGCCGTTAATTTCATTAACCTGTCTCAAATATTCGCAAGAAGCAATTAGTGATGGTAAGCTTTAAGATTTATTGAAAAGTTCACAGACTGGCAGCCGGTGACTACCGAACAACTCACTCTGGTTACGTTGCGGAATTCAGTGGGTGCAAATTATTTCGTTATTTCAGCGGGGACTGATGGTCGCATAAATTCGCACTCTAGGAAATTACTTTAATGTGTGTACCATCACTGCCCCCTGCCATAATCAGCCGTCAGTTTTTTTTACTCTCTCTCTCTCATCTTAGAAAATTCTTGTGTTTGTGAACTGCAACTTGTGCTACGTTGCCAGCAGGAAACAGCTAACGACGATAGCCTACCCAGGTAAAAATTTCCGACGATTATGTTACTTCCTAATGCGAAATTTGAGCGCAGCTCATCAGCTGTTTCAGCCTTTCGATAGACGGAGGCAAATAATTCGAGCGAGACATGTATGTGCAATGACAGACAACTTGTAATTTTTCACATATATTCCTTCTTCAAGAAACACTCCACTAACAGTTCTTGATTTTCATGAAGGAAGATTTGTGGTCGAAGAAATATGCTCGACTTGCTGCAACAATGCCTGGTTCTCAAAGACGAGGTCTATGCATTTCGCCAGATTTTTCACAGCCGTGGGAGGCCTTACGAGCGAGAGGAACGGGATGTTCTCCCGCATAAGTGGTAAGAAATTCCTGTATGTCTTTATATCTACATTAAAGTCCCCATCCACCCTGCCCCCTGGCAGGTGGCAGTTAATAGTTGATCGCGAATTCGCTCACCGCTCTCAGCGCTAACGCATGCAGCCCACATCTCTCTCTCACCACCCCACATACCTATAAGCGCGATTCAGGCGTCCACTGTTCCAGGGAGCCAGCTAACCGCACTTCCTTAAAATGGTCGGAATGTAAAACGTTGTGAACGCCGACTCCAATGAACACAACCAACTCCAACGGCCTATGACTTCAGCGTCGCGTTTCTGGCACAGCGTTGTCAATGCCAACACATGCAGCGTACATCTGTCACTACCGCCACGTAGCTTAAAGCAGTATGGAGGTTTCCACTGTTCCAAGAGGGTAGAAATTTCCGGAGACCTTCACTACGGCGTCTCTCATAGCCTGAGTCGCTTTGGGGCCGACCGACCGACCGACCGACCGACCGACCGACCGACCGACCGACCGACCGACCGACCGACCGACCGACCGACCGACCGACCGACCGACCGACCGACCGACCGACCGACCGACCGACCAAGAGGCCAGTTTTGCTCCTTCCCTCTGGTTCAGGTGTCCACCGAGATTTGTGAGACAGATACTGCGCCTTTCCTCAAAAACCACTTTACCAATTTTACCATCTGCTTTCCAAGCTCCCGCTCCCTTGGTTTCCCAGCTTAAAGCGCGACTAAGGTGTCCACTGCTGGTTACAACGGACAGCGACGCCTCGAAACTCAGAAACTGGCGCCAAAGAGCTGCGCTCTAAAACACCGAAAAAACTTTGGAAAGTCTAAAGTGTGCTTGGCGAAAGCCTTGTGGTCAACTCACTGCCGCTTCCCCGAACCGCTTGGCCAGGAACCACTGGGCCGCTTCAGAGCCATGCGTCTCTCTCACTCGACTGCAACGAGACGTCTGGCGAAGGAGCGGCGGTGCAGTTGCCACCGCCGACGCGCACGCGCTCGTTCTACTGCTACTGTGTGACGTCACAATTGCTATGCACAGCTACGCCCCCCACAACGCCCAACCTCCTCCCCCCAAGGAGAGGAAGAGGTTGCGCTTACCTTTCTTCTTTCCAAGCTCCCGCTCCATTGCTTTCGCAGCTTAAATGGTGTCCACTGCTGGTTACAACGTACAACGGCGACGGCGACACCGCGAAACGCAGAAACGGGCGCCTAAGAGCTGCGCTCTAAAACAAATCATGATATGGAAGCAGCATGTACTCCACTTCTGCCATCCCTTCTTTTGAGCGGTGGGAGGCTCTCCAGACTGGAGGACCAACGGGCCCTCATACAACAGGTTGGCAGGGCAGCTCAAGCCTGTCGAGCCCTAGAATAAGGCCTCGCCCATAAGCTGAAGTAACTCCCCTTTTGTTAAATAATGTTTTTCTCCCTCCTGCTCCGTAATTTCTATTCCATTCTCAAGTATATCGCTGTGCTTCGTACTCGGGATGTGCAGTGTTTGATCGCCACTTCCTCAAGGTAACTACCGGTATTTCAATGAGTACAAGCCATGCTCTCCCCTGGCCTGATTCCCGGCTTCTCTCCAGGGAAATGCCTGGAAAAGATTGCCTTCGATCTACCCGCGGGGGGACGAAACACGTTAGGCGTGGCGCTTTTTGGCCAACCTGCCCTCGCGGCATTACAAATATTAAATCATCACCGTAATCGTAGTCATCGTCGTCATCTTCATTACCAGCATCACCATCATATATGAGCTCTCGCCATCACATTCGCATGGGATGCCTTCTTTTCTGTCATTCATTTTTCAGTGCGCCAAGTATGCACGAGAACGCACACTTACTTTGAGATGACCTTTATACATTTCATATATAAAAAAAAAGATACGTTACATTTCACTTTCGATTCCAGACTTTCGTCCTATTTTAATTATGCGAGTTACAAAATGACACACAAAGGGAGGGAATAAACGTTTACTAATGTGAAATGCTGATATCCCGCAAATGTGCGTAAAGTGCCCATACTTGTCCTCTGTGTGCCTGTGTGTGCGCGTGTGAGTGTGTGAGAGCTTGCGTGCTTCCGTGTGCGTTTGAGCACGTGTGCCTGCTTGTGCGCGGGTGTGCGCGTGCCTCTGCGTGTGTCCTCGGAGATCCGTGTATGTGTGGTGCTCGTTTTCGATTCACACACAAACGTCGTCCGGCATTTTGATAGCTTTACTTAGGGTTACATTTACTTTATTTGTGCCAAGAAGGAGGCATTCTTTTGTAGCTTCAGGTCTTATGGAAGGAAGGTGGCGGGATGATTCAATTCTAAAACCTCACTAAATACACTATTAAACGGCGTGGCTATTCGTGTCCCGTCATGGTGAAATTATCGAACGACCACCATGGCACGACAGTCACATTCTTGTTCAGTAGACTTATAGCAACATCCGAACCTATTCGGTGAGCCCGTTTAATGATCAAAATAAAGATAACTAGTGCTCTTCACCTCTTCCGCCGCCATGGGCTGAGCGCCGCTTTTTGCATCATTTTGTCCCCGCTAAAATACCCCTAAAAGCAAAGGGCTGCCAGCTCTGAGGCCGTACATGACGTGGCAGTGTAAGGATGTTGTAAAACTGCGATGATTCTAAGTTTACTGGGTAGACAAGGCGGCGTTTTAGCTGCACTTTAAATTTAAGTCACCGCCCGTCCCGCGCACTTGACAGTGGAGGCCCGAATTAATACGCGCTGTAATTGCGGTTGACTTTAGCCGTCCAGCTTTTAATCCAGTTAGTACCGCTTTGTGGTTGCAAAGGCGCAACGGACGCCACCACTGAAATTCATTCCTCGCGTATTCGCGGACATCGCCGCAAAAATAAAAAATAGGATCTCGCTGCCGGCGGCTGGCTCCACACACCATTGCTGAGCCCCTGCTGGATGCTACGCGTGTTAGTTCCCCGATGCCTGCCTGCCTGCTTTCGCTCTTTCCTCCTCCCAGCAGCGCGGCATTCCACTGCTCGCTCGCCGCTGTCGCTCTCATTACAATTGTCGCCGCGGTGCAACGCCGACCGCCTGCATTATTCGTCGTCCTGACTTGGCGGCACAGCGAGCCTGTTTTGTTTTCCCCGCTCTCCAGGGAGTGGGCGCGATGATGAGTTATCGCCGCCTGTCGCGACGAATGGCTCGCGTCGCCTGTCACCTGCCACGCTGGGTCTGACTGTTCCGTGCAGCGGTACGAACTCCTGTGAGTCCGCGAACGTACTGCGCATTTATACCCTTTTAGCGCAATAGGTAACGGTGCTAAGCTACAGCAGACTTCGTGATGGTGAATACCTTACGGTGTGCCTTGGCTGCTTGGGAGGGTAAACTCTGACAATAACTGCGCACAGCTGGAGTGCCGGAACCAGAAGTTCAGTTACGTGTTTCTCGGAGTGGGGCAGTGCGTACGATATTACGATGCGTTTCTTGCGCCAAGAGTGCACCGCAAAAGTGTTTTAACTCACAATACGATGCACGAAACTAGTCAGACAGAGTTTTTCCAACTATGGAGGCGTGCACCAGTGTTTGTGGATTTCCATGCTGCAGTGTCTATATATGCCTCTTTTTTATTTTTCTTTTCGCGCAGAGACCGCCTCGCTATGTGGCAATTATTTTTTTTCCATCCGTTTCTGAACGTCGCTAAATGCGTTAGGAGCAAGTATTCGCGTGAACACTGTAATCAGCTAATGACGTAGGAGATTAAACACTTGGGCACATACGGCGGCCAACCCTACCGCCCTTAAAAAGAAAGAAAGGTTTATGGGCAACAAGGAAGGAGAATGAAGTTTGGTTGGTTAGTTGGTTTATGGGGTTTAACGTCCCAAAGCGACTAAGGCTATGAGAGACGCCGCAGTGGAGGGCTCCGTAAATTTCGACCACCTGGGGTTCTTTAACGTGCACTGACATCGCACAGTACACGGGCCTCTAGAATTTCTCCTCCAAAGGAATTCAGCCGCCGCGGCCGGGATCGAACCCGCGTCTTTCGGGTCAGCAGCCGAGCACCATAACCACTGAGCCACCGCGGCGGCAGAATGAAGTTTATTTCCTTGCTATGGCTGCGCAAGTCAAGCGCAACATGTAACACTACAGCAGGATTGCACCTTACAGAATTCTTGCTTAATGCACACGGCAAACACTGCATGAGGAATGCTGATCTTATGCGTCCAGCGAGAGCTGGACTACGTTAAGAGGCGACAGTAGGGGTGCGACGCCGCCGTCAGGGGTAGGAAATTCCAGCTAGTTTCGGTTTTAAATACTCTCCACACCCCTGGTGACTGAAGGAGAGCTGATGGCTAAAATGAATAACTTCCTGTGCATGCAAGCAGGGCCAGAGACAGCTTGGTGGCCGAATTGTCTGAGGCATCGGAAAACCAAGTTGTTCGGTTTTCGCAGGCTGTGGTTCGGAATCCACTCGGGCCCGCGCCGCTGATAACGGCCTTCATAAGAACACTCGTGATGTGAGTCATGCGCACCAGCACCTCGCCGTACGCTTATACTCCCTTGTCGCTACGTTAAGTCGTTTTTCTTGATCCTTGTGGAGTAAAATTAGCATAAATACTATCGACATTTTTCGTAAGCGCTAAAACAACACGTACAAAGAAGGAACTGACAGGGACGAGCGCTACTTCCAACTGCTAATTTCATGAAACCGCAAGTGCTTTATGCAATAGTCAAAGGCTACTGCAGAAGACTGTACGTGTGCGATGAAAAAGTGTAGCTGCCGAGACTGACAGAAACCAGAAGACATGTGCAAGATTACGTTGATACACTGAGGAATGCGAGTTCTTTTTTTGACAATGAAATGGAAGGAGCGCGGACACAAGTGATTCCCAGTGATGCTCTCTTCTGTGCTTCGATAATCTCTCGGGTGAGTTGATCACGACTGCGGTTGATCATATAGCACTGATTTAACAATGGAGCACAGTTCCGGCACTTAACTGCAGTGAATAGCTATTTTGCTTCCGGACGAATTTCTAACATTATTGTGCTGGCGTAGCCGATCGTTGGGACAACAGCCTGTTTGTCCAACAAACTTTTGGCCACGAGATAGCGGGATGCAGTAAAGAACACAATCACTACAGTCCGCGTCCGCAATTTGTTGGTTGATGCCACATATATGTTCGGCCGAGGAGTAGGGCTTCGTCAGCTTGAAAAGCTTGTTAAGCTTATCAGGGGCCGTAAACAAAAATCTCACGTCTGCTTTCTGGGCAATCTTGTTTAAGTTATGGGAGACACTGTGCACGTAAGGGAGCACAGCAACCTTTTTCTTATCACTAGAACTCTGTGCGATAATCTCAGCCCTCTAAAACTAACCCATGAACTACCATCTGACGGGGAAATAGGCTTTCTATTTTTGACTCACCGAAAACCACGTTTGCTGGAGCTACGAACCTCGCTGCAATAAGCCCCTCTTAGCCTTTGGCTCCGCCCACTCAAAACTGGTAAAGCGTGAAGTCATTGCGCTTCGCTTTAGAAACGCCTTGACAAAATCTTCCCACCAGTGCATGCCCTGCAGCTTCCACAAACAAGTCAACCGGTTATCCACCGCGCTGGCTACCGTACTTCTGTTTCATTGTCAAGAAAAGAACTTGCTTTCCTCCTTGTATCAATGTAATCTTGCACGTGTCTTCTGGTTTCTGGCAGTCTCGGCAGCTACATTTTTTCATCGCGCACGTACAGTCTTCTGGCGTGTCATAGTCACCTTTGACCACTGTATAAAGCATTTGGGGTTTCATGAAATAAACAGTTGGAAGTAGCGCTCGTGCCTGTCTGTTCCTTCTTTGTCCGTGTTGTTTTAGCGCTTTCGAAAAATGTCAAACGTGTACCAACTAGCCCGATCAGCCACTATTCTGAGCACAAACACTAGATATAAATAGTATGTGCAGCTTTTTCGGCGGTTATTGTACAGCAGACTAGAGAAGCAGCATGCTTACAGGATCCGCGTAGTCCTGCACTGGAAGCCCAAAGAACATTTTCCAGCGAAAACTCCGATACAGTACAAAAAGGGTAGTAAAATATAAAAAGGCCACGTAAGTAGAACATACCATAAATGATAAGGCAGGCTGGCATGGAGATGCTGTGCGCTATAATAGGACGTACTTCGCCTATTTAGACAGATCTAATGCGTTAAGGCTTCTATTTTGTGCGTTTAGTGCCAGAACTGACGCCTCAATTGTACTATACGAGAGCCCCAACGTATCGCAATGGCAGTTATGTGTATCGTACGTATGAAAATATCGCCGTCTACTCGTTGTTCATAGTAGCTGCAATCTCGAAATGCACTAAATTACCGGCATATAGGGGCTCCACTGAAAGCAGCCTTGGGAACGCTTTCAAAAGTACATTCGGGGCGGCTGTTACCGCTTTGCATTCATCGCTACTAGGATGGCAGACGTTTTCGGCTGTGATTAGATGTAGCGTAGCGAAGATGTGTGCCGGATTTCCGGGCACCAGCTGCTCATGCGCAGTGGCCCCACCTGGCCCGCCCTTACCAGTGCGCTTATCTCTGTGACGGGCGACAACACATTCAAATTCAGGCGCACATCGCCTAGGCTGAGTCACGTATTAACGGCGATGCATGTTGAAGTGGTCTTGATTGCACCAATTAGCAAATTAGCATTGTGTTAATGCTGTTTCAGACTGCTGTTCACATATCTGCTTGTGTACGCATCAGTTCTCATGTACGCATCAGTAGGTAAATGTCTCTGAGAGACTTCACCAAGTCAAAGACTACAAGGCATTCACTATACACTGTTAGCAAAAAAACACCCAAAAAGGAGTAAATGGCTTGTCCTCTAACGCTCACCCAAAAGGAGGTTTTTTTTACTCTATATGTAAGGTGTTCATTATTTACTCCCCTACAGTAAATTTTTTGCCACCCACAGAAATGGAGACTAAAAATGGCGTCATGTTTATCCTCATTCAGGCTCATTCTTACAGCATTGACAGCGGCGGAAACGGGCAGTAGCTCTGCGCGCCGCCGGCAACCGAACTTGGGAAACTGCGCTGCCGTAATGTAACTCCGCGTCACTCATTCTATTCGCCGTCTGCAAGCCCAGCGGCGGCGTAGGCGGCCGGAGTCGTCTGCTTGTCGCCTCTTTTTGCTTTACGAGCTCGTTTCGTTGGCCATGTTCGTAGATAAAGGGATGCAACATTATAATCAATAGTTCAAAACTGAAAAGGAGATGCTGGGTAGATTTCACGGTCATGCACCACGCTATATTTGACCCAAAACCAGAGCAGAAAAGATGAAAATACACCTCATGGTAGTTTGGAATGGCAGTGTTTGCTTTCATATTCACTTCATTAAGGCTTGGATTTTAAACATGGCTGAGAAAAAATGTCGCCTCATGAGCTCAATCAAGAGCTCAGCGTTGACACAATGTTCTATTACAGTTCCATGTTCATGCAACACATAATCTGCTGCAACACATTGCGAGTACCTCACTGAAAAAGCCAGTGAGAATTAGGCCTAAGCGGGGGCTGTAACGGGGTGGCGACACAAACAAAGGAAAGTCAGGTATGGTTAGAGCACTGGAGGCTTCACAGGAGCAATTCAATTATGTAGTGTACTGTAGCGGATAACGGTGACAAGCCGATGTCTTGTACCGCGGCAGGCGCCTGTGAAGGAGCAGAAGTGAGCAGAGATCCAGCGACGATGGTAACCAAGCGCTCTTCACTCACCGCCATTATCCGACAACTGGCCAGAAGCAGACGAGACGCCATAGGTTGCGGGGCGGATTGCGCAAAATGGTGTTTTTATGCGAAGCATACTACTTTAGCCACCACTTCAGCCCTTCACCGTGGTTATGCGCCTCCAAATCACGTGATACATGACGTCACACCACGTGACACGATGACGTCACGACAGTGGAGAAACGGGGGCCCACCTCGCGCCGTCGCTGTGGTTGTGCGCCTCCAAATCACGTGACACGATGATGCCACACCACGTGACACGATGACGTCACGGCAGTGGAGAAACGGGGGCCCACCTCGCGCCGTCGCTGTGGTTGTGCGCCTCCAAATCACGTGATACATGACGTTACACCACGTGGCACGATGACGTCACGACAGTTGAGAAACGGGGGCCCACCTCGCGGCGTCGCTGTGGTTGTGCGCCTCCAAATCACGTGATACATGACGTCACACCACGTGACTTGATGACGTCACGACAGTGGAGAAACGGGGGCCCACCTCGCGCCGTCGCTGTGGTTGTGCGCCTCCAAATTACGCGACACGATGATGCTTCGCATTCTCCAGGCTTAACCAAGTTAAGCCTCAGCCATTTTTTTTACTCCATTTCAGCACTTGTGGAGTATTTGGCACAATTAACTCCCTTTCTAGAATGAAGTGAATGCAGGTAAATCCTCATTTTTACTCCATTATTCCCTCATGGAAGTAAAATCGAGAACAGTCCACCTTTTTACTCCCTACTCGTGGAGTAAATGTTTTCACAAATGGAGTAAAAAGGGTGGTCGCCACCATTTATACTCCCTTTTGGGTATATTTTTGTTTACAGTGTAGGTTCACCTTTATTCAGCTTAATCAAGGAGGCTTCGTGGCCTATGGGTAGCGTGTCTGTCTCCCAGTCCGATGGTCCTTGGCTCGATTCCCGCCTAAACATATCAGAACCCAAGTTAAGGCAATTTTCTTTTCAGCTCGATTTTATGAATACTTTGCTTCCATTGAGATTTTTAGCTCACGGCCAGCGACGACGCCGCCTGCGACGACTCCGGCTTTTCTGCGACACGGGACCCTTAACGCTATCGCTTTAAAAGGAATTCGCGTCGATACAACGGCGTTGGAATGTTCGGTGTGCGGCGTGCCCCCTCCCCAATTGAACTTATAGCAGTACTTCCACCATTGACGCGGCTGTCGCTTTCCATGGCGCCTGTATGGGCCTCGTCCAGGTCCCTTTGCTGTTCGACGAGTCATCGTCTTCACTCGCTCTTGTTTCAGAACTGGGTAGCACGCTCAGTCTCTCTTTGGGTGCTTTCTCGGCTTGTCGAGCCGTCTCCAACGACCCCTGTTATGATTCAGCTTGCGACTCACGTTTGACCAGACGAGGACCCCAAAAGAAGGATGCCGCGCTGAGAATGCGAATGCGGGATTTTAAGGCGAAAGTCTTTAATGCCTCATAGTTGTCAACAAAAGGTTGTCGCCCGAGGTGTCGCGACTTTCCTAGTCAGACCAGAAAAAAACCTTTATTCACGATGGGATTCGAACCACCATCCTTCCGTTCTGCAGCCGAGCATGCTAATAGCTACGATACTTCCAGCCAACGCATATGTAGTTCTCCTTGTCTAGGACGCTGGAGAGTGTTTGCAGAAAAGCGTCAAATCAGATAGATGCCTCCCAAACACCCTCGAGTGTCTCCAGAATTTAAGATTCACAAACAATTGTGTACTTAATTAACAACTTAACCACACATCAGTGACACAAGCAGCAACACCGCGCAAAAGGCTTTCGCCTCACCGCACTTTAGGTCAACAAAGTGCGCCCCTGAATTTTTCTCACGCTTGACTGGGTGGGCTTGACCTTCCCGGAGAAGGACCGACGACGGGCGAACCAAGGGCGCCCGTTCGGGGGAATAAAGGAAGAGAGCATTCAAGTGATTACCCGTTTCCGTGAGGAGCCGGTCCCTCCATGGGGAGCTTGCCGATGTTGAGGCCCGCGGTGTCGTAAGGACCACATATGTGTTTTCGGTGACACGGAGCCGCTTGCATCACTGTTGCTGAAGTACAAAAATAGCAGCGGACTTGCAGTTTCTCCTTTGCCGTTCCCACGAGTTGACTCTATACAACGAGGGACTCCGCCTGTGCCTGCTACAGTGCTGTGCAAATTTGATTGGTGCCCATCTTGAAGAAATGTGCCTCGTGTTGAATTGGCCTCCGCCTGATGCAGGGGCGCAACCTTAGCGTATTTAAGGATGATGCTGAGTGCGAAAGGACGCTCCGGGCCCTGTCGAAAAGGCTCATCCAGTCACTCTACGCTATCAACTTTTAATTCTTGATTGTTTGCTCTTCTGTGTTCAGTAATTAAAAAGTTTCGTAAAAGTGCCATTAAACCCACTTGTTTTTGTTTTACCAAACATCGAAGCTTCGGTCTTTCCTCAGCCCGAAGACTCCACGCGCTACCAAACGGAGCCCAGGTTCGGATAGCCTGTGCGCCACGACACCACCTTTCTTCTAATAGTTGGAAAGCATGTTAAGGTCCCTTGCTGCTTTCGCCGCTCGACGGGGCGCAGCCTTCGTCCGCTTTACTCGTGTCTCCTTAGCTTCGCGTGCACTCCCATTGGCCGCCTTTTAACCTTCGAATACGGCCACAACAAGCTGCCGTTACCGACATAGCCGCGCCTTTTTCTACCATGGTGTCAAACCCGTGTAGCATCGCTTAGGTCTCTTAGTGTCTAAAACCCACTTAGGTGATTTCTGTCTTGATTCCTCTGGCTGCATTTCTCTACTGCAAAACCAAGCAGCCCAACATCAAGAAGCGGAGAACAAACCGGTAAATCATAACAATGATAACGGTGATGATGAAGAGGAGGAACCACTTTATTCAGCGTGAAATGCTTGTAGTTCCGACTGTCGGCGCGCCGCGGGTGGCAATAACGTCCGAACGGAGGGAGAGCACGGCCCCGAACCGGAAGCGAACCAAACGACTTTAGCGAACCTTTTCGTCGGCCTCTTTGTGCCTACGTTCTGCGCTGCCGCCAGAGCAGCGCGTGCGTCAGCCAAAGCATCTTTGTACGTAGTACGTGGTGGATGAAGCCAGCGCCCGCTGCGAATAACCCTACGCTCTTCCTCCAGCCCGAGTGGCGCACGCGCAGTCCTCACGACGTGTGAGCGAATCGAGAGCGCCAGGCGCGTTGTGCAATGCGCGCCCGTGGTCTCGTGCGGAGTAATGGCGGCATTGTTTAGCGCGACGCAAAAGTTGTGGAGATAGGGCATTGCAATCTACCGCCCTAGCGACGCTACGGACGGATGGTCGTTTGGCCGAATGAGACCTTTCTTCGCAACAAGGTTCAGTGACTAGAAAGTGAAACGCCGGTACTGGAAACCTTTCAATGCTTTCGACCACGAGAGGGAGGGGCTTTTAGGGCAAAAGCAATTCTAGCCGCACTCCCCGTGTTTCAGCGGTGTGTGTCTGTGTATGTATGTGAAGCCAGTGAGTAGCAAGGGTAACTGACTCACTGGGTCAGCGGACACCTCAATCGCGCTAAAAGTAGGCGTTGGAGCCCACCTAAAAATTGAGGCAATTTTGCGCTTTTACTTTTCTCAAAACCAGCGGAAGGTTTAGATGTCATTGGTTCTGAGGAAAGGAAAGACGCATATGGCCCCCTGGGTCCGTGGACACCTCAGTCTCTTTGAGCTACGTGGCTGTGGTGTACAGCTGCCAAAAGCAGTGCTTTCGCATATTTCCTGCTTAGTAATGCTAAACCGCAAGCCATTTTTTTTAAAGCATAGTAAGCACCCAGAACATCTGTAGCTTGCCGAACCAAAGCGAGTGTTGTGGGGTAAGCCACTTGTATATTCACGCAGCAACTACAAGCGCACTCGAAGTGGCGCCATCTGTCGCTACCATGCCAGTTAGGTTTCTAGCAAGTAGCGCCGTCTTTTCTTGTTATATACCAATTACCTATGGTATCTAGAGGGCGTCGCTCCGGCGATGACCGAGCGGTCTTAGGAGTCGAGAAACAAAGCTGCTCTATTTGCGCCGGCGTTCGTTCGAATGCACTCGGATAGCTGTGAATGTTTCCGCTGGGTACCATTCGCCTGCAAAATTCGCCTTGGGGAGTCGTTGGTTTCGGCATCAGTCTCGGCGTGCTTAAAGTTACCAGGGTACCGTACCCGAGGCTGGGTATTTCAGCCCTGCCTGTGTCCTGAACACTCGTTTAGCTGATGATGATGTTCTGTGATCAGTCGTCGCAACGGCTAGGCATAGAAATATTAAGAAGCCGCACATAGTTTCACAGGTAATGCACAGTGTTTGTCAAGTTTTAGTAGCCCACCGCCACAGCGGCCGGAGCGGGAGCACTGCCGAGCTGTGGCACTATTTTCGGCAGCTCTCGTGGGTACCAAAGTTGAACCGTTTGAGGAAGCGTGCCTCTCCTGCCCTCACGAAACCTATCAATTAGGGCATAAGAACAAGAGTTACATGGCGAGACAATGTTTAAGGCGAAGGAGGCGGTTAAGTGAACAGCTATACCACTGTAAATTGCAGCATCGCCAAGAGTATGTCGCAGTACGAACGCGCAAAGTCAAACGGGATAGCGTTCAACTGAATCGGAACAGGCTTAGTCGAGTGGCACTAGCGTGGGTCGCCAGCATCTGGAGTCTTCGGCTTGGTAAGAGCACACATTCTGATCTTAGGCCAGTTGCCTCGTCCTCTCAGCATCGCGTCAACAAGGTCCTCTCGGTGTTCACGCTTTTGCAGGGTGGGCAAATACGGACTTTTCCGTTGCGGCCGATTACGCTCACGAAGTCCTTTCGGGGGCTATGGCACTCTCACGTGCCACTCTCCTGGAGCCCCGTGATCTCATTTACGAATGGCGCTTAACCGGTGCTATACAAACAGTAAAAACGAGAATTGCATCCTTGCAGGCTAAAACAACTCTGGTAATAGCGTCCGCTTGTTCTAAAGAAAATGGCCGGTGGTTGAGCATTGCTAAGCTCGAAATAAGCGTAAGCGCGGTTTTTTGCATGCGGACACCACCAACACGTAACTCAAAGCGTGACCCAAGGAGCCAGTTATGCGCCTTTCCTTTCCTCAAAATCAGCGGAGTATACAAAGTTGTCAGCGCTAATGAACCCAATGAACGCCGGCGGCCTAGCGGTCCAGTGCCGCGTTTCTGCAACAACGTTGTCAACGCCAACGCATGCAGAGCGTATGCGCGATCGAGCTGTCCATGGACCCAGGGAGCCAGTTATGCAGGGAGGAGGTTTGCTGCTCCTCTGCAGCCCAATTCAATTCAATGAAAGTTTAATTGTGAAGCCGCATTTACAAAGGGCACGCATAGAGCCAAATTCGATAGGCAACAAAAGCGCTGACAAATCGAAGTCGAAGGATTACGGTCCTGCTCTCCGCAAGTTAAGCTCTATAACCTGCAATACAGCACAAACTCAAGTCATGGTATGTGCCAAAATATCGTTCCGATTGTTTTGGAACATAGTTAAAGAGGACTCTAATATGATGCTCACAGTCTCAGAAAATCAGCCTGCTAAATCTGTTCCGTGAAATTATCTCGCAGAATTAAAAAAAGGCCACTCACATCCACAAATACTGGCCGAGAGTACCGCAAGCACGAATGCACGTTTTTACTTACCTCAAAACTCTCTTTTTCCTCGCAGTGGTAAGTACGGCCAAGCGAAGAAAGGAGGAGGTCTTTGAGCGACAGTTGCCTGGCTATGCGCTCTCCTGAATAATTGAATGAATATTTCTTACAGCGCTAAGTGTGTATCGTACGTAGCGGTTCAGCACCGGGATCACGCCCACAACAATGCCAAAAACTAGGGGAGCGAAGCACGTGCGTCGCCCTATATTCGTCGTCTTCGAAGGAGGCATGCGCTCACGTGTAAACGTGCGGCCACTAAAGTCACGCAGCTCGCGCAGCCATACGCAGATTTGTTCGACATCAAGTGAGACGGGTGGTCGAAAGGTGCCGAAAAACTCTGCGAAACGCCTCTCGAATGCTGCACTTAGGTTGGAGGTCAGAGCCAGCAAGCAAATGTCTGGTTGAACACAGGCAGCAGGCGCTCGTGACACTACCCGAAAACATCCGCATGTTTGTGCGTGTGCACATACTTTGCAGACAAAAATTTAGGAGAACGTTTACGCCGTGCTGCATAATGCGGGAAACTCAGTAATAGCAATGTCGTCTGGCTGCACTGGTGACGCTTCATACTTGGTTCATTGCTTAGCTTAAAAGACTAGTGTCCTCCCTTTTCCGGACCCAGAGAGTGTGCCCGTATGCCTAGAGTTTATGAACGGTTATACAGAATGGAAAGGCGCGGTAGCGGCCTTACAGTGGGTGCAGACCTGGATAGTGGTGCGAAGGAAATAATTAAGGAAGGGACGAAAGGGGCAGGCACCTTTAGCCATTTGCAACGTTTATGTTAGCTACCTTAACAGTTCGTAATTTTAGGAACAAGCGTAAGCGTTGCCTCAAGGCAACCTTAACTGCTCAGTGTGGGCGATGGATCACTACAAAAGAAAGATTTTGCTTCATATCAGAAGAATGGACCATTACCTTCAATATTTCTATACCAGTTCGTTACACTTTTCCAATATTTAAAATTTTTGTGCAAGAACGTTAGACATTTCTGACCAGGAAGGAGTACGCCTATGCTTCTCCAAACGTTTGAAACACAGTTGCATTAGATACAAAAAAAAATTTCGGCGGGAAATTTCGCAGTTCCTTCAACAAGAAAATTCTTTCAAGTCATATTTGTTCAAGTAGTACTTCACTGTACCCCGAGAATTGCGAGTGTTAAGGTAGGCGGCTTGCTTGCACATGGTTGTCTAGTGCTTTAATAAGCGACAGCATTGGTCCCGTTCTCACTAAAGAACAAATTTCTGTCTCATCGAAGCTTTTTAGGCGCCAAGGAATACACTGAACACTTTAATGTGCATTCTTGAAATAAATGCCTGGTAGTCACAACACGCGTACGCACAGCTCTGGTATGGGATAAGTGTTTGTCGTGTATTTCGTCCCTGCGATATTTCTGAAAAATATTTGTTACGAAGAACGAAACAGTTCTAACACAACATTTCGCACCCCTTCTCCTCAGTCTGCGCTCCGAGAGCTAAACTAGCTGCTCCGGGCTGCTCTCCGCAGTGTTGATGAAGTGCAATTGCAGTTTGTGTAGGATGCGCGGAAGAAGAGGCACTCTTTAACGACCTCTGAAGGGGTTAGCATGGTAATCTGCTCGGCAGGCTGCTTCACACGAAGGTGGTAAAGATGAAGCTCTCGGAACACATTCACCCGAAGCTTTCGTAAACAGGATCTTTCCCGTACACGCACATGATTTTCACAGGGTGCGCATGAGACACCCCGTCCCAACGAAATTTTAACCTTTAATGCCCAAATTTTAAAGAAAATAAAAAAAGAACACAAACAAATATAACCGCATTCAAAAGTCAATATCAACATTGGCTTTAGTGTGAGAAATCGAATGTCGCCAACTAGCAGTAATTATGATTTGGTCCATTTTCTCCAGCTGGCCGGAGTTGTGTGAACACAAAACAGAAGGCTCCGAAAAAAGTGGAAGTCCTAGGGACATTAAGCAATTTATTTATTAAAAAAATTGCCGTTCTATTTTCGCCGCAACATTTGCCACAAAATGAGAGACGAGTAACTGCTGAACGCTGGCTGCAGGTCGCGTATTCGTATGCACTTTGTCGTCGCACAGCTTGCTCACAGTGACACCAAACAACAATAGGACTAGAAAGCACTGGGCACTGAGAACGTGCTGACACCAAATTTTGTGTGCAAACACCATGCAGTAATGAGTGCACGGCGTGGAAACGATACACAAAGAATTCAAGACACTGTAAATTAGAGGGTTAACATGGCTTTCGTTGCACGTAGCGCCGAGGCTGCGTTACACCAGGGTCGAAGTACACACGACAGGTTGATGGTAGAGTACTAATGCGCACCTAATTTCGTCTTCAGCGTTCTGTGTAATGATGTCAAATGACTGCAACTGCAGATTATCTGTTCAGAGCTTTCTCGTACACTGTGCACTGGACACAGTCGGCTTCTGGAGTGTCCGATTTTGGATAGGAAGTAGTTAGCGCATGCTACATCAACGTGAATTCCACTGAGGGAAGATGGGAGAGAGGAGAAGGGGGTATGCGAAAGTGGGCTGCGTCAGGCAGTAAAATCACGTTCCCAAAATAAGCATGAGCAGGCTGATGTCGTCGGGTCTCCACGTTCGTGAAGTCGGATCACGTTCTTGCCCTCCAGCATCGTTACTTTCGACCTCCACGAAAACAGGCGGGCAACCGTCTGCAGCGACCGGGCGTGGAACATCATTTCACAAGAGAACGTGAAACAAAAGGTACAGTGTCACACGGGACGTGCTCGGCAGACAAATATGGGGAAGACGGAACAGGGTTGGAAAAAATTCTGAACCTATCAAATCAGGACTCGCGTACTATGCGGAAATCAGGAGCCGCTTGAAAACTCCCAAGAAAAACGTGGTTCGAAGATCTTCCTGGGAACTTTTTTCTCAGTCACCCCTTTCAGTGCGTTCGTAAATTGAATGATTCTATACACGCTCTAACCATTCAATTGACTGATTAATTGATTGACTGGCTAATTTATTGAGCGAGTGAGTGAGTGAGTGAGTGAGTGAGTGAGTGAGTGAGTGAGTGAGTGAGTGAGTGAGTGAGTGAGTGAGTGAGTGAGTGAGTGAGTGAGTGAGTGAGTGAGTGAGTGAGCGAGCGAGCGAGCGAGCGAGTGAGTGAGTGAGTGAGTGAGTGAGAGAGTGAGTGAGAGAGTGAGTGAGTGAGTGAGTGAGTGAGTGAGTGAGTGAGTGAGTGAGTGAGTGAGTGAGTGAGTGAGTGAGTGAGTGAGTGAGTGAGTGAGTGAGTGAGTGAGTGAGTGAGCGAGCGATCTATTGATACCGTTGCCATTGATATGAAAATGATGTATATCGCTCTTGTACTTTTTAGAGAAGAGCGCCTTCTTTTTTTGCAATGCACGCTCACTGCAACTTCCCAGGAAACGTATTACGGTTAGACAGTATGTATTATATAGAAACTTTTTTGCTTAAATACGAGAAAAGGCCTGATGAATAGTTTTCATGCAAGTTCTTAAGTGTGATGATGAACCCCAGCCCACAATAACATGAAACAAAACATGATGAAGGACGTTAAGTAGAGGGTAGGCAACTTTACTAGGTAATTGTACTAGTATTATCTCTGAAAACACCCCGTTGGAGGGCTACTTCTCAGTTTATCAATAATGGCAAGGAATTTGTGAACGGGGGAGGTTAATGGCTGGTTCTATCAAATTTCGGCGGCTCGTGTGCAGGTCTTGAGCGATTATAAGCGCGTCATGAACTGCAGACTTCCACCTTTCTGTCTGAAAACAGGGTTGATTTTTTTTTTTTTTGGGGGGGGGGGGGGGGGGTATGGCGGTAATGTCCCTGTCTTATATTCAGGCATCCTTGATGTGCATGCGACCTACGCACGCACTTTAAACATTTTCAGCCTCTATATCTTCTGAAAATGCCCGCGCACCTGACACTGCGTCCCAGAATTCTTTGGCACAAACGCAAGAGCTTTAGCTAGCGCCACTGAATGAAGGACAGAATTGTCAGACCTGTTTACACTCTCGAAAGAGACTTTATAGACGGGCACCTTTGCTACGATACCCTGAAGCTCTCGCGGTTGGTGAAGTGACGGAAGCGAGACAGTCAGGGACAGTTTTTTCGCGTGTGCAATGGACGTTATCTATTTGGGATTCTCTGGTGCGAGCTGCAGCTCGCACTTCCATGCCATCAAATTCAGAGACAGGATATACTACTGTATTGAAAGGCACGACTCTTATTGCCCATGTCGCCGCACGGAGTGGTACTGCCGCGCCTTTGACAGATGCGATCTCTACCTCAGCTCCAGTGTCATACGCTGTTCTTGACTAAAACTACTGCATAACAACTGCATATTACTCTTCTTGACTTTAGAATGCAATTCCGCTGCATCTGCGAACCCTAGAGCAGGTGAACTGCGCTCTAGAAGGAAAGGGTCGCCAAAGAGCTCCTTATTTGAACATAATTCTTTGCCACCGGACAATTACATACGATGCTTGGCTTTTTTTTTTTTGTTCGCTCCCAACCTTCAAGGAAGCACGTAGGACGCATGAGTTGCACCTTTGGTGCCTCTTGTCATGTTCCACGTCGATGACTGCTTGACGTGTAATAAATTAAAAGCGTTTGTTTTGGCGTTCAAATATACATCGCAGTCGGGCAAGGTTTCGAGAAAACCTTTTGCGGAGGGCATTGATCAGTGGCACAAAATAATCAGCGCTACTGTCATCTCCGTTCTTTCTAATAGAGGAAGGGTCCGTGTGGAGACTGCAGGCAATCTGTTAGCAGCACTGATATGGTTGTCAGTTACGGTGGGCCACACGCCTCTAAATAATTAAGAAGCCTAAGAGTAATAGTTCAAAAGTAAGCTATTCACTATTATTTAATAGCCTGCTAATTAGAACGAATTACGTGTATTCTGATGTGCTACACCGCTAACATTGCTGTAAAGAAAAAAAGCGCTCTTATCAATAAGAAATCTATTTTTTAAAAATTGCTGAAAGTCTGAGGTGAAGCACTCTGTATATCTGCTACTGCGCGAAGGAGCCAGGTCACGGTTCTCTAATATGTTCATACCATTACTTACGAAAGAGCTAGTTGGGGAAGATGTAGACCAGCTAGTTGAAAGTGGCATTGTAACTGCTGTCTCTTGCACCAAGACGAAGACGGCGCTTCTTGCAGTAGTAAAGAAGAGCGACTTTATTTGATTATGCGATGTTTTAAGGTGGTAACAAATGTTGCATGTTATACCGAGCAGCGTTTGCTGCTGCAGAGTCGAGGCATCTTCGTAAATTTCAGAAGTTTTCAGTAGCATCCACCTCGAGAATACTTATATGAAGCCATAGGGGACAAAAATATGAAAAAAAAATTTCTTCCTACCATGCCTAGGGCAGTCGCCTATTTGTTGTGCCCGCTCGGCCAATTATGAAGCGCGTGGAAGCCGCCGTATGACGTGTTCCGGGAATTCGGTTGTTTTTTTCTAAACATGTAGGGCGTGCAGAAAAACTAAACAATTGCGATTCCTAAAGCCGAGTTTTCCGATGGTTCTCTCAATATGATGTCGAGTGGTGTGCCTAATAATAGAAATTGGGGCCAAAGGACGCTCGATGTTTTCGTCAGTATATACGTGATTAGCAGCTTTAGACCAAAAAGGGAACAAAAGAGGTTTGTAGGTCACCATTTAGCCCAGGAACTTCAGTAGCCCACGATCACACCAAAGCAGAAATTTGTTCTACGTGAACTGGAACAATCCGCGCCCCGAGCGGTGATTTCCCTCGCACACTGGTGCTGCAATTGACGCATTGAGACCGTGTACAAATTGCATTGATGACTGCGGCAAAATCGTGACATCAACTCTTCTTCGGATTTCCTGGAGAGGTACCTCATAAAATAAATCTCTCTTACTTTCTCTCAAGAAATTAGAAATGAATTAATCACTGCAGTTCATTTAATTCTAACGTGAATGGACACGGCGAGTTCGCTGGCTGAAATATCGCGAAGACAAGCCATTATTGAAAGCGACCATTTTTCTGCCACTTTTACCATTGTCTACATTACTGACCACGTCTACAGGCTCAGTGTTGGAAAAGGAGGCTTGCAGATATTGCTCCGCATGAGTTACGTTACGCTTGCATTTCCATTGGTGTCCTGGGGCGGCCTTGTTATCCCAGAAAGTCAGCCAGAAAAAAATAATACTCGTAAGCGACTCTAGTTTCATCTGGTTATGATGAATTGTACACAGTTGTTTAAATTTCAGCCCTAATTGGAAGTTTTATGCGTATTCTGAAAGTCTGTTACAAAGAGAGATCGCTGCTTACTTCCGTAAAGACAGCAAAAGCGCCAGCAAACAGTAACACAAACTAAAGATGAATGTTCATTCGCAACAATTTTATTGCGATCGCAACACGAATAATACTGAACTCGGCGAAGCTAAATACAACGAAGACATAGCGCGCAAAGTGTGAAGGGTATCGTTTCCACCTCGATGGGTACGGAAACGTTGAACAGGAATTTCTCTCTTGGATGGGACCCATTAGAGAAGATTTGTCTCCGAGCAAGTAATTTGAGAACGCACGCCTTTCCACAACGAAACCGCTTTGTCGAGTTGCCGTTTCAGTTTTTTTTTCTTTTGCCCTGCGTCGTGCTGCGACAAAACAAAAACTTCCTTCAGATGAGCTCGAAGAGAGAATCGCTGGGACGCCGAGCTCAGGAATCGATTGCGCGAAAAAAAACATACGCGCTCAAAATACCCCATCGCTGCCGGTGATAGGTGCCATAATAACCGCAGAATTCTAGAAACATTCCTCTTGTACCGTCTTCCGTCCTCCGGTACCAGCATGAGCACCAAATATCTCTGAAGCAGCACAGAGCAAACTCAGCATACAAGCGCCTTCAACAATACCATTGTGCATCCTTCCGTTTAATTTCCTTTTTTGTTATTCCCTGGAATGGAGTGTCGCAAATAACAGCGCGCAAGGTTTTGCGGCCACTGAGTAATGTATATAGCTGTAAAATAATTTGAGTGAGCTCTGCGAAAGAACCGAAAGTGTTTTCGCAGGTGTACTTCATCTTACAGTGACACGAACACGCGCCTGTGCAGCGCAAGCGTGTAAAGTGATTAATGATCAGCGCTCCCCAGCTTTCTGATAACTCGGTAATGACGCTGAAATCTGGTTAACTGGAGGGATTCCCGTCGGCCCGGTTCATTATGCGAGCTCGGCCTTCCCTAAGGCATACCTAGCTAATTTGTTTAATGCACAAACCTTCATTTACAATCTCCTCAAGAAAGGAAAGTTGTACCTCTTTCTGTTACTTTCGTGATGTCAGACTGAAGAGGTTTCTTTTTAGCTGCTGATGAGCTTTGCCTTGGTTCACTGAATGTAATGTGAAGGGAGAAATGACTGTTTAGAATATAAATTTTGGCAACTATCTTTGCCTGTCGAAGTGATTCGTTTGCAGTTTTTTTTTTTGCTTCATAGCAATCCACGCGTGTACCGCATACAAACATAGTATACTCATGTGCGGCTTCTATTTAAAACGCGATTCTCAATCAAGCGTTAATACACACAGAACTCGAATAGCACATTTCGGGCTAGTTGGTTGTTCAACTAGGAGGGAAACAGCTCAAAACCACACAGAGGACGTAGAAACCTAAGACCAGACACTGGCGCTGACAAACTGAAGTTTATTGCACTGAAACCTCGGTAAATACAGTGACAACAAGAAGAATAAAGCTAGATCGCCAGACACCGGAAGCAGGGATCAAGCAGGAAAACTACAATCACCCAGCTCCCGATAGGAAGCACAACTCCTTATCCAGAAGGCCTATGGAAGGGCTATGTACTGACACAGAGGTCTTTTAGGCTCGCGGTTTGTGCGACTACATTGATCCCTCGCGTGGTTTTGTCACTGCCCATGCACAGCACGCTAACCTTGCTGACCCTAGGTGTGTATCGCGACAGTGAACGCCCAGGTGGCGTTCATACAGACTTGAAAAAGCGCAAGCTGATGACATTGCTTTCCATATCGCAAAAGAAGCGTAGCTTGTTGACAAGTTACTGCATGGTTACGACAAAAAACGGCCGAAAAGGATGCGTTCACAAGAAGAAGTAGTAGAAAGGACGATGCATATTGCAGAGCTTTGCATAACCGCTTTCACGTTTTCGTCGTAGCCGTCTAGCTTGTACAGTACGTTCGGGTAGACGTCTGTCGGTGTCCGCATTTGTGTGAGCTATCTGCGCTCACTGCGAGCTTGTTTTCTAAGCTGACTTCGCTATGCTAGCGTCATAACGGTGATGAGACTACGTCACGTGCCGGCCAAATCTTAGAGTGCCTTAGAAGGCAGATTTTAACGCCAAAGCGCTAAGGCTTCCGTTCTGCCATAAATCCGGCCTCGTCGTCGGCGCTGTTAGCGAAAAATCCCCGGAGAAGCAACATGGGTGGTCCACCCAGGTCACGGGACCATGTGGCGTCATCACAACCTGCCCACCAGACTGCGAGGAATTTCACCACTGTACCAGGTGGCAGTTAAATGAATGATTGCTTGCCCGGGAAGAGCAGCCTGGGTCGCACAATCACCACCGCAGTGGCGGGCCGCTTGACCGCTGCATCACTCCATCACTGTGCCAGGAGTGGCTTAAGGAGTCCCAGGAAAGTGTGAATATGAAGTCGAGAATGACATATCCCACATGCGTGGGCGTTAACGCATTGAAGCTGTCGCGTTAAATCATTAAGGATGAGCTTCAGTGTCCCCTCCAATTTTTTGTTTAGCTATGATTTATTAATTTAGAGATAAAAATACATTTAGTAGAAAAATGAAAGCCGTGCGAGTGCGTTGCCTTTTATTCTGGACGCACACGCCGAACTTTATACTAAAGGAGTAAGTTCCGTATGCAGGTTGTAGAAGTTAGACTAGAAAGCGGAGTTCGGTCTTTTGAGGAATCAGTGGTCAGTTATTATTGGATTTCTATGTTATGCCCTAACCGAGTTGGGAATATTTCAATGATAATGCAATGTTGCCTTATAAATCACAAGTCTTAGTTTCGGAGAACCTCATTGCATCAGTTCAATAGATAACCGATAAACGCGATTAGTTGTTGGCAGCCTACAGTCGGGGACAAAAGTCTTCCGACCACGTGTTCCTCAAACGAAGCTTGTAGCTCTACTATCAAATAGCGGCTGGAGACTGCACTTGTGGAGATGAAAGAAAAAAAATTAACTTTTACCTCCACAAGTGTGGTCCCCAGCTGCCAACTAATAGCAGAGCTATCGGCTTCGTTAGAGGAACACGTGGTCCAGAGACTTTTGTTCCCGACTGTACATGTGCTGGGTCATCCTGACGGATAAATACATCCTGCGCCTATTCATTTAAAAGTAATAAAAACTTTTATTTTAGTATTATCATACCACAGCAACGGATTTAAAACTACTTTTGCCTGTGCGGTCAGAGAAAACAGCTTCACTTCTCTTGCGAGGGGTGTTCAATAAGTTTGGTCCTTCAGCGTGTGACGTTGTAATGTAGCGAAAGAACTGAAATATGGCGCACTCGCGCGGAAGTATGGAATCTTCTCTTTCCAAGAAGCCAGGCATTTTAAGACAGCCTAGATCAACGGGGATACAATTCGACCGTAGCTGCATCTGTCTCTGCATGTCGTCGAAGAAGACTAAGGGTAGATGATGGCGACAAAAGCGCACTGTATAGATGGGGACTTGTTTGACGGACGCGAAGCATTTCTTCATCCTACCTTCGGCTTCATATTTCTTCGTGTTCTTTCATATCAGGAATCAGCCACAAGTCTGATCGGCCCAGTCATGGCCCCATCAGCTGAGATAGGGAAACCGGTCGTCCTCATTCTTCGAAAGCAGGTATCATCGCTGATGGGGAGTACGTCGAAAAGGGATGTGTTGTTCGAAAAAAGAACCTTCGAATTTTGATTTCAATGAAACCTCTTTCAGGTACACCGCATTATAAACATACAAGGTCTGTTCTGAAAGTAGTAGGACTCATTTTTTCCTGGGCGAACGGGCGGACGAGAGGCGGTCTGCGCGTGCAGGATCGTTGAAGGGGGATAGTGGGAATGCTGGGAAAAATCGGCAGTCGGCTCTCGGCCGTTGAAGAGAGCAGGTGGCTTGAACTGTGAACCCCTGTAGAAGCGTCTCGTCACGCAGAATCATGGAGCGTTTGCTGGATCAGCGATACGCGATCAAATTTTGTGTAAATCTGGGTAAAACAGGCAAAGAGACGTACGACATGATTAAGGAGGCCTACGGTGACGCTGCGATGGGTAGATCAGGTGTTTTTTGAGTGGCGCAAGCTGCTCCGAGAAGGTAAGGAGAGAGTGGAAGACGACGACCACTCCGGACGCTCTTCGACCAGCAAGACCAACGAAAATGTGTAGCGAGTGAAAAATTTACTGGCCAGTGACCCTAGTATGAGTATCAAAATGATTGCTGATGACTTGAGGATTCCTCAAACACCAGTTTTTGAGATCGTGACAGAAAACTTAGCCATGAGGAAAGTGTGCGCGAAGTTGGTGCCGGGAGTGTTGTCAGAGGAGCAAAAGGCCAACCAGAAAGCGATCTGCCAGGATTTTCTTCATCATGCGAATGAGGACCTCGATTTATTGCCCAGCACAAGGCGGCAACGCTGTCTCAGCCCCCCTACAGCCCCGAGTTGGGCCCGCTATATTTTTCTAATCCCGAGAATAAAATCGACGCTCAAGGGGAAGCATCACGGATCGGTAGAGGTGGTCCAACAGGCCGTGACGAGGGAGCTCAACAGCATTCCGGTCCAGGCGTTCCTGGAGGCGTACGAAAACTGGAAAACTCATTGGCAGCAGCGTGTAGGTGCGGAAGGGTGCTACTTTGAAAAATTCTAATTGTTTGTATTACTCTCATGAATAAATTTTATTTAAAAAAATGAGTCCTACTACTTTCAGAACAGACCCTGTACGTCTAACGAATTTAAACTTATTCAACACGACTCAGTTATAACTACAAAAGCATTCTCTCTCGGGCAGTCGAGTAAATTTTTTGGTTTCTAGAGTTTCTTTTTGCGATTTGTTCATCCAGCTGCCCTAGCACAATAAAAAAAGTCTTGAATCGGCATTGTGCAAATCATGAGATACCTCATTAGAAGTGCCAATATTAATATTTGCATACGCATTCAAACAGGAAAAAAAAAACGCCAAAAATTCTAATATGAATGAAGCACAATCTGAGACTGGAGTCAAATACAGTGGAGCCCATTTATAACCGCCGCAGCTATAACGAAGGCGGTGCTATACTGTTAAAATATGCGTTAGGGCAACAGCAACTCGTCTCAGATACAGCGAACAACTTTGGCCGCATCACTCGGTTACAGCGAACAACGAGCAGCCGTAAACTTGCCCCCTCCCCCCTGTCCCCCAAGGAGTTGAAGAATTCGCACTTGCAGCAAGGGTGGAGATCGAAGAGCGCCTCTCCGCATCCGTGACACCGCCCCAGAAAAGACAGGTCTACCCCCTCCCCCCCCCCCCCCCCCCCAAAAAAAGCAATAAAAAGGCGCCATTAAAACAATAAGTAACCGCCGTCCAAGCGCGGGCCGATGGCCTACAAGTTGTGTTCGTGTTCGCATTGTGTTCGTGTTCGCTTGCTGCGCCTAGCAGAAGCGCGGTGGGCACGAGATAAGCGCAGCGTCGAAAGCGAAGCTACTGCGCACTGTCATGAAACAACTAACAACAACGATTTGAGAAGTTTGATTGCCTTGCTGGCCATACCGGCCACGTGGTACGCTTCACCTGCCCGGTCGGGCCCACCTTTTGTGCTGTTGCCATGTGCCGACAGCGCCAGGTTGCGGACAGTGCATCTGAAACATTTTATGCCAAGAGCGCTTCGCTGCTTTGTCGCGGCATGGGCCTAGGAACGATAGATGAAGCCCCCCACAGCACACACGATCAGACGTATGCAGATTTGTAGCAACGCATAGTTGATACGTAGCCGGCAAGGTGTTTCTTTGGATGACTACATTCTTTCGGACCCCAACACCACAGAGCCACGCGCTCTGTCGAAGCCACTGCAAGACAAGCACGTCAAACACTCTCCTACCTCTAGGAATCTGGTATGGCCGACCTGCCTCCAGTTATCGTGGACTCAGCAACTAGTTCTATCCTGTCCCCAAAGCTGATTGTTGGTAGCAAGGGTCTCTGCGAGGAGAACATGACCGCCCTGAAGAGCCTGGAAAGCATCGTAGTAGAGTTTGCTTTTGCGAAGTCGACGCGCATATAACGCAGTTTTGTGAGAAATAAACACCGCTAATGGCGGACCTAATATTTTGGCTGTAACACAAGAGTCTCCATTTACTACGAACATCAGATACAATGAAGGGAATTCACGTGACCGTCAGGCTCGTTTTAAGTGAGCTCGAGTGTATTAGGACTACACTTTTAAGGTTACTTTACTGGTTCTTGCGATAGTGATGTTGCTTAGTACAATCCGAACTGCACATTGACACGTGGTTTGCGTTCTTGGTCTAGAGACGAGTGATGCGGAGCTACCATTCGTGAATTTAAGATCAAAAAAACAATGCGGAGAGGCAACGGAGATACCATAATCTTCCAATTTGTGAAACAATGATTTCCTTCTGCGAAACTTCACCTTACTATTGGTTAATAGCGAGTGTTGACAGAGCTACCTGTTTGTCCTTTTCCTAAAATAATTTTTTCAAGTGCTTTTGAGTAAACGATAAGAACTGAAGGAGCCGCCATGGTGGCTCAGTGGTTTTGGCGCTCCGCTGCTGACACGAAAGACGCGGGTTCGACCACGGCCGTGGCGCTCGAATTTCGATGGATGCGAAATTATAGAGGCCCGTGTACTGTACGATGTCAGTGCACGTTAAAGAACCCCAGGTGGTCGAAATTTTCGGAGCCCTTCACTACGGCGTCTCTCATAATATGGGCCGCTTTGGGACGTTAAACTCCATGAACCAAACCAACCAAGAACTGAAGGTAGGCGATATTTGGTCAGCTTATGTCATCATCTTTAAAAGTGGCAGACACTGCAGCATTTCCCCTTTTTCAAAATATGTTAGATTAAATTGACGTATTGAAAATATCTACCAAGTTCGGAGTTATGTTTTTTGCAAAGCTGTTATAATAGTAAATTTTCATAGTCTGAGGGTCGTGTTAGGCTCCTATTAGTAGAGATACCTGAATCTTGACTCCTTCAGTTAAGGTAAACATAAAAGCCGATTCGCTGTATTCGCGAAGACAATTTGTATTAGGACATCAGTGGAGGTAAACCTTTGAAGAAAGGTTTTGAGTATTTCTGCAAGTTAAGAGCTGGACACACGTAATATATAGATCGGAACTTGACCTAAAATGCTGTTTTTCCTTTCAGGAAATGAAAAGGAACTTATCATTTAAAACCTTCGATGAAAACCTTCCGTTATTTTTCGCTGTAAACAAGCAAGCATATCTGAAAGGCTGAGCTGATTAGTCAGAGCAGTATGATATTTTTTATTATTCAGTGAAATTGACGGGGCTTTTAGAATGCATAAAAATATTTCAAACTCCGATTTATGATTGACCTTAACACCCGAACATGTAATCCTGGTTTTGCGTGACTTCGAGCTCGGGAATAGTCTGAGAAAAGCCCTAATCGCAAATTGCTTTTACCACAAATGAGTACCAGTTATAGCATTGGTCAACCGAACAGCAACGCGAAAATGTGTCGCACTGTATAGCAGACAGATTCCTGAAAACGATTCAGTGACGCATCTGTTATATATAGGTAAATAAAAAGTGTGGAACGAAAAAAAAGCATTAGGATGTACGATGGTAAAGACACGAGGTTAGCACAGTGATCACCCGCATCGCAGAGAGTATGTCCAGCAGAAGTAATATGTGAGCGGATAAGCGAGCTCTATAAGGGGGGGGTTCCTTATTTTTATGCTTTTACGGCTCCTTCATACCATGACCTCTGTGCTTTTTCAGTGCACTCGCAAGCAGCTCTGGAGAGCTCCTTAATTCCCTCAGGCATGAAAGGCGCTTATCCTTTCGGTCTTCCTCCTTCCCGCACAGCTCACATTTAGGTTTCCCTTACAGTGCACAGTTATTTGCCGTTTGTCCATGTAACCATTGCTATCGTATTGTAGTCCCGTTTCCTTGTCCAGGGGCTTGGGCCGCGGTAGTGGGCTAGAGCCAAGCTGACACGCGCCTCGAGGCGAAGTTCCGGCTTTTCTGGAACATTTGCTTTCCCTGCTGCCTTTTCTTCACTCTACGCATTTTGCTTTTTTTTTCCCGCACCAGCAATCCTCTCCTCCTTTTCCTGCTCTGTGTCCCTTTCCCCGGCTGGTGTTCGTTTTGTTTTCTCTGCGACCGGCGACTCATTGGGTTTACCCACAGCCAGATATGCCTCCTGGTTTCTGTTGTGGCGGCTGCTGAGCACTTGTTTTGTTACTTGTTCCCCAGTCGTCCTGCTTCCCCCTTTGTCTTGTTTCGCTTAACCACCTGATTTCCTGCTCCTCCTGCCAACTTGCCGCTTCCTTTCTTTTTGGCGGTACGGCCGCCGCTCATCTCGTCCCCAGGCTTGGCTTGTTGATCACCTCTTCGGTTTGGCAAGCTACACTTTTGTTTTCTTTTTAAGGCTTTTCTGTTTTTCTTCGGCATTCCGGTCTTTTATATCTGGTGAGTGCGACCATTTGTATCTAGATGTGGCGCCTCCTCTCCCGCCGGCATGGCTTCATTGTCTTCCTGTCTCTCTGTCTGTGCTTTTGTCTTTTTGTTTTGAAACATATCTGTCGGTCAGCGTTGTTTGTTCGTGTCGGTCGGGCCAGCTGAAGAAGGGCTTGCCTTTCCTTCCTACGCCTACTCCTCCATCTCTTCGCTCTGCTGGGAGCCCAGAGGAGGCTGAAGTGAGCGGCGGTCCCTCTGGGGCAACCGACGGTATTTCGGCGAAAAGCTGCCGCCCTCGAAGGCTTATCGCTGCGGACGCCACCGCCGGGAAATGATTGAAGTGACCGAACACACACCTCTTTGCCCACGGCCAGTTGTGGGCCGCTGCCTATCGGCTTCGCGTCGGTGTTTCCTCCCAGCGGTATCGCCTTTGCGCGCCGCTGTTTCGGGGCGAGCATGTGGAGACACCTGCCGGGAAAAGATGCGGAAAGGACTTCGCAGAACTGTTGCGTCGCAGGCAAAGTACTGAACATGATCTTTTCAAAATGGAAAACTTATTGCTTGGGGTCGAAATAAACCGCTCTTTCCACTTACGCAGGTACGAAGCGCTCCGAGAACGCCTCCAAGAAGCGGTATCGAACTTTACCGACTTTCGCGGAAGCCTTACTGCAATGACGCGAGGTGACATTAGTAAGGAGCTGTGAGACACACAGATTTTCAGCTAACGAACATTTTCTGATCGCATGCGTAATTTGTTGCTGGAACAAGAGCCCACGATGGAGTGCGATATAAAAAAATAACTAGCGACAACGTGAAAGATAATATCGAGTGTTTGGTGTCCGCTAACTTACCCTACGCACGACTGCTGGCCCCCTGCTTACAGATGCAATCCTTCCTGTTGGCGCGACTTTTTGCCTCGTTTCTCTCGAAGTTCAAAGCGAAACAGAGCGTGACCCACAAAAAAAAAATACGTACACGCTATGCTCACCTTACGTTAAGGGCCCATCTTACTTTACACAGATTCAGAGCTTAAGGGCTGCCATAAGTGCTTCGCTACACGGCTAAGAAAGAAACCACCTGTGCCCGGTTACTTTTTGGTAAAAGCAGCACATAAGGAACGAATGCTTTAGAGGGCTAATCCGCGCTGCAATTTATCCGTGTAAATACTCTTTAGGCAGCGATATCGTTTTGTATTATCGAAGCCCGCTTCAGCTTGTACCTAAGCCTAAATAAAGTGAGCGGTTAAAAGTGCCTTCTTATAACGCAGTATTAATACCTACATTCGAAAAAGTCGCCGTCTGAAAACATATGAGCACCAATTTCGACTGGTAGTCAGCGATGATACAGGAGTCTTATAAAAGAGCAATAAAATGAGATACGGAAATTAAACAATGCTAACATAAATAAGCCTTAAAGTAACATCAGAACATTTAGGTTAGAAAGGATAGAATGTTTGTTTTTACTGTTGGCACTGGCGAGACCTGTAGAGAGTACGCCAAACCGGGGACTTATTAAAGGGAGACTGAAGCACTTTTTTTGAAAATAAGGCTGGCAGCGGCGTCCTGAAGTTTTTCATGCTGTATATTGGAATATCGCATCCAAACAAGGCAAAAACGAGCGCGAATTGCCTTTTTTAGCAGAAATATGCGGCCTGCGCCGCGGGGCACACCATGCGGCGCGCCGCCGCCCGTGATTGGTCAAGAGAGGTTGTGACGACACTTTGAGGACTGGAGAAGCTGCCGATGCGGATCCGGCGCTGCGTTGAGTGCAGATCGCAGCTTTCCGTAGTGTTGTAAAAGCGAATATGGCGACTATTTTTTTAATGACCTCCAAAGAAAAGTATACTACAGTTTCTTCATTCCACGTATCACCTGAAACCAGAAGAGACACAAGCAAAAAAATTCTACGCCTAGCAAAAGCACACGCCAGTGTGAAAGACGCGTATGCAGACCATGCGTAAAAGGTGCCAGTACAACCTCGGCTCGTATTCTCGGAAAGGAAGCCGTGCGAACAATACTCAAGTCAATTACCACCACCGGACGCCTCCTGGCTCGCCCGAAAGAGTGTCATACTAAAGAAAAGGCCTAAAGCACTGTGTGAAAAAAATCCTGTTCTCAGTACCCGGCGTTGGGGGTTGGGGCCAGAAAGTATTTCAAGGAAACGATAAGCAGCTCAAAGTTGATGTCAAAATGAGCGAAGCGCAGTGGCCCACCACTGCGAGGCATGGGACCACAGGATAGTGACGCAATCATTGTGCGCGCGAAACCAAGCCAAATACGTGCGCAAGGCTGCTGCTGCACTCGTGGCGGGTTCAGCAGATGCCAGAAAATATTAATCGCTCCCTCGGAAATGTTCGCCCTTCCTAGATTTGCAGTTTAGGTTCAGTGAAGTAGTGGCCAACTATATGCGTGTTTAAAAGCCAAACTAGCTGCAACTCGCCCGCTGCCACAACTTGATGAAGATACCGAATAAGGTGGCGAAACATGGTGTTTTTTTTGCAAAAACTTGGTTGGCATTCATTTCTCTCTTAAATTTCCATTCGAAATCAGAACGTCGAACGCTTTCATTTCAATTGTTTAGCTACGATTAAACGCGATGCCGCATATGAAGAGCTTCGACGCTTGCTTGCTTTGCTTTATTGTGCTTTGTTTTGCTTGCTTGCTTAGACACGTCGAACAGAGTATAAGACCACTAACCGAGCCTTGCTGAGCAAGCCTCAGGTGGTCTGGCCATCACCTAAGCTGAGGAGAACGACACATGCTTCAGCCTTTATAAGGTCTTTGCAGCGGCGAAGTGAGCATGTTTCCGCGTTTAGAAGAGGCGCTTCTTCGGAATGGTGTCACGCATCTCATGCGCGAGAGAATCGAAGGAACTGTGTAATGGTTCAGCCGAGCCTTTTCGACAGAAATCTCTCAGAGATCACATTAGGGACAGTAATGTTCAGGTTCTTTATCTTCCTTCCTTGCACCAGAGGTGCCCCGCCAGAGACGGTTTGTTCACTCGAAGACTGAAGCTTGATCTTCGCACCAGGGGTGCCCCGTCAGAGACGCTCTCGTGATGAGTTGAGACGCAGGGGTAAGGCGAATACTTGAAGTTTTATATACAGCAATTTACAATAGATACAAGTTTAGACACTCGAGACAAATTAAACGGCAAAGAGGACAAACCAAACAAAAAGGTGGAACTGGCTAACACTAGGGGAGGCCCCTACTCGGCGTAGCCGAAGATGCATAGCATCTCACCTTAGCCCAGAACCTCACTTCCGGCTCCGGGGCCCGGTTTTAAAGCCCTAAAGGCCCGGCCCACATTTGGTAGCTTCCAAACATGTCGCACTGCTCACATGATTGGTTTACCGAGAGCATGGCCAGCCCTCCAGCTTTCGTACGGCAAAACGCCCTTTCCACAAACACAAACGCACGGTCGTGCCAGCACGTGCGGGGTAGAATATGCTCTCCGCCACAAAATAAAATAAAAACAAACACAAATATACATTCGTGCCAGCACGTGCGCGAATCGGTACCGCGGGGCGGGGGACACCCGTACTCCCCGGCGCGTTCGCGAGCGGCCGCGTTCCGAAAAAGGAGACGCTTTGCTTTGAGCGCCCCAGCCGCGTTCCGATGACCCCACGTACACTAACGATCCCTTACAGGGACAAGCCCTGCATGTAGCCGCCCTTACGAAAGTGCTCCGAGCAGAGTACGCTTGCTTTGGTCGGCTTGAATTCTTCGTCACAGCAGCGAGCGCTTGCGCTGCGAGCTTATGGCGGAAAACAGTGGAATACGACACAGTCGCGGCCGTGGTTGTTCGTGGACACGAACACAGAGTAGTACCTCGTGTTGAACATGATTCTCAAGGTCGGCTGACACGCTTTGTACGTCACAACGCACGCAGTACGAGGAACAACGCATGCAGCACGAGAAACAACGCGCGCTGAAAGCTCGCTCGGGTGCGCCGAAGTATCCCCGGCTCCTCAACGTGACGTCACGTAGGCCGACATGGACGAGGTTTCTCTCTCCGCTGTTCTCCTCCCCAGCGCTTGAGCGGGGCGCGGGAGATTTAAACATCGCGGTTTCAATTGGTGATCGCGGCACTGTTTTAGCCAAAATCGAAAAACAAATTTCGCAGGCGTGATCAGCAATGACACTACTTCAAAACCCTAAAAATTGGCTGATTCGAAAACCGCCTCAGTATCCCTTTAACGCTGAACATGAAGGTAATGAGGCCAGCAAGCAAAAACATACTTTGAACTTATTGTCTGAGATTATGCATTGTGTTTGCTAACTAAAGTACAACCACACGCACTCAGTTTTGGGTCGCATTCGGGCTCATTACTCTTTTTGACGGACTGTTCAGTATGGTAACCGAAAGAAATATAAAATTTAATTTTATAATGTAAAAGAATGTAATGCTGCACTTTATTGTAGGTCAAGACTTAACAAGAAATAACGGTCTTTCCGGGATATTTTAAGAAAATTGACGATGACGGTGTTATTCGAATGACAATGACAGACCGTTCTTCGGAATTTTTGAACTCCAGAAGATTACGACACCTATTTACAACAGAACGTAGCCGTCTCGATGTACAGAAGTACGAAGCTTCATTCACGGCAGCAGGAAAGGTCGAAAAATATTGAGAAAAATTGCAGTCTCCAATTCGTGATCTTTGTGATCCCATTGTCGTCTTAAATGGTGCCTTTCTTGACACACATAACATTCGGAAAAATGTTTGCGAATAATTGGCTGCGAATTCCAAAAGCCAAAAATGTGTTTCGTTGCTGCTATCGCAAAAAATTGCGCAGTTGCTTAAAAATATTCAGGTCCCACAAAATTTTAATTTTTTTCTCATCATCATCATTATCATCAGCCTGACTATGTCCACTTCAGAGCAAAGGCCTCTCCCATGTATGTTCAATTAACCCTTTTCTTTGACAACTGCGGCCACCGTATTCTCACAAATTTCTTAATCTCATTCGCCCACCTAAATTTCTGTGCCTCCTGCTACGCTTGCCTTCTCTTGGAATTCATTCTGTTGGCTTTAAGGACCAGCGGTTATCTTGCCTTCGCATAGCATGCTCTACTGAAGCCCATTTCTTCCTCTTGATTTCGACTAGGACGTCATTATCCCACGTGTTCCCTCACCCACTCTGCCCTCTTCCGGTCTCTTAACGTTACAAATATTTTTCTTTCCATAGCTCTCTGCGTTGTCCTTAAAGGACTACAGACACCGAACTTTTCCTTGCTCGCTAGACGTTGGTATACACGGAGCGCCCCGTGGTATTCGCCTATGACCATTAAATAATTTATAATTGAATTTCTTCTTGGCGCTCTTTCGGTTTCGCTTTCAACAACCGAACGATGACTGTAACGTGTAGTTGTTTGGTCACGCAAGGCACAAAATACAGCGACAATTTAAAGGTTCATTCGTCGTTTGCTGCATTCATAGCTATTGAAGCAGGCTGGCTTAAGTGCTGCAAGTGAGTTAAAACTATGCATCAGCATTTATACTGCCGTTTTTTTCGTGCGTCACGTGACCCAAACAACTACTACCCGTCGCAGCCGTCGTTCGGTTGATGAAACCGAAACAGCTTGAAACACGGAGTTAAGTTATGTATTACTTAATGGTCGAAGGCGAAAACCAAGCGGTAATTCATATATTTTAATCTCTAAAGAAGCATTTGAAAGAAGAAAGCACACAATAAAATTAGGTGTCTATAGTCGTTTATCTTCTGCAGGACCCTTTTCGTTAGCTTCGACGTTTCTGCCCCATAGGTGACTATCGGTAAGATACAGCTGTTTTTATACTTTTCTCTTAAGGTAAATTGAGAAACTGCCATTCATGATGTGAGAGCGCCTGCCATATGCGCTCCACCCAATTCTTAATATTCTAGTTATTCCCCTCTCATGATCTGGATCAGCGGTCACTACCTGCCCTAAGTCGACAAATTCCCTTACCACTTCCAGCACCTCGCTACCACTTGTCGGCTACTGTTCCCCTGCGAGACTACTGAATATTGTTTTATTTTCTGCATGCTAATTTTTAGACCCACCGTTCTGCTCTGCCTTATTAACTCATTGATCATGGTTTGCATTTCATGTCTTGATTGACTTAGCAAGGCAATGTCACCGGCGAATCGCAGATTACTTAGGTATTCTCCATTAACTCTTACCCCCAACTGTTCCCAATTCAGGCCTCGGAACACTTCCTGCAAGCAAGCGGTGAATAGCATTGGCGAGATCGTGTCTCCCTGCCGGTCCCCTTCCTTATTTGAATTTTATTGCTGACTTTATGGAGGACTATGGTAGCTCAGCAGTGGTTATTTTCCAGTATTTTCACAGATGCCTATTCTACGCACTGATTCCACAATGCCTGCGTGACTGCTGAGGTTTCAGCTGAGTCATATGCTTTCTCGTAATCAATGAAGGTTATATATAGTGTTGATTATTTTCTGCGCAAATCTCTATCACTTGTTTGATTGTGTGTATAGGCTCTATTGTCGAGTATATTTTATGAAAGCCTGCCTGATCATTTGGTTGTTTGAAGTCTAAGGTTGCCTTGGTTCCATTTGTGATTATCTCAGTAAATACCTTGTAAGCAACGGACAGTAAGCTGGTCGGTCTGCAATTTTTCAAACCATTGACGTCTCCGTTCATAAGAATTAAGATAATATTTCCGTTTTTCAAAGGTTCTCGCACGCTCGAACTCATAAAGCACTGTGTATACAGGTTGGCGAGTTTTTCTAGCACCATCTCCCCTCCGTCCTTCAAGAGATCTGCTGCTACCTGACCCTCACCAGCTGCTTTCCCTCTTAACATTGCACCTAAGGTTTTCTTTACTTCCTCTTTAGTTACTCTCGGGATGTCCTATTGCTGTGCGCTACTGCCCCTCTCATTTACGTTCTGATTACCTTGGCTACTGTATAAATCTGTGTACAACTCTCCGGCTACTTTAACTATCTTCTCCACATTGCTAATGGCGTTGCCCTCTTTCTCTCTTAACGCATACATCTGATGCTTGCTTAATAATATCTTACGCCTCCTTAGATAGCTTGCCTGTATCATGTCGAGCCATCCTGCCGCCTACTTCTACTGCGCACTCCGTTATGATAGCCGTGAGATTATCGTTCATTTTTTTAACATTTAGATCGTATTCCTCAGTTAGAGCCGAATATCTGTTCTGCAGCCGTATCCTGAATTTCTCTACTTACCCTCTTGCCACTAACTCGCTAATGGGCTTCCGCTTTACTAATTTCTTCCATTCCCTCTTTAGGTCTAAGCTTTTTCGAGAATTCTATGGGCGCTACAACGCACCTTTCCGAGGGCCTCTCCATCCTGCACAATACCAGGGGGAGCGCATGAAGTCTCATCATTGGCGCTTTTCAACGTCCATTTCCTGTTCTTTCGTTTCCGGAAGAAGGTATTTTCTTTCTGCTGGAATGCAAATTTTAGATTTTGCGAAATCGGAGAGCGATGTTTTTCATCTCTTATGAAAAACAACAGCTTTTCTCGCAAACAGCTTTTCTCAGTTACTCCGCAGCCGCTGGGGACTGAGGGCCGAAGGTTATTTGGTGTAGAGGAGGTGTTTTATTTTATTTATTTATTTATTTATTTATTATTTATTTATTTATTTATTTATTTATTATTTATTTATTTATTTATTTATTATTTATTTATTTATTTATTTATTTATTTATTTATTTATTCAATAAACCCCTAAAGGTCCTCAATCGAGGGTATTACATAGGGGGGAGCAATGACACACAACGCAAAATAAGAATGAGCAAGCACCAAGGTGCAATACATAAATACAGAAAGCACATGTAGAAAACAAAACAAGAAACAAACAAAAACCTGTAGTATACATTGTAATTTACACGAAAAAAAAACAGATAGTGTTTTAGAGGCATAACAACCGCAGGAACAAAACAAAATAATAAAACAGCTGAATGCAGCAAGTGGTACAATCAATTAGTAAAGCTAAACAGACATTTGGGTTAGAAGGTCCTGAAACTTGTTAAGATCCCTTTCAGAAGCGATGTGTGATGGTAGATTATTCCAGTCGACTATAGTACGTGGTACGAAAGAGTTAGCAAAAGCAGAAGTGTGGCATGATATGCGTTTAACTTTCAGCGGGTGGTCGCGACGGGGAAAAAAAGATTCAGGTGATTGGAAAAAGTCGTTATGGATCAGAACATGATGGTAAAGTTTATGGAAAAGGGTCAAGCGTGATAGTTTGCGACGATGTGATAACGTATCAAGTTCGGCGCGAGCCTTTAGTGCGGTGACGCTAGTATGACGAGAATAATTAGAAAAGATGAATCTAACGGCCCGGTTTTGCAAAGATTCCAAGTCATCTATAAGGTATGCTTGATTCGGGTCCCAGATGGCGGACGCATATTCGATTTTAGGCCGTATTAAGGTAACGTATGCTAGTTTTTTTAGGTGAAAAGGCGCTTGTTTAAGGTTACGTTTTAGAAGACCCAGAGAGCGGTTAGCAGCTGCAAGAATATGGCTAAGAGGGTAATTCCATATTAAATTAGACTGAAGGTGTAGTCCCAAATACTTGTCGGAAGTAGAAAGTTCAACCGGGTTATTAAGGAGAGTGTAAGATGTCGGGATGCGGCAAGACTTGCGAGTGAAAGAGACAAGTTTAGTTTTAGAGGAATTAAGGGTCATTAACCAAGAACACCAGTTACTAATGGAATCTAAATCAGTTTGCAAAGATTGGCGGTCAGAGTCGTTAGAAATGCTACGGTATATAACACAGTCATCAGCGAATAATCTGATTTTGGATGATACGCAGGCGGGTAAGTCATTTATGAAGATTAGAAAAAGTAAAGGTCCCAAAACGCTTCCCTGGGGAACACCGGACTAAACGGGTGAGGAAGACGAAAGATGATTATTGACAGAGATGAACTGAGATCGACATGCAAGAAAAGCTTTAACCCAGGCAATAACATCGGAATGAATGTTCAAGTGGGTTAGTTTGAGCAAAAGTCTGTGATGGGAGACCCGGTCAAATGCTTTAGAGACGTCAAAGAATAGCGCATCGACTTGTTTGCCTGCGTCCACTGATGAAAAGTGGTCGTGAGTGAAGCCGGAAAGTTGAGTGTCACATGAGAAACCCCTTCGAAATTCATGCTGGTATTTGAATATGATGTTGTGGTGCTCAAGATAGCTGATAATATTAGTGTAAACAACATGTTCCATTAGCTTAGATATGGAGCTAGTTAAGGATATTGGACGATAGTTGAGAGGACTAGAGTGGTCACCAGATCTGAATATGGGTATTACTTTAGCTACGCGCCAATCGCTAGGAATCGATCCAGATGATAATGACTGAGAAAAGAGTGATGACAATACTGGATAAACGCTCTCAGAAATATTTTTAAGAATCTTGTTGCTAAAGCCCAGAGGATCAGAACTAGAAGTTAGTTTAACATTATTCAGGAGGGATTTAATTCCTTCATCATTAATAACTATTTGGGGCATGGAAACGTCAAGAAATTGATCTAGGCTGGGAGCTGTAGCGATGTCTTCTAAAGTAAATACGGATTAGAATGCTGAAAGAAACATCTGAGCACATTCGGATGCAGGAATTGGAGTGTTATTCGAGTCCGTAAGGATAATGTCATCAGAGCTGCGGGGATTAATAACGCGCCAGAATCTTCGTGGGTTATTGGTGATGATTGTTGGCAAAACATTGCTGAAGAATTCCCTGCGGGTTTTTTTAGTAATACTTGGTATTCTTTATCGCTTTGCTTATACCTTTCAAGAGAATGAGTAGTTCGATGCGCTTTGGCTTGTCTGTACAGACGTTTTTTCTTATTATTAGCTCTACGAAGCCTGAGATCAAACCAGGGTACACTTTGGTAGCACTTTATCGATATAAGAGGAATGCACTCATTGATGAGGTTAGTAAGTGTAGTTTTGAACAACATCCAGTTCTCCTCAACAGAATGAGAGGACCAATCAGAAAGGTATTGCACTGATAAGGTGGTTAATTCGGAGTTCATTTTGTGAAAGTTAGCCCTGTTGTAGCATCTTATCTTTTTTGGAACAGTTTTTCTTTCGCTGAACAGATAGTTGATGTGCCCGGTGATAATGTCGTGATCGGAAAGGCCTTCATGATGAATGACATCTGAACAAATATTTGGGTCACTGGCTAGGAAGAGGTCCAGAATGTTAAAGGAATGCACCGATGACCGAGTAGGTTGAGAGATAATTTGACATAACGAAAAGTCTAGACACGGCTGTATGAAGGCATGGGCTTCTTTGTCACTAGGAGGGGCAGACAACATATCCCACCTGATGTTAGGAAAATTAGTCACCGAGAATGAGCAAAATAGAATTCGGGAAACGCGCACACACTTCACCTAATAGGCGATGCAATTCCTCAGCAAAACCGACACACATGTAAGTAGGACGGTAAAACACTCCAATTATAAGGTTAGCAAATGCCGCATTTCAAAAAAACAACACACATTCAATGAAAGAGGTGACTATTACAGGTATAGCTACAATTTCCTTCTTAATTGCAATGAGGACACCGCCTCTTCTCCGGAACTTCCTATCGCAACGAAAAATATTAAAGCAGGATTCACTCAGCAGAACACTACTGTCTGGAATAGCATCGTGCAACCATGTTTCCGTTAAGGCAACAATCGAGGCAGAATTAGAGTCAATGAAGGAAGAAAGAGCAGCGGCTTTAGGAACAGCGCTTCTGATGTTAGTGTAAAGAAAAGAAGTGAACTTAACTGAACGCTCGGAACAGGGTGGAAACGAAGATGAAAGAAGGAAGGAAAGAAGGAGGTTGAAGGACCGCTTAAACGACTTCATGTACTTGTGGAACGGGAGATACAAACTGCACAGCTGGTGTTGTGGCCCCACTGATGTACATCTTTATTGATGTGAAGTTTGTCAAACACAAGCTTAGTTTTGTCCCCCTCTTTCTTTACTTCTTTACAAAAATTCAGCAAGTTCCTGCGCTTTTCGCGAAGGGCAGCAGAATAATCACGAGAAACACTAAAGCCCGAATCTTTTAACTTGTGCCCATTGCTGAGAACGTTTTCAATTTCTTTACTGCTGTTAAATTTAGCGATGATGGGCCGCGTCTTATCTGAGGAATAACGCCCTAGGCGATGAGCACGCTGAATTGAACCAAGAGTGATTTCGAGTTCGCGACTGCAGAAATCAGTCACGAGCTGTTCAGAAGTTTCCCAAGATTCAGATTTATCAGTATCCTTGATGCCATAGAATAGCAAATTAGACCGCCGGGAATTGTTTTCAAGATAATCAATTTTTTGCTCCAATTTGGACAAATTACCATTACCGCCGCTTGGAGGCTGCTGCGAAGAAAGAGACACAACCTTTGCTTCAAGATCATGAATGCGTTTGCTCAATTGATCTATAACAGTTTTTAGGCTGATATGAATGAGAAGAACCTTATTTACAGCCTCAAGAATACTGGTGTTATTGGTCTCAAGACGATGAACGGCATCAAAGACGGAATCCAGCTTTTCTTCCTGGGCCTTCGTCATGGGCCCAGGATTAGCTTCTACGTCGCCGCCGAGCAAGAGCAGGCGCCCAAGATGCAACAAGTGCGCACGAGTTCGCTTCAGACAATTTGGTACATTGGGGGGCCACGACACCATCACAAGGCAAACGTTATTGTCGCGATAACAGTTGGTTTTCAAATAACTAACCTGTGAAAACATTGGACGTTGAAGCGGATGCACAAAATTGGTGTCGTGGCCCAAGGTGTCCGCGGGAAGACTGCGCTTATGAAGAGGGTGGTCAGCTGATACCGTCGCCAGTTGCCTGACGACAAGCCAGGACGAGTCCAACATTGGCGGTAGGTTGGCAGGTAGGTGGCCGGTTGAAAAGCTGCACTTGCTTGATGACGCTTCAGTGCAGGATGTGATGTCGGAGTGCCAACCGTCGAAGCACAGATCGCCCGGTACGGGCAGCGGGACGGACAGCAACTGGTACAGCAACAGCAGCAGGAACATCTGTGAAAACATTGGACGTTGAAGCGGATGCACAAAAGTGGTGTCGTGGCCCAAGGTGTCCGCAGGAAGACTGCGCTTATGAAGAGGGTGGTCAGCTGATACCGTCGCCAAGTTGCCTGACGACAAGCCAGGACGAGTCCAAAATTGGTCCAAAATAGTGTTGACCACAGTCCAAAATAGTGTTGACCAGCTACTACAGCAGGATGACCAAATCCTGTTATGGTAAGGGGGTCCGTTATCGGCTTTGATCGCCGGGATCAGGCCGCACCCAAGGCATGGCTATTAAATTCCATCGACACTTGATTTTTTTTTCGGGAGGCGAAAGGTGATCCTTTTGCACGAGCGGTGGGTGTTTTCCCTCTCACCTTCTCTGCCTTCCGCTCCTTTTACCTCTTCCTTCAAGGTACGGCCCAGGTGTATACACGCCCAAAGGCTGCTCCCGCGCCTTTAATTATAACTGCTTTTAACCCCTACACAGATGCGCACAGAATGTGTGAGAGGTGTTTAGAAGGGGTTGGCGGCGTCTTTTCGGGCCACCCATTCACCATTCATAACTTCTACACATCCGCCCACCGAACGATCAAGAGACGTTTCGAAGCGTTTGGCGGCGCGTTACGACCGATCATCTCACCCAATGACAACAAATATTGTGCGATGCGGATGCACTGCCTCCGTGCACTTGGTGGTCACCTGACCGCGGCTCAGGGTCCGCGCGTGATTGACGCGAGGTTCTCGTGGTCTGCGGTGGAAGCTGCGGCCACCAGGGGCGCCGAAATTGTGTTATGAGCCACACATGTATACTCTACGGATGCCCTCCCAGAAACAGCGCTCACTGTAAGAAAAAAAAGAAAAAAGAACAGAAAACTCTGGCAATAATACTGAGAAAGGTGCTAGTCAGGCTTTGCGCAGCTTTAGTCTCTAGGTCGCCCATCGCTAGGATGAAACACAAACGCATTAATAGTGTTATAATCGTCATCATATTTGACTACTTCGTCGTTCTGTAGCAGACATTGTACAGGCAACAGAAAGTCATCGTTGGAAAGGCCCAGAACAACAGCAATAGAGAGTGGTCCTAATTAGCGTCCTTATTCGTAAATTTGTGAAGACAAATGTTCCTCAGCATACCATTGACATGCGATGAAGACTCTGTCCAGCACCGCTGAGACAAAAAAACTGTCCTTTAAACTCCTCAAGGCTCTACGGTGGACTGAAGAATGCACTACCTAGCACGTGAACTGAAACTCGTTCGCATGTTTAGAGGGCGGTTTTCACAGAAAAGACGCGAAGAAACCTGCTCAACCATGCAGAACACCGACGCAGTATGCGTTAAAGCACGGCCATACCGCTCGCTATGTCATCGACCATGTCGCCCGGCGACGCACTCCGTGTCCCGTGCTAATTAATGGCGTTGCTCTTCTGGTTGATTTCATCCTGTGCGCTATGCTAATTATATCTCCTCTCTGGGCAAGCTGATGACGACAAACGCAGCGCTACGCACGCATGCTACTCTGAGAGGTCCTTCGGCACGGCTAATTGATTTTAGGCATCGCGGATAAGCGGATTTGCGTTGCCCCTTGATTAATTTTTATTTGACGAAATTGGCTCCTGTTCTCCTTGCTTTTTTCAAGCCACATTTTTGTCGTGCTTGAACTTTCGCCATGTCGTTTAGGTTGCCCCAAGGCTGTCATCTTTGTCGTTCGTTGGCTTTCGATTTTTGACGATATTCAAAAAACTGGAAATGGAAAGGAAGTAATTTATGGATTCGAAAAGGGAGGATGATGCGCCAGATTTTGACTTCTGCATGAGACCCAGAAATGAGATGTCGTTGACCCGGTTACTGATGTTCGTTTTGTCTGACGAAGCGCCCCTTCGACGGAAGCAAAATATTCTCTGCAATCTCGCGATGAAATTTCATTGATCCAATAATAAGTACGATGGCTAGCACCTTATTTCGCTCGATAGCACCGGGAGTGGACAGCAGTAATAAATACGCGTTTACCTCTAGTAGGCGGCAGATTCCTGTAAGTCCTGAAGTTAACACTGTGCTTTGTCTGATGTCTGATGATGGCACGCGTCGCTGCTATTGAGCAAGAGAGAAAGAGAATGAATTTTATGCGCAAGTCGATGTGTGCGCCTGCAGCTAAGGTAGGGGACTGATAAAAGCCTGTTATAGGCTCACCGACCAAGCAAGTGGCCTCGCCTTGTTGCCGGTAAAAGTAAAAGAATCAATTCATTTGTTTTTGCCCTCTCATAGCCAATCAGACGTTATATAGAAGAATGAAGAATTGAGGGCTATGTTTTTTTAATGCGGATGTCAAGTCTGGAGGCTGGTGCAGCGCTGTTTTACCTCTGGCACGAAGAAACTGAAGTAAGACTGAGTCCAGCAGTTCGGTATTGTAACCTCCAGGCAATGGTTGCTTCGCTGTGAGACCAATGACTAAGTACGAAATAGCTACACCTTAAAAGGACGTTCAAGAAAAATCGTCACGAAAAGAATAAGCTAAGCTAGACTCCACGGACTGCCTTTCGGGGAGACTGCTGTAGCTTTTCTGCATGAAGGGGAGCCTGGGTTAAAAAGACAATCGGAAAAAACCAACCCAATTTATTCCCTAATCTGCACTCCTGCGGAACCCGCGCGGTGTTATATCATTCTCGTGGCGAGCATTTTTCCGTCCATTCAAGAGAAAACAGCGAATTGTTCGGGCAATCGAAGAGACCGAACTGAAGCAAAAGTTTTTCCCGCCAATCATAGCGCATTTCTTGCAATTTTCAACAATAGATGCCGTCACGACATTGTCTGGCATAACGCCCACTTTACCGCCCTTCATACTAATGGCGGTCTCGCCTTTTGGAAAGAGTTCGAACGGCTGCGAGAGATTGGCCATGACTAGCGCTTTTGAAGTTGCTGCGCACGACGGCTTCACTCGGGCTGACTGAGCGCCAGCGAATTGAGTGATGATTTACGGTATCCTATGCCAATAGCACTGGTCGCGCCGCTTGCTAATTTATTCCGTCGAATGAGTCTTGCATGTTAAAACGGTGACCCAATCGCTGGCATGAAATAATTAACTTCCACCAGTCAGAGTTACGAGAACGGTTAGTGGTGTCAGTGAGGGGTGGTGGGGTGGTGGGGTGGTGGCGGTGGTGTGAATATACAAGCGGGATCAGCCTTACAGTGGTCGTTCGCAACTGCTCCGCCCAAGTCACTGGTTTAAATTATTGTGGTTCTACCAGTTTCCATAAGGCCACTGAACTCTAAAACACTCAAGTGTGATTGTGACACTTGTCACCGCTCAGTTCGGGAGCCCTCAGGGTACACGATGCGAGGGAAGTTGTCCTGTGGAACGTTCAGTCTCGCCAGGCTGCCCAGGAGTGTCTCACGCGCGGCCCAAAAACGCCGGCACTCTAAAACAAAATGGTTTACATCACCAACAACATCACACTTTGCGTACATATGTGAGGTGACGCGGTGAGACTTATACATCCTTACTGGCTTACAGGCGGAGTTCGTGCGCAGGTGATACAAGAGAGTTATGTCTCGTGGCAAGCCTCGTGTAACACATGGGAGGTGCTGAGGCGGCCGAAGATCTGAAAAAAGTGATGCCCAGGAGTTGCCTTGCGAAATTTTCGTTCTTTGAGACAGGCGATGAAGATAGGTGAGGCAGGGCTTCTTTCGCAAAATGGTCTGCCGCTATGTTACCTGTGACTCTAACCTGAGATGGTAGACACTGGACGCAAACTGTAAATTTTTTTAACTGTAGCTTCCTGAACCAGAGGCAAAACCAGAGGCAAAATTTATCTACGGGAGTCCCTCGTTGCAGGCACTGTAGTGTATACTTGATGTAAGACAGAGTAAGACAGAGTAAGTAAGACAGTAAGACAGAGTATACTTGATGTAAGACTCTGGTTTGCAGAAAGAGAGACGTTCAAGCGACATTGCAATGGTGAATGATTCAGCTGAAGGTAATAATAAAACAATAAAAGCAGCGTTCTGGCTTATATCACCGGAGCTGTCGCTGTACAATCGGCTGAGCACGTTGAACTCTTCCAAGTTTTTTTTGGACAGAAATAAACTGATTTTTAATTTGAAAATGCGCATTTTAACAGAAGTAATTTACAGCGTATTAAGCTGAATACACCACACAAAATTAACGGATATTTTGTGTTTTTTTTTTCAGAAGGGATTTTCAATTAACTGTTTGTTCTAAGCTGCTTACCTTGAACGTTTATTATTCATGACGCCGATTAAGAAAAAGTTCAAAAAATACGTTTTCGAAAGAAACAGCAAGAACATCGGCAATGATCAGACAACGTATTGGCATTATTGTATTGTACCCGCGCTAACAAAGTCTTGCTGCAAAGCTTTTGGGCTTTTACAAGGGGCTTTCACAAGGGTTTTGGGCTTTTACAAAAGAGAAATATGATTTGGCCAACAGTTTTTCAGTGCATCTTCGATTGCAATAATTTATGAAATTAAGCAGCGAAAAAAGGGATATTTTTATGTCCCACACAAAAACTAACCCTGATAGTCTTTCGGTGGAACATAATCCGGAGCCTTCCTTCCTACTTGTGAATCTTTTTTTTGCTGAATAACTTGCTTTGTACCCGAAATCGAACTGAGAACATATTGCCTGCTTTTTACGTCCTAAAATAAAGAAAAACTGAAGCCGGGAAACCAAGGGCTCTTTGTATGTTTTCTTCTTACGTACACAACGGGCACTCTTTGGCCATACCGCTTGAGAGCGCACTGAAGAGGGCAGGGCCCTCACAGGAAGAGGCTCGGAACCCTGTTATTTGGCACGTCAACAGACAATGGTAGATCCGCTGCACCACCGAAGAGTGCACACAGGAATATCGTCTATTTCTTCAGGTACAGAAGAATTTATCGAACTTGTATGTACGCCCTCCACTGCCAAAGCTATTAGGAGCACCCAGAACCTTTCCGAGCAGGACATCGTAGTCGAGAATTACAGAAACTCGCTACGGTGGCGCTGTTTATTAAGTCATGCTATAGAGACAAGAGGAATAATGAGCTGCGTACAGATAAGCGTTCTTTCTGAAAACTTCTTTCGTTCGGGTACAACCTGTACTTTGTGTCGTTGCGTCTGAGTACATGCTCTAGCAAAATAGTAACTGAGGCCAACGCAGGTTGTAGGTATTTGTTTGTCATTTATTTATTCTTTGGGTCCTTCCAGAATGCACGAAGCATGAGTAAGAGAAAGAACAACGCTGTACACTGGTTATAATTAGTAATGACCAGAGTCTTAAAGAGCTTTGGCCGCTGTGATGGAAGCGACAGAGGTAGTCAGGAAGGCGGTTCTTACCTGTGCTTGCTCTGGAAACAAATGAATTGAAGTTTAGTGGAAGCGGTGGAGGAAGAGGAGGTGGGGTACAAGTGGAAGAGGTATATGACCACGCACAGTGTACAAAGTGCACCATATCGGCCACGACGAACAGTGAGCCGGCCCTCATTATGGTACCATTTCTAGGTAGCAAGCTTCATATCAGGGTTTTCATACACCTTTCTAGTGTAATATTCGTAAGCGCATCACATTTACTAAGTTAGCCCTGCTATTGCGCGTGGTTTGAGTGTTATGTATAGTAAAGTAGTGAAGTTCTCAGCCGTAAAAATTAGGCATCAACACTCGTGTTCTGAGCTCGGAAAACTCGACTTATAGGATAGGAAAAAAATTGGCAGTGGTTTAGCTCTGCTTGAACGTGGAGGATTGCGAAAGCAACGAGGAGAGAGAGAGAGGCGATGGAGAGCGCGCGGCAGCGGCGGCGGCCCCGGCACGCTAGCTATGCACCGCTACTGCGCATGCGCAACTGGCGAGCGCGGCGGCGGCACCTCTGAGTCACCGGCGTAGCGACGGTGGCGGCGCGCCAGCTGTGCGCCGTGTGACGTTACTGCTCCTCGCGCATGAGCAGTATGGCCTTTTCGTCCGCTCCGTGAAATGGCCCGGCGACTCGCGTAGTGTTGCTTTCGCAACAAAAATCTGTAGTGCCATTTTTTGTACTGCGGAGGAAGATTTGCCCCACTCCCAGCGTAAGTGAACCCTGCTTGGCAGCGAAAACGGGTACGAGAACGAGTAGCCAAGAGCGTAGGCGTAGGCGTAGGTCCATAAAAATAGCGAAACATGGAACTAATGCCCCTGCTCGTAGTTTTGTTCCCGACTAGCGTGCCGAACATGAGCCAAGTTTGCTTCGCGCCATCTATGCCGACGTGCTTAACCACCGTCCGTCCATACTATGCTCCATCAGGGCGTCCGTAAGACTGTAGAACGCACGTCTATCCCCCACCCCCTCCGACTTTTCAATTCACTGTGCCCAAAAATTGAACAAAACATTTTTGGAAGGAGAAAATTTCATGAACGCAATTTTTTCATATATTGTAAGATTTCAGTGTAACAGTCAATATACGCGCAGATCTCCCGTCGTCAGCCTTGCAGTTTTTTATATTAACGTTCTTGCTATGGTCAAAAGCGTTCCCTATTGGTTTTGTACGGCAACCTTAACTGGTCGACGTGAGCGATGGAAACACTATAAAAAAAGATTTTGCTACAGATCGTAAGAATGGACCATTATCTTCAAATATTTCCATATCAGTGCCCGTTTCCAATATTCAAATTTCTTGACCAAGAATGTTGGACATGCTTTATTGGTTGTGCCGGACAGTAGAACAGTTTTAATTTAATTTGTGTTCCCTTCAGACGCTAACAGGATTAATGCGTGCAACCACCACCTAGCTGTCATCGTCCATTGTTAGTACCTTCTATCCGTTACTACGAGAGAAAAAAATAGAGAATCGTTGTATAAAAAGTTACATAACTCCTGACTGTGCAAGCGCGTGACGCAAGTTCAATTCATGCTACCCTCATGCGTTTTAGTGAACCAACTGCCGCTGTATTACGTCGTTAGCTTATTGAATGACTAATTCTGCAGGCAGTACACGCTGGTGAACGTCCCCGGTTTTATGTTGCTGGAAATTGCAGTAAGGGTTGCTTCTTTAGATTCTTCGTTGCGCTATGGCCTCAGGGAGGTCACCTCCTCGTTGAATACCTCTGTAAACTTTCTGCGTGCTGCCTGCAGATGATGGGCATTATAAAGGTCATGTTCTCGGAAACGTTCGGTGTTCAAAATGCGCGGTTCTTGAAAAATTCTCCGCGGTGCCAAAAACTTTCTTTCTTTATTGCCTTTTAACTAAATTAAAAACTCCAAATTTACATCACTATTGCTTTTAAATAATAAAAAGCATTCATTGGCACTCACCTCGGCTTGCAGCGACAGTCACCTCTCCACTATAAACGAATAGAACGATCTACCGTTCCAAATCCCCACAGGGAACGATTCATAGAAGGTGCATTTACTCATACACATTGGCGGCAAAGCTTCAGTTCACCTTATCTGTGAAGAGTTAAAAAATCTAGCATTTATGCATTTTTGTACAGTACTGTACCCTTTTGCGACAACCGTGAGTAATTGTTCTCTGTGTAGCCGCAATTTGTAGAAAACTTCATTTTATCTCACATTGCCGTTTGGTTTAATTGCTGTCTCTCATTTTGTATCATGTAATTTGGTTTGGTTTTCTTTTTGCATTTTTGTTCTGTTGCCCCTCCCTATCTAAAGGCCTCATTCTAAGGGCTCTTTGGAGGAACGTACGTGAGTGTACAGCCGGCCAGATCTGTAGCTGGCGTGCGTGACGGCCGAGTTCTCCGTGCTTCTGCAGCTAATGACGGAACAAACTTGCGATAGCATCAAATCTAAGCACAGGCTCACTAAGCCCGTGTTTAATATTGAACCTTCCGCAAGTTTGCTTCGTCGCAAAGCGCAGGAGCGCAGAAAAAGCGATCGTCGCGCACGCTAGCTAAAGCTTTGGCCGGCTGTACATACGTAAATGCATAATCGCGGCTTTTCTTTTCCGAGCGTTAGCGCCGAAGTATGCATAACAGTGTGAGGGCCCGCTAGCGCAGTTAAATAATGATAGTTGCAACTTGTTCATAAAACTGTCTACGGGGTTTTCATTCCAGCAGCGAATTTAAGTTACAACTGTATCAGCGTTCGTCGAAAAAGCCAAGTTGAAATACGACTGAATGATGGCTAGGTAGAAACAGAGAAGTTCTAGCACGAGTCAACAAGTCATTATAACTTTAGGATTATCGTGAAGTACCATTCGGAATCCTTAATAACGAACCTGCTGCACGGAATTTGTCGTTACGCTTTGAAAAAATCAAGCAACGGCTTTGTACACATCCAACGTGCCTGTATATTATATCTGTGTGTGTTTGCTGTGTACCTGATGCGACTGTCGTGCACTAGACAGTAGTATCAATAAATAAATGAAGGAAATACAAGCAGTTTCTCTACCCAAATATGAACTCCAGCACTGAGCAACTTGTAACACCTTTGAAACAAAGGAACAGCCAAGCTAGGAAATGATGCTGCTTGTGAATTGGTTACACATACGATCGTCAGCTGGTATTCGGTTTCTATAATGTAGCTAAAGCTGAACACACACACACACATACACACACACACACGATAAAAAGCTTGTTACTTAAGTCATGAACGGTATGTTGCCTTGTGTGTAGCCATTCCTATGTGCACCTTTCTCCTTTTATTTTAAAGTTATTACGAAATGCTTCTAAAATAATTCGGCCGCAATGGCATGAATGTGTTCGTTTTAAACTTTAGCGACATTATCGAAAATAATTAACTCAGAATCTGATTTCAGAATCTTGTGTATTGCCAATTCACAAGTAGGATTATTTCCACGTGAGGTTGTTCGTTTGTTCCAAAAGAGTTTCGAGCAGAAATTCTGCTCAGAACACGGGTTCGGAATTTGCGGACAAAAACTATTTCTATTTCATTCGCTAATCTATTTACAGCACTGCTGCCTAGTGCAAGACAATGGCAAGAGGTACACATGAAACAAACACACGCATTAAAAATACAGGCACGTTCATTGTGCAGCGGTGTAAGAGGGCTCTCGTGAAATATTGACGCGACAGCAAGGCTGTCGACCGAAAGGTGGTGTTTGATGGCAGACAGTGTGCTCACTCCTCCTAAGCTTGAGAGCGGCTGGGCTAGCCAGAAAAAAAATGCTCTAATGCGCAACTGTCGTAGGCGGGGAACCAGTACACACGCTGTGGTCGAGAAGAAAATTGCATCAGTGAAGTAAAACAAAAGGGTCACGAGAAAGCATCAGACATCCTGAAGTAACGAATAAGAGCTGGGTAAGGAGGCAAAAAAAATTAGTTGCAGAGAATCTAATTTCTAATTCTATTTCTTCAATTGCCGCCTTCCTCGAAAGATACAGAACGCGGGAACGTCACAAGAAGAAAAATGCGACAGAAACGTGCGACAGAAACGTACATTTCATTTATGTATTTTCATCAACGATGGGGGAGGCGAGGAAAAAAGCTGGAGCAATAGCTTGAGTAGTTCTCGTAAGGCGGCAGCAGTACACGTTGAGCAACGCGACGCATATTACTTAGAAATGTAAAAAAAAGTGTTGCTTGTGCAGTGCAAAATTGTACACAGGAAGAAATTCATAACAAACAGAAGTAAATACATTCAAAGCAGAAGCTGGCATGCGGAAAAGAGAAGCAAATACAAGGCTCACATGTCAATGAGAAATTATTCCTAACTGATCTTGGCAAAGAAGCGCTCAAAGCTGTAAAGTATTAAATTTCAAAAAAAAATACAAAGGAAAAAGGAAGACACAAAGGCCACACACAGAACGGAGGCGATATTGGTACACAGTGCAGATGTAACAAATCGTATCAGAAAGACATATATACATAAAAAGAGAAGCAAGCATGGTTTTAGGACTAGCCGTCACCAAACAGAGGGCAGAAAATGTGAGAGAATAACACAGTAGGCTAGCAGAGGACAAATTTTAGCTAATGCCGGTTAACACCTAGGATAACAGTATTGTTGTTTAGGCTAGGGTTCAATAGGCCACGCATTGATATTGTAATATATTCAATGTATAAATGGTCCGCAAGGGATGCATTTTCGAAACTCAGGATTTTGTGTTTAGTAACATGTTGGCTCTTTCATAGCTAAATCGATTGTCTTTGCTAAATATGGCAATGAGCTTTCTTTTACCTAGTTAACCCAAGACAATGATGATAATTGTGGATGTTCTCAACACATATTACCGCAAGGTTTTGCATTTCTGAGTCAACGTTACAATCGTAATGTGAGTGCGTAATAACTCTGGTAATCGTTTGTCGTAATATGTGGCTCAATAGTTATGAAAAAGATGCCGATTCGATCCCGGCCACGGTGGTCGAATTTCGAAGGTGGTAAAATTCTAGATGCACGTGTACTGTGTGATGTCAGTGCACATTAAAGAACCGGAGCCCTTCACTACGGTGTCCCTCATGGCCTGAGTCGGTTTGGGACGTTACACCCCCATAAACCATAAACCTTTGTTGTAGTACGGTCAGTTGATAAGCGCCATTTGCTGTAGGTGTACAAGAGATCAAACTGCAGTACTTTAATTGAGGAACAAGGATGTTATTATAAAGCAGTAGTAAGGTATTCTTGGGGAAAAAAATCCTATATCTGTATAAAGTGCCGCTGCTTGAAGCAAGCTTGCTTGAAATATAATAAATGTGTTTGCCTCAAGACATGCTCTCTGTAAAGTCCAATCATAACGTTTTAAATGCACTCAGAATTTTTGCGTCCGCATTATTTAAACTTAGCATTAAATTGGCCGGTGCCTGTCGTGCCTTGGTGCGGGAAAAAATCTCTTTCACTTCGGAAATATTAATTGCTAAGCTGTTTTGCTGTGCCCAAGAACGTATTTTAAGTATCGCGTTAGTACCAATCAATGAAATTACCAGAAGAAAAAAATGTGCTGGTATCAACAGAGTAAATTTCAAAATTCATCAACTCATTAACACTTACAATATCATTTGGGTACAAATTAAATAAAAGAGGGTGGAGAATACTCCTCCGAGGAATTGCAGAAAGTGTTTCCGTTAAGTGTGAAAAGTGACCATTGAAATGAACATAGTGAGAACGGCCTGACCGAATATGTTTGAATACTTGCAATGAATTTTCACGGCTTCCATACTGATCCAGTTTTGCCAGGAGTTAGTTTCTGTTTAGGTAGTCAAAGGCCTTTCTGAAATCAGTGAACACACATAACACATATTTTTTTTATTGCGACTTACGTAATATATATATATACATATATTCCTCTAGGTCCAGCAGAGATGATTGCGTAGAGCGAAATTTTCGGAGCCCGTACTGAGCGCTCGACAATGCTTCCGGTTTGCGTAAGAAAGGTGTAAGAATTGATACATAAAAACGACTTACGCTTATATCACGAGCAGCCGAAGTAGAGGGCTCAGTGTTGATTCATGCGCCTTCTGAGACCGGTGCGCTAAAGTTCATGAGAAATGTCTTTTTTTCTTAAGCGATAGAGAAATTCTTTGCACACTTGAGAGGTGACGTCGTTTAGTAAGGTTGAGTCACGGTGAAAGTTCATTATGGAAGACTCAAATGCACCAGAAAATTAAAAACAAATGTGTAGAGGCGAGAAATACCAGTTCTCCTTGAGGCTTCAACTTTATGTTCACATACACTTACAGTAAAGGCTGCCTTCAAGTCACACATTTATGCGCAGTGCTAACTGTGGGTTTATGTTTATGCGAAGGATGTACATTGCGTATGGTCTTTGTGGTTGCAGCCTTTTTAGTAACAGATTGAAATGAAGATGGTAACTGCAATAAAATATGTTCAATATCCTGTCTTATTCGACCCAAAAACGTATCTCGTCCATACTTAGCTCTCCAACCCAGAGTTCAGCAAGGAGTCGGCGCATACGAGATGGTGAATATCAACCCGAAGGCCGTCTGTCAAAGGAAATTACATGTGCTGCACGTTGCACGCCCTCTAGTGTAGAAGCGAGGGCCCAAATTTGTGCCGCCTTTGGCACACACGGCTGCCTCGTGTGTCAACCGTCGTGTCGCAACACTCCGCGAGTAGCAGATGTAACCCGTCGACGTTAACACGTCAGACTCACTCCGCCACCAGCGCACCCCCGAAATTGCGTCTTACCCGACGTGACCGAACGACGCCGCGTCTCGAGACACGCGCAGTTCCATTCCCGGCATGTCCTTTCACTGCACGGGTGGGCTTACGTGCGTCGTCCTCTATTCTGTTTCCGGAACACTTCAGAGCTGCGCCTAACAGAAATCTACCATGACGACACTCGCGACTCGAGAATAGGACAAAACGCATGGTTAGAGAAAAAAGGAGGAATAAAGAAAAATGGTAGAGAGAACAGAGGGAAGAAATAAAACATGGAAGAAAGGATGAAGAGAACAGAATGAGGGACAGCGTCACCCTCGCATTCGTCTCATCCACGTTGCTTCGTCCAAATCCCGCAAATGGATTGTCGTCGTCTCCGTATTCGCCATCTCCAAAGAAACGCGAAGTCTGTGCACGACAGCTGCGCACTATACGCCGCGGCCTGACAGCGCTGGGCTCGGAGACCACAGAGTGGCAGGCGCAGATGCTCTCTTTCTCTTAGGAGGAAAAGTAGGCGGGCTGCCGCTGGGCGTGATGCAAGCATGCGTCGCACCACGTTCCTCTGAGCGCTGCAATTCGTCCCGCAGAAAACGAGAGCCGTTGACCTCGCGGCAAAGAGCCGCGGGGCGCGCGCAGTCGTTCTTGCTCGGCCGAGCGAAGTGAAAAGGGGCACCGTGCAACGCTCTAATACACGGCGGCGCGACTATGTTCAATTTCATTCGCTCGTTCCTTACGGGGCCGGGTTTTTTGGCGTAAAATCGCCCGTATGTAGATGCTGGCGTGTGAAATCCGATGATCGAACAGAGCGCGCACGGGCTTCATGTCAGCTCCACAGGGAGCCGAGGATATTCTACGCTCTCTGTGAGTTTCACGGGGAAATTATTGAGCGGTTGGCGAACTGCTTCGTTTCGTAACCTACAACTAGTTTTCAGGGGTTGCATGTTTTCAGTATTTCTGCTAGTTTGCAGTTTTTCATGAAACTGTCGGCGCACGGGTCGCTATCTCATTTTCTCCGTAAAGGTTGTGATTTGTCGGTTCCATCTCCGTCGTGTTGAAGAAAAAGGAGATCGATTAGAATTTTTACAGCATGATGGACATAAAAAGGCAGTGAGAGGAAAATGCCAATTTCATTACTTCGATGTTTTGCTTGGCTGAAGGCCACACAAAATACGTCCTGAAAGCTCGTGGACAACATATACTGAAGCATCGATCTTTTTCGCTTTTTTAAGTTCAAACATGCCGTCAAATTCTGTCTACAAAGACTGGCCAGTAGTAACCAATTTCTGCATGCAGGGTCGTCATATTCGTCTTGTCGTTAAATTCGCAATGGCCTTTTCTTGTTCGTGTCCATACAACTTGTAACTTGTCGATTTGTCCATTTGCCCAGATTAGAGCATAAAGTATAAGGTGGAATTTTCCGAGCCTCGAAATGAGGGATCCGTTCGAATCCATGGCAACGCTGGTTTATATTAACTTCGATTATTTTGCGACAATGGCCGTACTCAAGTTTGGAGGAAATTGCATGTACTCACGACCAGATCTCTTTCAATTCAACCTTAAAAAACTCTGCTGTCGGTGAGCACTGGAAAATAATCAAATATTATAGAAAAATGTGGTGTACGCGAGTAGCAAGAAAAACCAAAATTTTTTCGCTTTTATCAGCTAGGTAGTAACATTATGTCACCAGCAGACAATTTAAATCTCTTTCTCAATATCGCAAGACTTAAACTGGAAAGCCCACAATAACAATACGGTTGCCTAACACCGGTACTTCACGCATCGGAATACACTAGCGTTGTGTGGAAAGAATTCAGAGGAGAGCAGCTATATTTGCCGTGTCGAGATAGAGAACAACAGATTCAATCCAGACTTTACAAACAAAACTTAACTTGGCTACCAAACTCTTCAAAGATCTCCCCCGAAAAATAAATCTTTGATCCATTAAAGATTCTTCATTTGCAGACAGATTTTCATTTTAAATACCGAGAAATTGAACCCGTTCCAACAGACACAGCCACTCCCTAACACGCGGAAATGTGAATAACACGTGCTCAGCTTGTTCATATTGCAGTCTTTAATGGTGCTGGCGAAATTTTACCATATGCATTACGCTTCGTCATGGACGCTAGGCAAGAACTTTGGAACGGGTTGTGTTTCAATTACAAGGTAGAGGTTTTTTTTCACGCGTCTAATTTCGATCATTGCACTCCAGAACCTAATATAAGAAGATGTATTTACTGACAACGCCCCTGACGGTAGCTTTTATCGGTATTGTCGTTTAAATTTGTAACTGCTTTCCTTTGGGCTTGCACTGCAACTATTGCTCATGTTTTAAGTTCTCCTTGTGCGTACCATTTTAATTTTCGGTAATGCAGAATGCGTATCATAAGGTGTATGGATCCTTAATGTATTTTGCGTTAGCCTATATGTATTGGGGCTCGTACATTTCTCCCCTATCTTCCTTTGTGTTCGTGTTTTGGAGAGTGCAGGCTGTAGCCATATAAAGTAAATGCATTCGGCAATGGCTCTAAAGCTCGGCTAATGGTGTCACTAAAGGATTAAATAGAATAAATTAGAAGCAATGTATTCCGCACCCGGCGACGCGCACGTCGACATGCTTCGCGGGCGAATGTGATAATCGGCTCCATCCTGGCAGCATACTCAAGGCACTTGTCCCGTTTTAATCCTCTGGAAAGTTTCGTCTTACGGGCAATAAAGCGACAGAAAAAAATATACATTCCTAAGGCGGAAGCCTTTAATGTCTCATCGTAGTAAGCAGCAGTTGTCGACAGAAAATGTCACGCTTTTCAATTGGTGGAAACGGTCGTGACGTCACAGTGCGCGAATTTCAAACGGGGCCAATTGTACTTCGGCTAGTAACCATGCAACCAATTGAAGGGATCGTATAGTGATGCTCCAATTAAGTGGGACTGAGCTTAGTTAATTGCTTAATTACCAAATTAGCCTAATTAGCTTTACTAGTCAGGCCATATGAATAAATAAAACCGATTAAGAAATTGGTCGAGCTCAGGAATTGAACCCCGGTCTTCGGCGTGAGAGACGAGCATGCTATCCACTCCGCCATGCCAGCTCGATGGTTTGGAATGAACAAAGGCGCGTCTAGTGAATACGGTGTCTTCACTCACACTCATCCTCCTCCATTCCCTTCCCGCGAGGTTTAGGTGTCCACCGACAAATGAGAGACAGATACATTTCCTTTCCTCAAAAACCAATTTAGTGACGAGCGAGGCGTAGAACCGAATGGGCGATGGCGTTCTATGGACTCCTTGGCAGCGTTGCAAGACGCTGTCGCGTTCCACTCTTAGGGGCATCAGTGACCACACTTTAGGTCAAAAAAGTGCCCCCCCCCCCCTGAATTTTGTGAGACAGTTACTGCGTAATTTCCTTTCCTCAAATACAATTTTCATTTTCTTCATTACGGCTCTTCTTTATCTATCTTCTTTCACTCCCACTTCCTCCCTTCCTCTACGGTGCGGTTCAGGTGTCCACCGAGATGACAGAGAATTCCTGCGCCATTTCCTTTCCTCAAAAAGCGTTGCGTTCAAAGGGCAAGGCATCGCGCTGAACGGGTGGTGTTCCGTGGACTCCCTGGCAGCGCTACAACGCGCTGTCGCGTTCCACTCCTAAAGGCGAAGCTTAAGCGTCATTAATTAGCAGTTAATCAGTATTCAGGCATTAATCAGTAATTAACCATTAATTAGTGATTTGTCATCACTTAGTAATTAGTACTCAATTATATGTGACGCCACCGGTGCCACAGAAACAGCGAAGGTGGTGCGGAAAACGCTTCCGCCTCTACCCACTTTAGACAGTCAAAGTGCCCCCTGAATTTTTTTGCCAAGATCTTTGTCACAGATGATCGTGTAGAACTGAGGTTCATAAGTCTAACATGGCTTATGAACAGAAAGAAGCGGAAAATAATTATTACGACGACGTTTATTGAAAGGCCGCACTTAGTGGATGCGTTTGAAAACTCCGGCAATAGTGAATGAGAATCTCTGCTCTCCGTATTGCCTTTGTCAGCTATCACCCTTATCGGCCAGACCCATCGCGGTGGCTCGTTGAGCTGTGTATGGTTCACAACAGTGCCCACAGCCCGAACGAATTGTACGCAATACCTTTTGTTGGAGCTGTAGCGACGATGCTTCAATGAAGCGTAGAGGTCGATCCGTGTTGACACAGTGCTGAAAAACTTCCACAAGTGCTCTAAAAAAACATGGATGGATCAGAAGTTTGTAAAAATGTATAAGAGCCAAGACAATGCTTCTATAAACAGCATTTATTTCGATGATTAAATACGCAGCGAGCACCTCGAACAAAAAATTTATTTCCCGGCAAACGAAGTTGTCTTTTTTTAGTTCTTAGAAAAGTCAGAAGTCTCTCTTTTTCACCGGCTAGTGTGCGAGCATTAATAGGCTATATTTTTAACGTTGCGGGTTTTAATACGCGTGGGTGCTACGCACGGAAATACGGTATTCTGGTCATCCTTTTAATCAAACTTTTGTCGGGGCTAGTTGGAATCTCATATTCGGCACTAGCGCCCCGGTGGTGAAAGCCGCACGTACTACAAGAAAAACACCTGTGGGCGTCCTATTTTTTCCCCGGCTTAGGCGAATTTCGCAGGGCTGCCCTGAGGTCCGGTTAGTGTGATTCAGTTGAGCTACAGACCTATAGCTGGAAGAAGAGCATCTTAGCCTTTTCTCTAGTAGGACGAAAACACAAAAAACTCGCAATACACAATGAAGGCCAACCACGATTCCATCTTGTCTCGCACCAGAGTAAACGACGGAGCAGCGTCGCCATTTTTTTCATTATGACACGAATGAACACGGCGGCGCACCTCGAATCAATACTATTACACATCATTTAATATCAGCACATAACGCGTCTCAAATGCATTCAGCACTCCTGGTGGTCGGGCTTATTATTAAAGTTATACCATAATCGCCGTCTTTTTGAAGACAATGAGTAGGCAGGTGCCCTCAGATTATTCAAGGCTGCATATCAAACAGTTGGGTTAGTGACGCTCGAATAAGCTAGATGAGAACCTGAACCTAACGTGAGTGAACATTTGGCCAGCAGCACACCTAGAATGATAAGCTGAACCCGGGGTGGCCACAGGAGAGGTTGCGCACAACGCCTTAGAAAGCCTCTCCTCTCGTTCCAGCAGCTCTTCCATGATGTGTACGCTGGTCAAGGAACAACGTCTGCTAACCCTGTGGTTGCGCACCTGGCAAGTTCATCGCCGCTATCCTTTGGTAGAATGTCATAGCCGTCTTAATTATTCTAGAAGCATCAAAGAGAGCGAAAGTCTAGTGGTAAAGCCAGGCAGAGGGACAACTGCGAAAATGACTCGTCTTCCCGCAGGATGTACGTGCGCAAGCGAAATTTTGTGACGGCCCCTCTTCATTTTGCTCTTTGCTCCCTCTTTGCTACTCCCTCACGGAAAGAACACAGTAGAAATACCCACGCTGCGTCGGTCTGTTATTGTGGCTCCTCGTGAATGTCGGTGCTTGCGCACTCATTTCACGGTTTTTTGTTTCCCTGGATGCAGTGGAAAAAGTTTCAGTCGTGTGCAGAGTCAATTTACTCGTTGGACCGTAGCCTCAATGGCTACGTTCTCCGGCCGCAAGATGCAGGAAGGGAGCAAGGCGTAGAGGAGTAGTGGAATAGGAGGCAAGTCTGCCGCCCACCTTTTCGATCACGGCCCCTTACCGCCTTGGCAAACTGCTTTATCTATGTGCGCCGACGTCTGCTGCATCACGTACAGAGAGGCGTTGCTGTGTCTGCGTCGCTCTCTGATAAGATTGTCGCGTCGGCCAGCGCACATTAATCTGTCTCAGTGCCAAATATATCACGTTCTTCGGAACATCCAACTGTTCCGAGAAATAAATATGATTGTGCAGCTGTGTGGCTTAGTCGTAATTTTTCCAACCGGCAAGAGAAAGCCCTCTGTCGCATATACGAGGAAAGTTCCTCTTTGGACTGACGACATAGCTCGAGGATCACTAAGTTAGCCTGCGTCATCATTTCCGACTGTAAACTGACTTTTCCTAGTGCTGACCTTTAAACCAACCTCCAGATATCTAAAATAGACCTAACCGCTGTCAGTGTAGGGATGACTATACAGACCGGATAATTAAAGCTGCATTTTAGACCCCAATAATGGGCTGCATGCAGTCCATCATTTTACCCGCAAAAAAGCTAAGATTGCCGCTTTAGCTTTTGTAAGTACGAATCGCATCGAATTCATTCGAATGGCATTAGAATCGAATGTCATTATTCGCTACTACAAGGGAATATTTAATGTCATCTGATTCGAATGACGTTAGCCATCGAAAGAGTTTGGGGAACTCATTCGCGTTTGATCTCGAACCGAATGTATACTCTGGACACCAGATACGCAGCAGAAACAAACGGCGCGAAAAAATAACCTGCATGCCGCCAAAGTTAAAAGTTGCATCTATACAGCTCTGTTAACAAGATGTTAATTTTGGTGTGAAACTATTCGCACTGGAGGTTGTCGTGGATAGCAATTACTCTCGGTATCAGCGGCAGCCAACAGTAGCTGCTGAGCGTGAAGCACGGCCCCGCCCGCGACCGTCACCGTGCTCCGCCGTGTCAGCCAATCTGTTTCTTTACAATTATGAGATTCGTGGTTCACTTTGTCGTTGGCTTGGCTTGTGATGGCTAAAAGGCTGCAGAATTGCTGGAAGCAATATTTGAAGCCTTATAATAATGCACAAAGTTCTCACCCGCTTTTAAAATATTGCACAACAATTTCGAACACTTTTTAATTGTCCCTTAGTTTTACTACTTTATTTTTTCGGTGATCGTCATTCCTATCATTTGGAAATGACTTTTCAGTTTGTAGCACCGAAAGAGACCTAATGACATTCGCTGCATAGAATTCTATTCGACTCGAATGGCATAAAATCTGCTAGTGTGACAGGGGTATTACGAAACATTTACTAGTAGTGTCACAGAGGAATTAATTCTATAATGCAGCTTATAGTAAGCCTTACTATCGGAACATGGTGGGCGTGAGCGGGTCCGTCGCACCGTTGATTAAGTTGCAGTGACAAACCAGTGGTTTGCGCTACCATACTACAAGGCAGCAAGCTCGCAAACTCTGTTTATTTGTTAACCAGGAGTTGTTGCTTGCAAAGCTGTAGCAGCGAAACAAGAACACAAGAAGGCATGAGGTGCTCAGAATAGACCCAGTTTCTCAATAGCACAAGGCCAGTGTCGGGTCGGACGGATGGCAATAAACATAAGTGGCACTGGAAGGTGCCGAAATTAACAGAATTTGTTATAAGAACACCGATGATTCGTAAATCACTGCAGACGTTATGAAAAGCATAACAAAGGGGATTCTCTTTCACGCTTTGGTGCGGGAGGCTTCCTCGCAACACGCTCAGAACAAGCTAAGAACGAACGCACGGCTTCAACAGATGCTAGCAAAGAGTGCTTGAAACCTGGTGCAATCAATGGCTCCATGCACTGCGAGGCAGCACACAGCGTTCATCGTAGAAGTCTCTGATTTTTTTAAAACAGAAAGAGTCGTGGTTCATATTGTCACATAGTGATGACTGCAGTCCGGCAAACAGGAAAACAACGAGGGTGTCTTCGAAACGGAACTCTTTATTCGGGCTGACTTGCGCCCGCGAAGAACTGAATCACTCGGCGGCGGCGTAAGTACAAGCGTGCTCGGCGGCCGTCGAACAGAATGCCCGCCGCTGTCGGCCGTGCTCTTTTGAAAGCTGATAGCGAGCATTCTGGATAAAGCTTAGGAAGTTACTAGAACCTTCTGGCACAAACTAGAACCGGCTCCGTCCGCATGCGATCAGTCGAGATAAATCTAGGCGCGTCTTGCGTCACAAACGAAGCGATAAAGCGGTGCGTCGTCAGCCTTGAAGCATGAACAAACAAATACTACAAACAAAGATCGGCGGCAATATTCAATGCTGAACCAAAGTTGCAACCACTTGTCCGATAACTAGCTTGCTCGCACCACGGCGAGTTTTTATCCGCACATTCGAATTAGCTCAACTGTTCTCAAGGAGCATTTCTTTGGTCGCTGCTAATTTGTAAATTGTACTGCCGAGAAACATACATTTTTCCGCAATTTCTTTTCGGAAGTTAATCCCGAATATAACAGCTTAAGCTATACCGGATGAATTCCTTTTTGCTGCTAAAAAGCTCATCGTGACTGGTTTCCCTTCAGAAGGCACTTAACGGCTTGTAGCCATGTATTCCAGTATGTGACTATGGGCACTGAGAAGAAAGCTGCCCCCAGCACCTGTTCTTTGCATGAGCAAACGTGAGAAAGGGATTTCTGGAATGCCGACTTGGGTGCGACAAGAATTTCGATCGCATTGCTAAAATAGTTTCTTACCTGGTATTAAATGAGTCTATGGGCAAGAAGGGTGTCTTGCAGCGTCTGGGCTAAGAAGGCTTGCAAAACAGCAGCAGCCTTCTGCGTATGTGCAGTTGCGCCTGCATAAATGCAGAAATTCTTGCCGCTTTCTGCTCTAGAAGAGTGAAAGACGGGCACTTTCATACGTCGGTCGGAAAACTACGCTTTCGTTTCTCCCTTTCGTGCCTCTGAAGATTTTTAATGCAGCATAGAAAATTTACAGCAATGTCTGGGACCAAATTCAACCATCGCGAAGTCTCAGTACCTGCACGGTACGCCCTCTAAGAACGAGTTTGCCGGTTCGAACCGGGCCCTGGCGGCCAATTTTATTGGTCGTAATGTTTAAGAATATCCGTCTACTGAGCCCGTTAGGAAAGGTTTAGGAACGCCGCATGGTCGAAATAAATCCGGAGCACTTCTACGGCGTTCCTGGGCGCCCACACTGTTGTTTTGGTTGTCAGTGCAAGAGTTGCCTGTCAATGTTACCGATTATCTTAAGAATAGCCCACATCGATAACCCACTCTTTTAGGTATTCATAAGTGAAAAGATGATTGGAAGCAAAAATGGGTGTAGAAATGCGGATTTTTGTGGGTTGGGGATGGTGGGGGGGTGGAGAAAATTCGAAAGTCAAATTTTGTTGGAACTACACTCAGAGAAACGCATGTGTGACAACAACGGCCCACTTAACCGGACGAAGATACGTTTTCTTGACGAAACGTTGACTAGAGGACTGAGGCTCTTCTTCGACCCTTGTTCATGCTGTTTTGAGCGGGTTTTGAGCATGAGCGGGTACGTTGTATGCAGCATCATGATACACTGTAGCTGAAATTACTGAGTGTCTAAGCTCGTATGCTGAATTTGTTACTCATTTTTACTTGAAATGGGAGGCAAGTTTATACCAGAAAAAATGCATTTAGGTATAACCAGAAACTCAAGACACTTACTGAAATGTTGTTTCAGCATGCAACTGAATTCATCTCATCTATTTACGAGTACACTCCAGGCACCAAGTCGTATTGCAAACCATGTTTCTTCCCAGGTTGCTTGCAAATATGCGAGTTGAGTTTTATCACATGGTTTAAAGGCAATTATAACGTTCGACTCAATCTCACCCAGTTACGTCCTACATGACTTATTACCGTAAATTCCGGTGTACCCCGTAACTTCCGGTATAGACGTTTAAATGTTACCATTTTACGCTGTATAGAGGACCTGCAGATATCGACCATACAGCAGTTTTGTTTTCAGCATCAAATATTGTGACGTACATGCCATGCACAACGCAATTCTTCCTATCAGAAGGTTTTTTACTGCGTTTAATGAAGTGTCTACGCACTGTTCACCGGTTCTATGTGTGGCTGCTGGCACTAGCAGCTATAGCTTTTCAAAGAATATCACGTATTTTCTCTACACAACCTGCACTGAAGGTGTTGGCTGGTAATCGGCACCGGATCTTTTATCGCATGCGCGTGCCTTGCTGATATCCCAATCGGCCAACGCATCGCGAAACTATTTGTTTCCACAAGAATACAGTTAATCCAGTGCTACAGATGATCGTTCGCAAGGAAGAAAGTCAGAGCGAAGATGATCATTTTGCATAAAAATCATAGACCTTGGTTTCTCCAACTGCCCGCAAGACAGATTCAGAGACTGCATCATTTGTTGTAGCGGTCGTAAAAAAGAAAGTACACTTCCCGAAGGAAATATTAAAAAAATAACTGAAGCTTAATCAACCTTACGGTTTCGATTACTGTACACATGGCCTTTGCGGACAACGTACCGGCTGCGGTGAATCTAAAAAAAAATTACCTTTCAACATTTCTGCAATTTCCCGGCTATAGTTAGGAAATTGCGTACCCCTCTGCAAATAAATTTTGCTACAAATATATAATGCGAATAATATAGCTTTGATACTGCACCTAATACGAATGATGTCATAGCGAAGGGATACAGCGCGGGAGAGAGAGAGGAGGCACAAACGCACATCCGTGTCTCTATGTCCTGCGTCTCTTGTGCTGTATCTCCTCTCTTTTTCACACCAATTAGCCCAAAGTGCCATGCACTTCACAAAGAAGGTGCTGTGTGCAAGTGGGCAAACTGCGCTTGAGGGACGAAGCGCACAAGTTTATAAGGGACCAACAAGCAATGAACCATTGCGCGAAAATAAAAATGCTACACTTCTTTCGCAAAATTCCTTCCGTGTTTCTTTCCTTTTTTGCGCTATTTTCTGAATTATGTGCGGAGCTGGGAACTAGCTTCTGAACGTTGTGGAATTCCGAGTGTGTTTACTTTTCAAAAATGTTTAGTGAGAATTCAACTGCGCGAGGTTTTGCCCCATTGACTAACTATATAATTACCTCGAGTATTATGCGAAGAATTACGGCGGTAGAACTCAATGTATACAAACAGTTACGCGCACCAATAAAGCATGATCAAAAGCCACCGCCATGAAAGCTATTGCACAGCAGGATGTTTGCAGGTTATTACACCGTAAGATTCCAAATACCGGTGTTCATCCCAAGGAGCTTGAACGAATCTACAGTACTTAATTAGCCGCAAGCTCCTAGCTGCTGCTGGGAGTGTTCACAACTTGTGTTCACAAGTCTTCACAACATGCTCCATGGTGCGTGGTGTAGTATATACACTGGCGCGCTTAGAGCTTACAGGGCACTAATTCTCACCCTGGAATCCAGTGTTTTACACTTCTTTGCACTTGCTTTTTATTACACTTTCTTTTTATTAAACGAAACGTCTTGCGCTTAGTTCTGGCTGGCTATCTATTTTTCAGCCTGACCGTTCCTATAATATTGGGAGGATATTTATAGCAAGTGCATTAAAATTTAGTGTTGGGGCTTTCGTCAATAATTTGTTCACAATCAGTTGAAAATCAGTTGCCTAAGCTTACCTCAGTGGAATCGAAGAGGTTCGCATATGCATAAGGGGCGAGCTTCCCACGCCTAAAAACCTATACTATCTTCTGCTCCAAGACACACCGTCAGAGAACGTCCATTTTGTTTAATCAAGCAAAAAAACAGGTGTGTGTGGTGTTACTCTTCCTTGAGGGATAATTTTAATTTCTGCAAAACGCAACAAGATAGGACGTTTTGACTAAGAGTAAAAAATGGGCCGGTATCAAAGAGAACAATGAATTTCCACTCTATTCGTAAAAGAACTACAAGCAGAACGCCCAAGTCGAAGCAAAGTGAAGAGAACAATTCTGGGAGCCAATTTCGATGACACAACACATTGCGCCAAATAGAACCTATAATGCAGTGCCATGCAACAGCTATACTAACACACCAATGAATGAAAAAGCAGCGCTCCAGAAACATCCACATACGCGCGGAAGCTCTCTCGAAACTGAGTTCCCTCTACTCTGAAGCATTTTTACATTTGTTTGCATTTTTTTCACTTGCACAACAGAGCGTCTAAAACTTGAAAAAAAGATAGAACGAGCGCTTAACACTAAAGTTATGAATTTGTTAACTTGGTTTTAAAATGGTGAACTTGTAAACTTGTCTTGAGAGTTACAGTGGTGCAGGCCACGCAAGCTTCAGCAAAACTGCTCCGCTTCAGCACCTCGCGGTCGCACCTGTCAGCCGCCGAGAGAGGCGAGGATTAGACAGTGTATATCAGCAGGCGCGTAGGGTTTGTTTGCTTTGATAGATGGCGCTCCTGCTTGCCGAAAGGCGTCGCAAGGCCAGCAGGCTATGTAACAGAGTGGTGTGTACACCACTCTTGCCCCAAAATGTACACAGTTCATAAGCTCTGGAAAGCAATTTTTACATGAATAAATACACAGATAGACGCAAATTTGATTTTCCTCAATGTTGTGCAAGGAGACCAGCAGACAAGCAGCAGAGCAGCGGCTTGAGAGTTTCTCGGCCAATCTTTGGAGCACACAGCAGCGGAAACGAGCGCCCTGAAATTTCACGTTTACAGAAGCAGCCTCGTCGAAACAGTTTCAGCGGTTGCACGAACCACTTGGCACATCACAACGCCATCTCTGTAACACTACCTATCTGCAGTAGAACATATTACCGATGAACTATGACTGACTGCCGTCATCTGAAAACAAATCAGCCTTGTGGTCGAAAAGCAGATCCAAGAGACTTCAGCAAACGGGGAAATAAGAGCTTTTATTATATTAAAGTCTACAGTGCGGCCTCATTAGCGCCACTGCACCGATGCTTACAATGCCTAAGTTCACACAGAAAAAAAGTTCGTCGTATCGCTTAAGCAACTGGGGCCGAAGACACTGTGCACTCGCCCTCAGTAGCCGATGAATTCGCAGAAACCGCACTACATTCTCGCTTATGGCGATGCTGTATCTTCTCGTTTCTCCAGGCCAAGGCAGGCTGGCGATGGGCGCGAGTCATGGCAATAATAAGTGCCCCACCGACATTATCGCCACCGCCCGCAGCCACTGGGAACGGGTGCAGGGTACAAGCTCCTGCAAAGCAATCACAAAGGTCAACGCGCGTGTACACCGTAGTCCGCGAACACACCAGCATGTGCGCTGCGGATCAATGAACTGCGTTGTCTTGCCTCCCCACGCGGGAGCGTTGCTGCGCGAGTCAGAGGGTCAGCAACCGGCAGAACGGGATGTTGTAACATCATCTTGCCAAAGTAAGGATTGCTCTTCTTTCCTAACAGCATTTGCTGTTTGTTTTTTTGCTCTTTATCTGCACTTATCAGAGGAGCACTGTGGTCTCTGGCGACATTGTACTGTTCCTTTTTGGCCACAGCGCACGGAATTGCGGATGATAGCGAAGAGTTTTGCGGACCCAAGTGGCTGTTGGAAAATCGAAATTCCCGACAGTACCCGCGTTTACATGACTGCTACAAAAGTCGACTTCAGTCCATATTTTCAGAGAAAGTGTCAAAACATCGAGGAAGAGAGTTGAGGACGAGTCGCGCCTTTCCTCCTCAAAACCTGCTCTTTCCCTCAAAAGGGTGACTGGAGTCGACTTCTGTCACATTCATGTACCCGAGGCTAGTGGCAACATTCTGCGAGTCTCACGTGTGCTCCTGCTTACACTTGTCGATTTCACGCCGTTATTGATTTGAACGTAGTATCTCTAAGCGCCGACATATGCTTTACATCACTGCCACGGCATTGGCTTTCGCAAACGCTGTGTCGCTCGACCAGCTTTGAATCTATAGAGTTTCGCTCAAAAGCGGTGCCGCAGCGTGCGCTTGGTAAGCGCGAGTTGCGGAGAAAGGTAGCAAAATGTCATCCGAAATGTATCCTAGTAAGAGGCGCAGGGAACAGAATAGTCGAATGCTCCGAGCATTTCACTCATGACGCGTACCATTCGTAGTATAGCAGCCCTAATAGACGATAGCTATATATTATGTGACGTACCATTGGTCGCAAAAATTTCCAGACCGGGGAAACTGTGACTGTAGCCGGTGCAGATTCCACCGGTGACTCTGCTATAATTGAACCTCACGGTTTCATCTTTTTGTAGTTAAATTAGAAACATAGACGCCAGAATAGCATTTATTTCGTTGGCCTTTAAATAATTTTTGGAAAGATGAGAGAGCCGCAGCGAAATGTTCAAGGTATGCGTGTCATGAAACAAAATTTATTTTCAAATACCTAGCGCGCAGAGCTTCCGGTGGTGCAAGGTTTTTGGAATCTGAACGAACAGTGACATAAAACTGTCGCCAATAATCTCAACAGTCAGTTCGTGGACACTTGCGAAACTTTCGTTTGCCTGCCATGACGATCACCGTGAAAACTGGTGCAACTTTGTGCCCTTACCGCAAGTAAACAAATTAATTTTACTTAATTTTTGTATATACTGTGGTAGTTAGTGTGCCTTTTAGAGTCCCCCTAAATTAACACGCCCAGCAATGACGGGACGCTCCAGCAGATAAGTTCATCACACTCATCGCCATCATCGCGAGGTTACGTCTAGTGCAACTTCGGCAATCTATCTCCTCACTTGAGCTTTTGCTGCCTTGGCTGCGCTTTCATTTGCTTGGAATCCATTTTGGTACCTTAGCACGCCGTCGGAGCACTGTTCTCCCCACTGCGTGCCCTTCCCATGTCCATTTTAGTCTCTAAATTCTCCTTGCAATTGCCTTCTCATGGTCCGTATGTGCACTGACTACTTTCCCTGGAGAGATGTAATCTCTTACAACTTGCCAGACTTCCCTATCTATCGTAGACGGTTGCTCTATTCGCAGAGAGTTGAATGATACTTTATATTTGTTACTACTAGTTTTTTTAGCTCGCTGTTGTAGTGTTCACGCTTACTTCCAAAACTACGCACTGCACTTCCTGCCCTTATTTACTCAGCTGCTTTATGTGCTATGAGATATTTTACGCCGTCTGTGTCGTCGGAAAGCGTCTGAGTTTGCGGTTGTATAAGTTTGCCCTCAGGACGGGGACGCTGCCGGTGCTGTTAACGCTCCTCAAGGCTGCTTGTTGGGGAGGACGTTCGGCCGGAATCACTCAATCTACTGCGCCCATACTTAACTTTTTTCATTGGCCGCCGCGGTGTCTCAGTGATTGTAGCGCTCACAAAAAAACGCTCATACACAATAGAGAGGCAAAATCATCATATACAGGTGCCGTCAGAAGAAACCCGCAATTCATGCATCCTTGAATACATATGTACAGCCTAATTGTGATTGTGCGAATTGCACTGTGCACCAACAAACATGGACCGTTATGCTTTAAATTTAAAGAAATTAAAATTTTTTGACAAAGTCGCCTTCCATTTACTTTTGACGGCGACTCTACAAAGCGTTAGCAGGTATTTTTGAAAAAGCAATAAAGAATTCTGAGTAAGGGCCTTGTTAGTAAGGTCATTCCAATCCACAATCGTCCTAGGGAAAACAGTGAGAGAAGCCAACAGCCACAGAAACCAAGGAGCACAGGGGATTTTTTAATTTTTTTTGTGGTGTTGATGAAGTAAGAATATTACTGAATATGTTGTCGCTTGAAGCTAATTGATTAGAAAAGCAGAAGAAAAAACAACCACCTGCCGCCGGTGGGATCCGAACCCACGACCTCCGAATTACGCGTCCGGTGCTCTACCTCTGAGCTACGGCGACGGCTGTCAAACCTTCTGCTTTCGGGGGTATTTATGTTTACAAATAACCTAACCTTTGAGAGTGTTTATAACAGAATATTTTAAAGTTATTTCGTGCGTTCACCATGTGAGCACGAGGGCGTTTGGTTGTGACATCGTAGTACGTCAACAGCAATGTAGCTTACCACCATGAAAGTCTCTTATGTCGCTTGCGTTGTAACTGTCTAAGCCATGAGATGTGTGTAGACTGGGGGGGGGGGGGGGGGGAGGTTGCCCTCCAGAACAAGTTACCTATGATCTATGTCACAGGGGTGTTTCCTCGTCCCTGATACTTTTACGAGGTTCATATTGTGGTAGCTGGTGCCTTACTACGGGGACACAGGCCAGAGTCGCGAAATGCTACTTATACTAGACCCCTAAACGAACGCAAGGGACGTATAGTTCGCGTGACATTCCTTCGAGCAATCCTGAGGTGAAATTGGTTGCTTTCTCTAACTTTTCACCACTTCCTGAAGGCGATACATTCTATTTCGCAGCCCCTAAAAAAGAGCGCAGTCTAATGCCAACTGCTGACTCCCCATGCACGCGTCCACCTACGACCATTGACCGAGCACCAGGCGTGCACTATTCTCAAAGAGAACGATGGCCATTGAGAATATGACTCCTGTGAGAACATTATCTAGGCGTTCCAGGGCCATGACTGCCGTATGTGTAGCGTAGTAGGCCTTCTGGAGGTGCGCAAAATCTGTAGCTGTTAGTTCCTCGTCACGCAAAGTGTGGTAATTTTTTCTTCTACGCTGACATTTTTGCTGCTCTTATTCATTTCATTTTCCTTTTGCCGGTGAGAAGCAGTTTTCTCGCGTTTATCAGCTGTTTCCCCCCATTCTTTGACTGTGTTGTTTTACTTTAGTACACTTGCGCTTCATAGTAAGGCATTCAAACAAGCAACCACGCACGCGAATTTCTGTTTACTACGTCACCAATGGGGCAGAAACGTAGAGGCTGCCGAAGTGAGTCGAACTTAAATTAAGGAAAACACAGCGAGCTTACGGAAAGCAAAATGACAGGTGTTCGTTATTTTTTATATAGGAGTAACGTTAAGAGACGAGAGGGTAGAATGGGTCAGGGAACAAACGCGAATCGCTGATATACTCGTCGTAGTCAAAAAGAAATGAGCATGACCAGAGCATGGAATGTGAAGACAAGATAATCGATGATAATTTGTAAAGACACTAGCACCCCCGTATTAATTGCGGCTGCTTCACGCTCGGAGAAGAGGAAAAAGGCAGACCTTTCCTTTGAGCAATCCTGGGGTGAAGTTGGTTGCTTTCTCTAACTTTGGAGCAATTCCTGTACAGGCGAGACATTCTATTTCGCAGCCCCTAAAGAAGAGCGCAATGCTAATGCCAACTGCCGACTCCCCATGCACGCGTCCACATTCGACCAATGACCGAGCACCAGGCGCGCACTATTCTCAAAGAAAACGCTGGCCATTGAGAATATGACTTCTGTCAGAACATGATCTAGGCGTTCCTGCTGGCTGCTTTAAAGATTGCCCCCAATGTCTCCAAGGTGATATTCCCCTCAGATTGCCTCTGTTTTGTTGGCATTAGATTCCAAACGGGACGATCTCTTGAGCCGCTCGCTAAAGTCTTTCATCCCTGGATGGGTGAAAAAGGTGCGCTTCATTTGGATCCCAGGTCACGGCGGTATTTTTCAAAACGATGCAGCAGACTTAGCAAAATCAGCTCTCAATGCAACGGTCACCTGTAGCGTCCCTAATATAATCCTTTCGGGAATGTCTCGCTTTCAGCGCTTTCAATATATTACCACGCTGTGCAACGATCCCTTGCTCTACCGTAGACTACCAACATCTCAACTAGCCGTGGAAGGTTCGTGCATGTAAATCCCGGCAGTGTGTCGTAGCGATGACTCTCATGGGGTGCAGGATCCTTCGCTTAAATCTGTACTTATGCAGATGCGGGTTCAGTCCCTCAAACCTTTGCGCGCCTTGTGGAGACGTGGAAACATCGGAGCATTGCCTACACTAATGCCGGAGGTTTGCACATCAGAGAAGGACGTAACTAGAAATTCCAATTACTCGAATGGTACTCACTTTGCCGGTTCCGCTTCTTCTCTTCTTCGGTGCTAGCGCCAGGGGTTTCGCATTGCATCAAGTTTGCGATTACCTCCACAATTACCTAATTGCTACCGGCAGATTCCCTTGCTAATGGTTTCCAAAACTTCCGCATTGCAAAATCTCGTAGCAATTTTTCTTGTATCCAGTTGCCTAATCTTTCCGCTCGCTTATTTTTTCCAAGTAATTTTTCCTTTTCTTTATTTTATTTTTCAATAAATTTATGATCTTATCTTCAATCTTTAATTCCCCTGAATTTTTACACAAAGGTACATTATTAGCTTGGCAATCAAAGTTAAACTAGTAGCTTGGCCCCAGTTTACCTTCTTTTGGCTGTCCTCACTGAACCCTGGCCTATCCCCCGTCTTGGGTATGTGTCATGCCACCAAGGCAACAACAACAACAACGGCTCGAGGAGGGAAGCATGAGCGAATGACAGGCAGGATTGCGGATGAACGGCTCTTGTGGACCCGGGTAACCAGACCTGGGAAGCCATCTTCGCCCGGTTTAGCGCAACCGGGGGCCTACTGTGCCCCTCCTGCCTCCTGCGGCGTCGGAGAGTGGGCGCCGTGTTGGGCACGCCCAGTTGCTGCCCGCCCTGGGATCCTGCCGGCGCTGCAGACTCTTCGTGCCTGCCGTCCTGTGTTCTGGGCCTGCTGCCATGGGACAGTGTATCTCCCCTGTCGTGCCCGAGTGACCGGACCTGGGTGGCCGTCTCCGCCCTGACGCGACCCGGCTTGAGCAGCAACGTAAAGCCTTCGCTGCGGGAGCTCCGCGCCCGGTTTCCTGCCGCCGCAAGGTAATGCCTCCGGCGGTACTTGGCCCCGCCGCCTCTCCAGCAACGACAGCTCCGCCTCCCATCGGGACTGCTCATTTGTCATCGGGTGCGCTATATTAATCTTTTAGAGTAACTGGTTCGTTTTCATTACAACTTTCTTCTCTTCGCACCCATGCTCGGTCTGGGACAGTTTTCTTGATCCTCTGGGGCCCCGCCTCCGAGGACATTCGAACCTGCTTAGGGTATTTCCCTCCTCAGTATGCCCCGCCCCCCCTTTGTAGAAGCATTCTTTCCCTAAAAAAACATTTGCATGAGGCGCTTTAGCACTGTCGGGAAACCATACCACACCACACTGATTTCGGGCACACACAACACCGATCACTGGTTGTTGACAGTGTATCCCGCGCACAGAACATAAATGCACTGACACACAAAAGATTGGCAACCGGTTCCGTCAAAAGAACACTAGGGCGACAGAATTCTGACAGGGTCAGGACCGGCTTAAATAATCGGCACCAACATTGTCCCATCCTTTGATGTTTTCAACCCGGAAAGATTATTCGTTCAACACCAGACTCCATCGGAGCTTGCGGCTATTTTAGTGCTTCGCCTGCGCCAAGTACTGAAGAGGTTGGTGGTCTTTCTGAATAATAAATGTGCGACCATACAAGAAAATGTGAAATTTGCCGACTGTCCAGACTAGTGGCAAACATTCCCGTTCGATGGTGGAATGGTGTGTTTCGCGCTGAAGAAGCTGCCTGCTGGCATACGATATCGGATGGAGGGCGCCGCTGTGTTCTTGCAAAACAACTTCACCTAAACCCTTCGCAGAATCATCGGTACGGAGAATGAACTCCTCTGCATGATCAGGCGCCCGAACAACTGGTCGCGATGCGAGAGCTTGTTCAAGCGTTTCTAATGTCTTTTCACCCTTGGGAGTCCAACGCACGTGGTTACTTTCTGTTTTGCGCGTAAGTTAACAAAAGCCTGGGCCTTGGCGGCGTAGTCAGGAATTAGGTCCCGGTAGTACCCAGCCAAACCAAGAAAAGACCTAATCTTTTTCTTAGTTCCAGGTTTAGCTGCCTGTTCCAGTTCAGCGACAATCGAGCCTAGTGTGCGAATCACACCCTCGTCCAACAAATGCCCTAAGAAGACCACGCGGCTCATACCAAGCTCGCATTTCTGTGGTTTTATGGTGAGGTTTGCCTGCCTCATGCGCCTAAACATTTCTCGGAGAGTGGTCAAGGGCCCCTCCCGCTTTGGGGTAGGAACCAGGACGTCATCTATGGAATGAAGCACATTAGGTAGACCTGCCAGAATGGCCATCATAAGAAGAATAAAATTTGCGGACGCAGTCTTGATCCGAAAAGGCATGAAGGCGAACTGAGAGTCGCCTGAGTGGGTGGAAAATGCAGTAACAGGCCTGGACGCGCAACTGAGTGGCACTTGCCAATACCCTTTGACGAGATCTGTAGTATCGGCCAAGGCGGCCGTGAGAAGAAACCAAATCTCCACGCGAACTGTGACCAAGAACTCAATTTATTTGACGCGACCAAGTATATATAGATGACACACACGTGACACAAATAGCCAATCCACAAGTACACATAAACATAAACAAGCAAAGCCAATCCATCAAATCGAAACCGATACAACATACTCCGTTGTTTCGGGAAAAAAATAATTTTGTAAGCTTTTAATGTGAAAAGGAAATTCTGAGAAATATTCAAGCAATCACAAAAATTTCACATTTCAAAATACAGAAATTCATATACAGAGAATAAGCACATTCTGTTTGAAGGAAAAAACGAGACACAATATATTAAATGTGCGCGGGCATTGCCTATCATTCATTTACTCTCGTTGTCAGGAAATGTAGACAACAGTACGATTATTAGGTGCATGAAAAAAAATTTTAGAACAGCTTTAAGTACTTAGAGTAAAGGCAGTAATTGATTGCTTATTGGAAGGAACTACACAACAAAAACAACTGTTAGCGAGTGTATCTTTCCATAACGTTCCATAGATGTGCATGGACAAAGGAATTAAATAAATTTGCAACCCATTGGCTCTTAGTACTTGAAACAAATTTGCATGGACCACATTATACATTTATGAATAAAACAACGTACTTAATATTGATACCACAAGAAGATAAATCGCGACTGAAAATGACATTAAAGGCATTTAAAAATAACACACTGATCCTCCTCTACATCTGTATGCAGGAAATCACTTATCACAATCATCTATGTCAACAAAACAAAATATGTATGTAGGAGATTCATTTACGCATATAGTCTTTCATCCACACACGCCTATTAATCTCCATTTTAGGCCTAGGACCCCGTTGGTGTGCCGACTGAGACTGTGATGGAGGGTGAAATCCTGGAACTAACTCGGGGCTCTGTAGGGGAGTGCGGATTCTCGAGGTAGATGCTGTTGACGGGGGACTGAAGTCCCTTCTATCGAGTGTCTCATCCTCAGGAATCACTAAGCACTGCCAACGAAAGTCACCAAATTCCCTCGAAAAAAAAACAAAGAATCACCCACATCACTCTGTGAAGTGGGTAGACGAGTCTGAGTAGGGATTCGGAATTGAGATATGTTATAGAGTGATTTTGGCACAGGAGGTTCCGGACTCATGGCTGTTGGTGTGGGACTCAAGTCCAGTGTATAACTTTCAGTCACACATGAAAGTGGCATGTTCAAAAAGTCGAAGTCCTCGTGCTATACTGGACCTTTCACCGATTTAGTCAGTTTGGAAGCATTCCACCGCTTCCCATCACCTAGACGAAAAGAAAAAGGGCCTTGTTGGCCAACAATCTTTTTTTGGGGCCCGGAGAATTGCTGGTCTCCCTTGAAACGAACTCTGGGACGACGGGCACTAACATAGTCACCAGCTTGGAAAGGTGGTTCGGAAGCTCTGCGCTGCTCCGTGTACTTCTTGGAATATGGCTGTTTGTTTTTTGCTCTCTCTCACAACTTTATAGCTCCACACGTTTTCTCTCAGGAGCAGGCCTGTCATTCACTGCTGCTCAGGAAGTTGACTCTGCACCTCTTTCAAACGTAACCTTTTCTCTTCTGTTGACGAATATGTCCTCTTCTTTTTAGCTGAAACTCAGTCTCCTTTCCAGCAGAGATGACGTCTGCGTCTTCGCTGACAGGCAAAACTTCATCTCCTTCTTTGACAACCAAGACCGCCTCTTGCACAACTGGTGGTTCGTTCACACAGCAGTTTTCTTGTACAAGAGGGAATTCAACTTCCTGCGCCAGTTTGTGTCCTTCCACTTCCTCCCGGCATGCCTCAAGAGTGAAAGTGGGTTCTTCTCCGAGCTGTTGACACACCTCTTCAGTAGGAGTGTATCGTCCTTCTTTCTCCTCTTCCTCGTAAGGCTGTGTCGCCACACATTCTTCCAGGCCCTCGCATTCCTGGGAATGTTGCTGGGTTACTTTCCTAACCAGAGATGTGCATTTGTTGCAGACAGATTGAAAGTGCCCCATCTTTCCACAATCGAAGCAAGGCTTCCCTTGGGCCGGACATGTGGATGCTTTGGCTGTGTGGCGACTTGATCTGCAACGATGACAGTAGGTGAGGTTTGGTGAACTCGTCCATGGTGTCGACACCTGTCGAGGCTGTCTAAATGCCTTGAATGGTTGTGACGACAGTTGTAGATGATGAAGGTTCCTGGAAGACGTAAGTTGACGAAACTGACGCACTTGTGGAGACAGTGCCATGTTATGTCGTGGAAGAAGTGGCGATGATGGAGGTTGGGCGTGTCGTTCCGTCGAATATTGAGGTCGCTGTGATAGCGCCCCTCTCTTTGACGGAAAAACTGCAGGAGGCTCCGAAGACTGTTGTGTAGGGCCGTACGCAAAAAAGAAAGCTCGCACCCTGGAGTCCAATAACATTTTGCAAGGAAAGTTGGGCGTTCAGACGAAGTTGGCGTTGTTCTTTTGATTACTTGCACGGGCGCTGCAAGTTCCTGGGCATCCTTGCTAACCTGCTCGTATTGGAGTGCAATGCGGAATGCAGTCGCAAAAGATACGTCAGGACCTTCCAATAACAAACCTTCCCGGACACACTGGGAAGAGAGGTCAGTAACAAACATGACTTATGGCGAAGGATAGCTGCAAATATTAACCAAATCTCTGAGAGCAGCTACATACTCGGCTACAGATCCGCCAGGTTGCTGACAGCGATTCTGGACGATGCCTTTTAATGACCAGGTGCCATTCAATTGCAAACTCCCTACCTAGGACAGTAACTGTTCGTTTATAGTTATCTAATGTCGTATCACCAGTGGAAGGTTCTGACGTGGAAGGCTGTGACGCAGCTGTCTGTTCCTGCGACGCAATTCGGATGAAGTAGATTCTGCGGCCTTCATCTCGCAAGTTGTAAATCAACAGTGATTTTTTACTTTCAGCTAGTGCCGATACTCCACCATAAACACTCAAGCAGAGTTCAAAAGTCTTAAACCACTGTGTCCATGGGAAAAGTAGCCGAACAGGTCGTTGAAGAAAGGGTTCAGCCGAGCGTACCCGCCGCGGTGGCTCAGTGGTAAGGCGCTCGTCTACCGAGCCGGAGTACCCGGGGTCGAACCCGACCACGGCGGCCGTGTTTCGATGGACGCGAAACTCAAGAGGCACCCGTGTGCTGTGCGATGTCAGTGCACGTTAAAGATCCACAGGTGGTCGAAATTATTCCGCAGATCTCCACTACGACACCTCTTTCTCTCTTTCTTCTTTCACTCCCACCTTCCTAACATCCCTTCCGGCGCGGCTCAGGTGTCCACTGAGATATGTGAGACAAATACTGCGCCATTTCTCTTTTCTCAAAAACCAATTTACCAATTTACCAATTTATTTCGGGCGAACGCACGCTCATAAAAAACGATTTGGACAGTGCCGTTTCTTTCGCCCAGTTTCAAAAATTGGTATTATACAAAGTCAAATATTATAAAAATATTCTTATTCTTCTTCCTTGAGGTCATTCGTCGGCACTCCAGTCAGTATTGAACGTGACAGTCAATGAGGCATCAAATTTCTCAGACCAATACGGCTACTCAGCCTCCCCGAGTGCCAATTCATTAGGGAGGGGAAAAGCGCCTCCCTCTTGATACAATCACTGACGTTCAATATGGCTGCTCGGACTCCCCCAGCTTCAAAACAGTCAGCTTTAAATATGGCTGCTCGGCCTCCCTGAGCTTCAAGCCACGATGAAGGGCAAACGTCTTCCTCCCAAATATACGACGTAGTAGAATTTTATGACGCAGTAGGACTCAACTGCGCAATTAAGCAAATAGCGCCACACGCTATTTTGTTTTTGCAGTGGATACAATAATTTCTCACTAAGGAGTGAAAACACTTTCTGCCGTCGCTTTGAGGAAGGCTTGATCACACAATCCTATTTGGTGTTCACCTTTGCTGCCACCGCATACGAAGCAATTATGTTAGGCGTCAATCATCTTCAGAGTCATACACGGCAATCTCGTCAAAAAAGTTCCTGTCACTTGTCTGTAATGTCACCACCGATATTAAAATGGATCAGATACAACTTGCAGCTTCAGCATCCGCCGAGCACACCAGGACCAGCGCCTTTTTCAGGAGCGGCCTGCGCCACTATGAAAAGATGCAGAAAAGCAAAAATCGGCTGTACAAGCAAAATTTTGGTAACTACTAATGGCAAAACATGCCAGAAGCTTGTTTGAAACTACGGGAGGAGCCGATTTCACGTTGGAGAAATTGATGTTGTCCGATTGCGCTAGGGACTCAAACTGCGTTTGATCTATTCCATCGTTGCGTTGGTCTCTTTGCACGGCCGCCTCGGCCAATGCTATAAGACCTAGTTTTGAAAAGAAAAACGTATTGCTGCCGACCTCGGAAAACATAACATCAGTCCTTGTAATTGGCTCGCCATCGTCCACCAATATACTGTTAATCCGAAGAAAGTCAATGCATGCACGGCACGTTTTGTCAGGTTTCTTAACTAAGACAAGCGGAAAGTTGTAAGGGAAATGGTGGAGTTCGATAACCCCAAGCTTCAGCATGTCTGCAACCTCCTTCTAGACAACCTCACGCAACGCAAAGGGTAATGAATGCAGCGGAGTGTTGATGGGCGCACTCGTCGTTTTATTCCGAATGACACTAAATTAAATTAGTATGGCCCGGAACCTCTGAAGAAATGTTGCCGTGAGCCTCTAGCAAGGCCTGTAGTGCGGCTAACTGCGTCTCATACAAACTATGAGCTCGCCTGTTGGCACCGGTACCAGGACCAGGATTTGCACTGAAGGTGGGCAGTGGGGTTTCTGCCTCCACTTCCTCTACAACCACAAACGATGACGCTTGGAGAGCATTCACTGGCTGGCGCTCTTCGTAACGTTTCAGCATATTTAGGTGGAATAACTTCTTCCTGGAGCCCACCTCAAGCCAGTAATCGACTTCGTTTTTCTTTCCAGTGACCACAAAAGGTCCTTTCCAGTGCGTGATGAGCTTCTTATAGGATGCGGGTAGAAAGATCAGCGCTCGATCACAGACTTTGTTTCCTACCAGAGGCACGCCTATCGTAGTGCATCTTTTGCGACATCTGTGCCCTCATCATATTTTGTTGTGCGAGCTGCAGTGTGCCTTCTAGACGCTCTCTGAAATCGAACACATAGCCATACGTTGTTCAGACGGGGTCAGTTTTCCAGCCGTGCAGAGGTCTTTAAGAATGATGGCTGGCCCTCGGACTTGGCGACCGTATATAAGCTCAAATGGGGAAAACCCAGTGGCAAAGAGCAGTGGAGCAAGATAACGGTCCAATGCCTAGGGGTGTTCTTGGTCCAACTTCCGTTGCATACTCCTCAAGATCACATTAAATCGCTCCACCAGCCCGTTGCATATGGGATGATATGGTGTCGAACTTTAGTCTTCGATAGCTAGCACATCGTTCACTTCCCGCATTAGTGTAGACGTGAAGAACGAAGCCCGATCGCAAACCACCTCCAGCGGGAACTCAGTACGGGAGAACATCTCGAGAAGCCCTTCCGGAACTATGGCTGAGTCGATGGCAGGTAGGGCTACCGCATCAGGAAACCTGGTCGCAAAATCCACCGACGTAAGAATGCACCGGTTCCCTCTAGATGATGCGGGAGTTAAAGGTCCAATTATATCTACAGCCACCCGCTCAAAGGGTGTGGAAATAATAGGCATACGTCCTAGTGGAGCATTGCTCAACTTTCTTTCGGGACAGTCCGCTGGCATGCATCGCATGACCTCACAAATCTCTTGACATCGGCTTGTACCCCTTTCTAGTGATGCACTTAGTACTTACCGTAGTTTTCCTCACACCCTAATGACCGGCAAGTGGACACTCATGCGCATGCACAAGGCCCTGGGAGCGCAAGCTCCTAGGAACAACCGCTTGTTCAATCCTTTCGCCAGTGTACACTTGATATGTCCGGAACAACATGCCGTCAACCAGATGGAAGGCGTAAAAGGTTTGTGTTTTCCCGGAAAAGGTTTTGCCCAGTTTCTTTCGAAACACGTCTAAGCTAGCGTCCTCTTCTTTTTTCTTGCGGAACGCTGGTGGAGACACATGGAGCACGCTCTGAGAGCAATATAGGGTACGCTCCGAAGCTTTTGTCGCCACGGCTGTGCAAGGATCGTTGGCCGGAGCAGAAGTTGTCCCCTGGTCCGCCAAGACTATTCAATCATCCGAGAATGGAATGCGTGCACCAGGGACATTGCCAATTATTACCTTATAAAGGCGTCGGTAGGCACCTTGCAACGGCTTTGCCTGTAAAGTACGCCGATGTGAGGATCACCTCTTCCTCAGGAGCTTCGATGGTGGAACCATCCGCCAAAAGAAAAGTCGCTCTTTTGCTAGTGTCTGCTGCGTCGGTCGCGAGGGCCTGGCGCACCACGATGCTGTTTCTTCCAGTGTCCCGAAACACTGAAACTCTTTGTCTAGATACCTCCCCGTGCTCCACTGGCATACTGGCAATGAGCGTAGTGGGTGTGCAAACTGAATCTGCTGCTCGGACATCTAAACACACTATTTCCGACTGTTGATCAGGGCAAGAACCTTTTGGTGACATGAAACATGCGGATGTCTTCCGGTCACTTGAACCTCTGCGCCAGCATAACTGTGTGTCGTGCCCAGACTAGCGGCAGAATGTGCAGTATGGGGCCTTCGGCGTCGTATGGCAATCCGAAGACCTGTGTCCGACCTTCCTGCAGGTGAAGCATCGGATTTGCGACTTTGATTTGGAGCCGCGTTCTTAGGTTTCACTGCACTCTGCTCACTTCGGTCTTTAAAAGACGCTAGATTATTTTGTCGCGGAGCCTCTAGAAAATGATTGGCGGCCTCAGCAATCTTTTCAACCATTTCACAATCCCGTTCTCTCAAGAACAATACTGAGTGATTGTGGTAGTTGTTCACAAACTGCGCAGCCACAATCATATCGCGCACCATCTCAAAGGTGCGGACTTGTCCCCGCATTTCAACCTAGTGGTAAAAAAAAAAAACTGAAAATCCTCGTGGTGCACTGGGAGGCTGTCTTGCCATCTTTAGGCTTCCTTTGCCGAAATCTCTCTCTATAGCCCTCAGCTGTAAAACGAAACATCCATAGTAATGCCAGTTTCGCTTTCTCATACTAGATTCAGCCATCTGGAGATAGCCGACCAAAGACTCTGAGAGCTTCCCCTTCGAGGCCAACTTTGGCTTCGACCAACCTTCGGCCAACTTTGGCCGGCGGCGACATGCTCAAAACACTTCAAATACGCATCCAAATAATCCCGTCCCTCAATAAACGTTGGTATCAGGATATGAGGGCTAATGGGGAAATTGGTTGTTGCACTGCGCTCTGCCTTTCGAGCGTTAGGATTAGCAGGAGGATTTTCTCTTCTTTCTATTAGTCTAACTCGCAACTGCATATTCTGAGCTTCTCGCCCTAAGTTCTAGCCTCCTAATGCCAGGGGCTGGGCTTCGAGCTGTAAACACCGCTTAGTGGATTCATCACATTCGGCAACTTTATCTTCCCGTGCCTTGCGCAGTTCCTCCTCTCCCCACTCGCGCAACTCGCCTCCCTGCAAACCCATGCTCTCTCCTACCGCGAGCAACTCCGCAGCACTCATTCTGTCTCACAAACTCCGTGAACTGGCAAACGCTGCTCGGCCTGGTCCAGTCGTAGCGGACGCCAAATTTGTGAGGGGAAAAGTACCCCAAGCAGGTCCGAACGTCGTTCTAGGTGGAGCCCTGGAGGATCAAAAAACTGTCCTAGACCAAACATGGGCGTGAAGAGAAGAAAAACAGTTCTAATAAAAACGAACCAGTTACTCTACAAGATGAGTATAGCGCGGCCGATGTTCAATCAGCGGTCCCTGCGGGAGACGTAGCTGCCCGTTGCTGGAGAGGCGCTAGGGCCAAGTACCGCCGCAGGCCTTACCTTGCGGCGGCAGGAATCCGGGCGCGGAGCTCCCGCAGCAAAGGCCTTACACTGCTCCTCAAACCTGGTCACGTCAGGGCGGAGATGGCCGCCCAGGCCCGGTTACTCGGGCCCGACGGGGGAGATGCTTTGTCCCACGGCAGCAGGGCCTGAACACGGGACGGCAGGAAGGAAGAGTCTGCAGCGCCGGCAGGATCCCCGGGCGGGCAGCAACTGGGCGTGCCCAACACGGCGCCCACTCTCCGAGGCAGCAGGAGGCAGGAGGGACACAGCAGGCCCCCGGTTGCGCTAAACCGGGCGAAGACGGCTTCCCAGGTCTGGTCACCCGGGTCCACAGGAGCCGTTCATCCTCAACCCTGCCTGCTCTTCGCTCGTGCTTCCCTCCTCGCGTCGTTCGAGCCGCATCCCTCTGGTCTGCGTTTTTCCTCTTCTCCAAGCGTGAAACAGCCGCAGTTAATGCAGGGGTGCTACTGTGTTCACACATTTAAGGGCAACATACTGGATTCCAGGAGAAGACAAGCTTAGCAAGGGGTGGCAGAAAGTCATGTGGGCTGATGAGATTTTGAAGTTTGCACGAATAAGGTGACCGCAGCTGACTCAGGACAGGTGTAATGGGAGGGATATTAGAGAGGGCTTTGTCCTGAAGTGAACAGGTTTAGACAGGTGATGATGATGACATCTATTATGTATTTCCATGTAGAGAACAAGTTTTTTTCTTGGTCAGTTAGCGTCATGTTGGTCCTTTCTTCCTCTGTCGTTCTCTTAAGCACTGTCAGCACAGTAAGCTATTAATCGAGACTTGCCTAAAGCCTTACGATTTTGCTATATGTTATCTGCTGCGAGGCGTGACAATGAATCTTATTCCATCCCCAAAGCCACATACCATCGGCCCTTCCTCACGAGTCTCATAGCCTTGGCCGCTGTGCCTACTGACAAACTAGCTCTGACAGGCTTCGCGGTATTCTCGGAGGACTTTCGTTACCGCAGCCCGTCATCTGCCCGTACATAATGACGACAAAGTGTTCTGTGTCGGCGATGTCACTTAGCAGTATTGCGAAGTGTAGCCCTCAAAAGCGCTGGAGGGGACGCTTTGCGTCTGTATCGTAGGACTGGGTGACATCCTTTCTTCTTTGCTCGCTCTCTGGTGTCTTGGTCCTGGTTCTTCATGTTTCCCCTCTCTGAATTCCTAGCCCTATCAGAAACTCAACTGTTGTGATCAACTCTATACCAGCAGGATACCGAAGTTAACAAAGCAATGAAAAGAATTGACAACTTAGCCTCAAGCCCTATGTGTTTGCAGCATATAGATAGTACAGCAAATAGACTGGGACTATAAGAGCCGCTACTTTAATCTCTCTATTGTAGGATAAAGAACATGTACTATCAGGGACAAAAGTGGCATACTCCACGCGGCGGGAGCCGGAGGAACGGAAAACTGCTGCATTTTGCATTTGGCGAGCTTAAGCACGGAACATTGAAACAAGCCAAGCGACATGCCTGCTGATAATAAAGATGATGCATTGGCTGTCTCGATCCCAGATGCCGCCTGTAGATGGCGTTGCAACGCAGGCCCTAGGGTTTAAAGATAACAATGGTCACGTAAATAAATCTGCAGTGGAAGTTAGCAAAAAGCGATTGGAGGATTGGTGGCTGAAAAGCAGAGATGTGACATAAGGTTAGAAGAGTAGGAAGCCGTAGGTAAAGAAGATGGAAAATCTTAATGAGAATTGACAACCCAGTTGAACAAAAATAAATAAAGAAAAGCTGAGCATGTTGGCAATTGCTACCACCCCGTTTCAAAGGGAGCGCTCCTATCCATCCGTCCATCCGTCCATCCGTCTGTCCGTCCGTCCGTCCGTCCGTCCGTTGCTCCAGCTCCCGCCGCGTGGAGTATACCACTTTTGCCCCGATAGTACATAGGCATGACGCATTCTTGATCGACGCGACTAGGTATCAAGGCTGCGGCCTACTTTCTGTTTTAACAGGTTAGTGTTATAGGCCTCGTGCCGCCGGAAAAACGGTGTCTGCGTTGACCGGCGGCGTGACCCAAAACATTGAGCTAACGTACCGGTCCGTGACGTCATAACCACATGACCTCGCGCGGGTAATTCCAACACCCCAGTACGATCACCCTTGCTTCCCGTATACTATCGTGTCATACGTATATGCTGCTCTGTCAGCGCGCAGAGGCGGCAAGCTGAAAGACATAAATTGGTACTAGCGTGCTCGGATTGGTCGCAAATGCCTTAAAGATGTTTATATATGCAAAGTAAAGCAACATCGCTGAAAAAGAATTTGGGGTGAATTAGATAGGATTCGAACCACTTGAATTGCGAGGCGGGCACACTACCCACAGGCCACAAACGCTAAGCGGGATAGAGGGGGACCTGGTGAATGCGCTGTGGTCTTTGACTTGTTGTGGTGTGTTAAGAACATGTACTGATGCGTGCATAGGTAATGACGACTATGCTAATTAGTAAATACGTGATTGGACCAGATTAATTCTGTTTCTGAGAGGGTTAATTATGCTTGAACGGCTTGATGCGTGTGTATGTTTGATGCTTCGATCTTTAAGGTGTGATTAGGGCGTTTCTAATAGGGGAGAGAGAGAAAGAGAGAGGCGTATAAACCCGCCGCGGGGCCGCCGATTATGCTGCCGCGTGGTGAAGCGATACTACTTAGACATTGGGTTTCGTCTGTCTGGCGGAAAGTTCCCATTCGTCGCGGAGTCCGCCGAGGTACGCTGCGATCCCGTTCTAGTTCTTCTGCGGAGAAAGCGAAAATCCCCACCCTCAGCGCGGCTGGGGATGGCGGCTGCCGATCAGTGGCGGCGGTGCGATAACGATATCGCGTGCAACTCTTTAAGGCGAAGCGTAAGCGTCCTTCAAGTTTTTCCATTCTTTTTCTCTTTTCTGGGTTCTCATTCATAAATGTAATTTCTTTTACATTCGAATGCATTGATACCAAGCTTATATTTCCTTGCTCAGGGTGATTGTGTGCGTGCGTGCGCGCTGTTAATCGTGCAATAAACAGTAGGTAGTAGCTATTTATGCTGTCCCCACCGTCCTCCGACCCTAGCCACATGATCGCGCATAATTCTAAAAGAAAAATAAACGCACTAATATTCCAAAATGTGCAATTATTTCACTAGTCAAAGTACCTATTTCAAATCTGTTAATAGGTACAAAGTGCTCTGTGCACCCTGAAACCAAAATTTGGGAAGCAGAGGTGTGTAGTTTTTTCACGTATCATGTTCAAGCTGTTGTGTTAGCGCACTTTCGACTATTTCTTGTTCTCCACTGAATATTTGTTTTACTACAAATAATGAAGCTTAACGCACGATGACGAGTGGAAGTTTTAAAGGAACTTGTAGGTCGTGACGTGACATCCCAAGTAGAGCCACTTTCGCTGCTGCACACTTTTCCAGAGCACGGGAAAGAAAACTTGATTCAGAACTATGCTGCGAAAAAGGGTCTATGCAGCGACATAAGCAGGTGTTACGCTAATCCCGCGCATAGCGCCGTTTCTCTACTTGCTGCAGCTGCGTTACGCCTAAGCTGCGCTAGTTGCATTTGTTACCAGCACGGGAGCGACTGCATCCTCGGGCGCTTTCAGAAATCGTGCGCTTGGGGCAACGAATGCGATGAACACTTAGAACACACTTACCTTTGCTCTTAGCGCTCTAAAACTTCCACGTGCGGTAATCTTCATGCATAACGAGTGGTCGAGGGTGTGCTGATTCGGTCTTCTAAATAAAAAAAATTAAGAACTCAAATCAAAATTTGTGGATGAGGTCCATGACCATCAACCGTACTGTTGCGCTTGTGTCGTATGCTATTGTGTCCTGTTGTGTTTTATGAGTTGCGTTTACGTTTGGGAAGGTGATCAACCAGCTGGCCTCAGTATCAGCAGTGTTAATACTGTTCAAGTCTTTCGTGGAGCAGTGCATTTTTAAGCGTTCTCCCATGTTCGGTTCAACACGCTATGTACTCGTAGAGCATCACGCTGCATCTCCCTCGAGATCACCTATCACCCGACCCGCCGCGGTGGCTCAGTGGCTTCGGCACTCGGATGCCAATCCCAAGGTGGCGCGATGGAATCTCAGCGGCGGTGGCCGCATTTCGATGGAGGCGAGACGCAAAAAGCACCTTTGTTCTTTGGGATTTCAACGTTACCTAAACTAACCCGAAGCCCTCCACTACGGCGTTCTTTCCAGCCCATGCGTCGATTCTTGACGTTAAACACACATACCACATATTTCTTAACCACGATGTCATCATTTTTTCACTCTTGAAACGAAAGTATGCAATAAAAAAATACTCATCGCTCTGCATTCGACCGGCAAAACAGCCAAAAAAAAAGAAAAGGAAAAACGAAAGAAATAAAGGAAGAAAGCGACCCTTATAAAAATGGTCTATAGACAGTCCATACACTTCTTATTGACTCTATTGACTTTCTATAGATATTGCTTTTTGTCTATTCATAGTCTATAGACTGTCTATAGACAAAAGTCTACTAAAAGTGTATGGCCATAAATCTTTAGATTGTCTATAGACTTTCTATGGCATTTGTATTGCCTATAGACTTTTGCCTATAGACAGTCTATATACTTTATAGACAGACGTCTATAGACACTCTATAGACTGTCTAAAACTTTTTGTAGGGGGAGAGAGAGAAAGAAAGGAAGAAAGAACTAACGAACGAACGTAAAAAAAGAAACAAAGAAAGGAACAAAGAAAGAAAAGCAAGCCAGCAAGCAACAAAGATAGGAAAAGAGAATGAAAGAAGGAAAGAAGGAAAGAAAGAAAGAACGATTGGAAGGAAGAGAGAAAGAAAGAAAGAGAGAGAGAGAGAGAAAGAGAGAGAGAGAGAATAAGGAAAGAAAGAAAGAAGGAAAGGAAGAAAAAACAAACAATAAAGAAAGAGAGAGAAAGAAAGAAAGCAACGAAGAAAAAAAAGAAACGAAATACAGATGTCAGTGGAAGATTATGAAAGCAGCCTGAACCCCTTTCCTCATTCATTTCTGGACCGCTGGATCGGAATAAACATTGTCTGAGTAGACGTCAACCCTTGTCTTACCAGATGAAAAACAGAAAAGAGGGAGAAGGCAGAAAGAAGGCACGGCCGCAGCAGCACTCAGGGTTGGGCGGCCGTCGTGCGCGCTTCTCGGCGCTCAAATCGCGGCGCAGCCCGGGTTCGTCAGTGGCCGCTGGCGCAGCGCCAGGAGACCGCGCTTTCGTGCTTGGTTCCGCGAGCGCTGGCTGTTTGACGTGATTCCTCGGCTCCCGACAACTGCGACGACGCCGCTGCGATGACAGGACATTAGAGACAAGAGGAAAAAAAAATAAAGCAGCGGGGGCAGCAGTCGACGGCGAGTCACGATGTGGAGGAGCGGCCGGAGCTGAGGGAGAGCGGCCTGAGCAAGAAACGGACCGATGCCGCGCTTTGTTCACTGGTTCTCCGCAGTTGTGTGCAGCGAATCCGGTCGGAGTTGCAGGCCGTGAGCAAATGGGAAACGTCCGGACCGGCGATGAACGAAGCGGGTCTCGGCTGGGTTGGGCCCCTCCGCGGCGCTGGCCGCAAAGGACGGATGACCTGCTGCTGCTGCCTGCCGGCGCGCGGCCGGTTTGTCCGCTGTGCCCCCTCCCCTCCACCCGACCCTCTCGCCGCTGCCCTCCCTAACCGGGCCGCTCCGGAAATCGCGGAGGCGGTGTGCTGAGCGGTCGTCCGTGCGCTGTCCTGAGCGATGGCCGGCGATTCGAGCCGCTTTATTTTCCTCTCCTCTTTGGGACCGCTATTGTTGCGGCGCGATGCGTCGGAGAGCTTGTTTTCGGTTTCGCGCGCGGGTGATTACGTCCTTGTTGTCGCCAAAGTGCTTCCGAATAGAACCGCATCCAGCACCACGCGAACGCAGCTTTACGTAAGCGGTGGGCGCTGGGCGTGCGGCCGCTTTGTTCGGAATGCGAATGGAACACGTGCGCGGGCCGTGAGCCTTTATGCTGCTCGTTAAAGGTGCACTGAAGAGGATTCTGAACTTGTCTTTTTGCCACGGGAACTCGATCTAGACGTCCCTAGCATTCTTAGAAACAGTGACTTATTGCCCTATGTGGCCGATTTCCTCAATTAAATCGAGTTAACGTCCGGCTCCCGCCTTTTTTTTTATTTCTCCCTCGTACAGTGGGCGGAGTCGACCAACGCGTGGAGCGCCTTTGATCCAGTCCCGCGGAGGCTTTGCTTTCGCTTTATTTTGTTTTTTAGGTTTCCATGAATAAATAGTTTCATTCGCAGATAATATAGCCGCAAAATAAGCCCGAAGAAATAAAAATACGCGACGACTATTTGCTACTACGGACTACTACGTATTACTCCGCCGATGGCAGAGCGGCAAGCCGCCACGGGACTGGGTGAAATGCGCTCCACGCGTTGGTCGACTCCGCCCACCGTACGAGGGGGAATTAAAAAAAAAAAGACGGGAGCCGGACGTTAATTCGATTTAATTAGGGAAATCGTCCACACAGGGCAATAAATCGACGTTTCTAAGAAAGCTCGGAACGTGTAGATCGAGTTCCCGCGGGAAAAAGACAAGTTCAGATTCCTCTTCAGTGCACCTTTAACTTTTTTGAGAAGCGCGATGAGAAGACGCTGCCGCACGGCGCCAGGATTTGAGCGAGATGCTGCGCAGTCAAGCTAGCCATTGCTGGACACTGGAAGCGCGTTGGAAGCAGAGCTTCGAGCAAATGAGCACCGCAAATCTTTCCTTTGTTTAACCAACGAAAAAATTCAGGGGACACTTTGTTGACCTAAAGTGTGTTGAGGCGAAAGCCTTAAGCGCGGTGTTGCTGCGGGTGTCACTGATGTTAAGCACCATCACCCGTTGAACACCATCACCCGTTGGGCTCTACGCCTTGCTCGTCGGTAAATTGTTTTTTGAGAAAAGGAAATGTATCTGTGTCGCATATCTTGGTGGACACCTGAACCCGCTGTAATGGGAAGGGAGGAAGATGGGAGTGAACGAAGACACCGTGTGCACTAGACGCGCCTTTGTTCATTCCAAACCATCGAGCTGGCATGGCGACATTAAAGAAAAAAAAAAACTGGCATGGCGGAGTGGTCAGCGTGCTCGCCTGCCACTCCTGAGACCCTGGTTCGAGTCCCCAGCACGACCAATTTCCTCCTCGGTTTTATTTATTTATTTGGTCTGACTTGAAAGGTTAATTAGGCTAATCGGTTAATTAAGCAATCACCTAACTCAGACCCACTTACACGGAGCATCACTATACGATCCCTTTAATTGGTGGCATGGTTACTAGCCAAAGTACCATTTGCCCCGTTTGAAATTCGTGCACTGTGACGTCACGACCATTTTGACCAATTGAAACGCGGGACATATCTGTCGACAACTCCTGCTTACAACGATGAGGCATTAAAGGCTTCCGCCTTAAAAGCGAACGATGGGGTTCCGGCGTCACCACTGTTCCATAATCAGGTCGAAGGGTGGCGGCATGTTTGACGATGGACTGTGCTCGCGGAACAGGAAAGAGCTGAGAAATGCGGAGTCCAAAAAAACAAACAAACCTTTTTTTAGGGTCACGAAGAGGCTCCCGTCAGCATCATATAAATCCAATTAGTACGCTGCCGGAAATTTGGGCTGCTGCGGGTTGCCCTGGCAAGTAAACAACGCCATACAAGGTTCCATTGCATGTGCGCGAACCGCGGTTCCGATTTGTGGGGCCCAATCTTCGGTACTCGGTGAGTGAAATGGGCTGGTGAAATGCGATTTTCACATGACAGCATTAAGGCCGCGTTACGCAGGAAATTCCACGTTGGTGTCGGCGTTGTGAGCGAGAAATCACGGGCATGGCTCTGGCAGGTGGTCCCCAGAGAGAAACCCAGGAGGCAGATGGGCCACCTAGGTCACGCTACTTTGCGGCGTCATCTTAACCTGCCCACCGGGGCAGATGGCAGAGATTATGTGCAGCGCAGTCAACATACTGCACGACAGGCAAGTACAAAGAATGGTAACGCATGGTAAGAATGGTAACGCATGGTAACGCAAAGAATGGTAAGAATGGTTCTTGCTAGACGAAGCCAGCCCTACTCTTAACTACGCTGCAATGTAAGCCCAGGAGGCTGTTGTAAAGGGACTGATATGGCCGCTCGCCTTTAGATCCTTGTTTTTTCCGCAGGGCTAATCTGTATCTGGCACCCATTCCTGCCATTTCACTTTTCGTGAGGACCTCAGGAAATTTTTTGAAAAACACTCCCCATTTCCCACGCCGCGAAAAGTATTCGAAGTTCACACTTGCCTCCAATGTGTTCATGCAGAGTCACGGAAACGTCATTGTCAAGGCAAATCTATTATTGTTATTTAAATAACGACCGCTTAAAATGTGACGAAGCATCTTAGCTGAAGCTAAAGAAGCACTTATCGTCTCAGCAGCACGCGCGGGAGCATACGCGCGTAACATTGGTTTGGGACATTTAGGATGCGTGGTAAGCGACCACTTCCTTCGAGCATCGGAACTGTGAAGATTGGCCAAAGAGTGTGACAGAGCCCCGGGCGGCTCATCACGACATCTGTGCGAACGAGGCTGTGCCAGGGGAGCCACGAACGCACTCGGCCGCGGCAGTAAATGTATGATGTACTCCGTTGTCAGCAAACAAGGAAACAGTGAGTGAGCGTGAATGTGAGTGACTGAACGGTAGTGACTCGTGAGTGTGAATGAAGGGTCGTGAGTGCGAGTGAGTGGTTGTGATTGCGAGTTCATGAGTGTGAGCTGTTGTGAGTGTGAGTGGGCATGAGCGCGAGTGTGAGTGAGTGCTTGTGAGTGTGAGTGGACATGAGTGCGAGCGTGATTGGGTGGTTGTGGGTGTGAGTGGACAGGAGTGTGAGTGAGTCGATGTGAGTGCGAGTGACAATGAGTGTGATTGCGCCGCCACTCATGGCACCGAGGTATGAATCAATCACAGGTTATCGCAGGAATCGCAGCGGAAAAAGATTAGAACAGGAACTGCATGATAACAATAGAAAACAAGGCTAAAACAAGTGATGCGACCAATAAGAAATTAAGAAACTGAGCGAGAGCTCAGCGGAATGACTCAATGGGAACGGCTTACAGCGATCTGGACAGCTATCCTTGAAAGAATTCATCTAAGGTCAAAGGCCTTGTTGCACAAGAAGGCGGTTCTATCATTCAGATGGAGAGAGAAAAAATTGCTTATAAATGTGCCAGTGCGCTAGTAAAAGGCAAAAGTATTTAGTCTATGGTTGCCTCTTGTTGACAACACTGTGGCTGGAGACAAGTCATTTTAGTTGGCAAGAAGAGAAGATTACGTTTAAGGCGTGCAGACATCTGAGGTGTATAATGGGTCACGGCCATAAAGAAGGGAAGGCTAAAGCTGTTTCTTGGTAAGATGGTGAAAAATTATACCTAGAAAGGCGGCATACAAAACTAAAAGCTTTATTCTGGATTGATTTAGCGCCGTTATTGAGATATTTCCCATAAGAGTGCCTTAGCGTTCTGCTGCCGCACTCATGGACGAGTCTTATTCGTGCTTTAAGTGTGCTGGGCTACACAAGTACGTCTAAGAGAGACGAGCTCTGTGAGCCCATATTACAAGGAAATTGAATATAATTGGTTGGTTGGTTTACGGGGTTTAACATCACAAACCGACTCAGTCTATGAGACACGCCGTAGTGGAGGAATCCAGATAATTTCGACCACCAGGGGTTCTTTAACGTGCACTGACATCGCACAGTACACGGGCCTCCAGAATTTCGCCTTCATCGAAATTAAACCGCCGCGCCGGGATCGAACTCGCGTTTTTCGGGTCAGCAGCCGAGCACCATAACCACTGAGCCACCATGGCGGCTTTGAATATAATTGGACGAACACGTAATAGGTTGGCAAACAAGAAAGAGTACTTATTTTCTTGCATGGGCAGTAAGTAGCTTTGCTTCTCTGAACAAGTAAATAAATAACATGATGTGCCTTTCTAGAACTACAGAAGGAACGTTTTTTGAAAGTTGATTTTCGTGTTTAAACATTCATGATAAGAAGAGAAGTTACGGTTGCCTGTCATTGCTCGTCCTCAGTTACGACGAGATAACAGTCAAGTTTCTTAAAAGTACGAATGATCTCAGTTCAATAAATACAACAAAACGTTTTCAAGAGCAGCTTGATATGTCTGCACTCCCTACTTTCTGAAGGTGTAGAAGGTGGCCCCGCTCAACTAATCTGGCAATAAAAAAAATCCTGCAAACAACCGACCCATTTCAGTCACCAGCCCTAATGCGGGTGATCAGAACATATCGTTTTATACAATTTAATTCATTTTTTTCTCATCAGCTCAGCGTGGCTTTCAAAAAAAAATATTCATGCGAAATGCAGCTTGTTTCCTTCCCTCATAAACTGCCCCCACCTTTAGACCGCTCACTACGTGCCCACGGTATTTTTTGGATTTCTCTAAAGCATGCGATAAGGTTTTTCACAAGCTCTCACTTCACAAGTTAAATATGAGAGGTGTTGACCAGTCTCCTGGAGGTGATTGCATGTTTCCTTACTTAAATCGAAGTACGCGTCTTCAGTACGGGACCCTGCTAACGTTAAGTTAACCAAGTTTTCTCAGTAGTTCAAAATAATTCCACACGATTTAATCTTTTCGATTCCAACCGAACAGGCATTATATCCGCATGGAATGTATTCTAGCACTTTCGTATTTTTCGTTTCACCGTACAGTTTCCCGCTTAACTTCATTTCATGAACTTCTCCGCCATCCTGTAGTGTAGAGCGAATCAATTGCTCAATCGCTCTGTTGTTCACATCGCATCGATCCCATTCACAAAGTATTCGTGGAGGTAGCAACACGAAATCGTTTTTCAGTGGTTTATTGCTCTTTCATCTCTCAAGTGCTTAAATCGACCTGAAATCGCGTAGATTGCTGATATCCAACTTTTTTTGTAACTCATTACACAAAGTTTTATAATCGATAACCTTGTTTGTACAACATTTTGCTGTTTTTTTTCATTGCTTCTGTTTTAAATTGTAAAAACTTTCCCCTGTAATGTCTCTGGCCCTCAGGGCAAGTAAATAAATAGAGAAGTTTAAAGAATGCTATAATCATGAAGTGGCTTGATCACGTGATACAAAACACAGTGGTCGGTGTATGAAGAGATTTTCACACATGCGGAAAATGGAAGAACAATAATATATGAGTAGGAAAGGAGTGACTCAAATACGAAACCATAAAGGACACCCGGCGAAACATTTTCAATGGATTAATTCAACCGCATGAATCAAATATACTGAGAGCAGATGAATTAAAAACTAGCAAGCCACCGAACTAGATTTCGATGACTGACGTATTACTGACATTTTAAATTATTTGAAATGACGAAGAGTGCCAAAGGTCACCTCAATGAAAAGAGACCTCGACTTGCCGTCCCTCGCATCACGCCGCATCATATCTCGTTTGTGCCTTCTTCACGCATTCTATTATCACCCACGGTCCAGACATGAGCTACTAACAACACCACTACGAAGATCTTCCCGTTTAAGCCACAGCCAGTCTCTAGCACGAATTTCCACCCGCACCCTTGCAATAAGTAGCTCATTTTTCCCTCATGCAATAGTCTTATGGAATTCCTTACCCGAAAACATAGCGGAATGCACAGACAGAAAACAATTCCGTAATAAGCTAAAACTTCAGCCATCCTGAATAGACTGTCCCCTTTGTACTCTTTTGTTACTTAGTTTAGTTGTATTTCTGCGCCTTAGCGTAATTTTGTTTCTCTTCCGCTTGCTTGGTTGCTGTTATTTGACTTAGATGTATGTCTGCATTTTTTACTGTATTTTTTTCTTGCTTTTGTTTTTGTTTGCCTTCATTGTATTTTGTATTTTGCTCTTCACATTTTTCCACGTTCAAGATTTTTTTACATCATGTTAATTCGCCTCCCCCTTATGTAATGCCCTCGGGCCCTTAAGGAGAAAATAAATGAAATGAAATGAAAATTAATGGCTATAGCACCGAGTTTGTTACATATGTATAGTGCGCGACTATATCGTGAGTGATTTCAGCCAGTTAAGTAATGGCGTTCCCAGCACGTAGAGACCCTCCTGGTCACCAGACATAACAAAGCTAGCATCGACGATTGAAATGTTATGCTAATATAGTAATAGTTTGCCGCACAGGATTGTGATGTTAAAGATGATAATCTGTAGTTCACCATGTACTGTGTCCGGCCTGGCTTAGGCAGTGAAGTACTTTGGCTGCTTTTCATTACAAAGAGTGAACAGTGGAAACAGCATGCATACAACAGTACATCATTCAGTCTATTGGCAGTTTTCTACGTAAACAGTACTCACAGGAAAAAGCCAGGCAGGATGCGCTACAAAAGGCTTTCATGTGGGAACACTAATAACCGAGTGTTGCAGACCAGCAGGGAAATCAGGAAGCTAGAAGCTGTATGTAGTAAAAGATGACTGGTATGTGTTCTTTTACCAGACGTTTAAGTAGTCTTCGAAATAAAGCTCTTTGAGGTAAAAGTGCGGCTTTTGTGGAATAGTTTACCAGTATTGGCGGACACCAGAAAACCGGTTAATCGTCTTCAGCAGTGAGCTGGACGTTTTTAAAAAATAACTTTTTAACTGTTAGAGATAGGCGCCTAGTTGCAGTTAGATATTCGTAGCCGTTCGTTAGTGTTGGCCATATAAGGATTTAGAATTTTTAAAAGACCATCACCTGTGGCGCTGTAGCTCGACAAAAGTTGGCACTTTCGACTAACTAGCTGCACTGAAGGGTTTTTTTTCCTGCATGCTTTTCGTAAGAGCATTTATTTTGACACGATGTGGACAAAATTTATTTGGCCACAGCATTGACGATAATCGCATTTTCGAAATTATAAAAATTGATTTGACTATTCTTATATACCTGTCACAAATATTTAATTGCAATATTTTGTCTAACTGATAATTAAAATGATCAATATCGGAAATTAGTTAGCCAGCTGACTACTTAAATCGATTCACTGGTTTTCAGGCGTCCGCTAACGCTGGCAATATTATGCCACAGGAGCCTTTTTTTACCTCAAAAATATAAATTTTTAAAAATTGCTTAAAGTCGCCCCTGAAACTCCTGGAATCTGAAATAGGCACCGGATCATAAGTCTCCGGATTATTCAGTGTATCCGCAAGAATAGGTACACACCACGCCTGAAACTCTCGTGCCCTGGTATTCGAGCTTATATCAGGCACGTTGAGTGTGCAGCGCGTCTAAAGTTTTGTAAAGGCAGGAAAGTCTAGCGAAAGCAAAAATCAGTCACATTCCTTTTGATACGCATGAGGGAACTGAATTATTAAACGGTCTTTATTGATACCCTTTAAAATGCACTTAGCTCGCGGCATCATTGCAGGCGCTTGGTTCTACCGCAGCCGCCGACTGCGGTGAAGCGCCGTCGATCGAGCCATCGTAAATGAATATCGCATACAGGACATGCTCCACCGGCTGTAGAACCATATGATCTTTGTTCTAATAGCCTGCTTCACAGACAATGCGCCGCGCTTCAATCACGGCGATCGCATTCCACATGCTGGAAGTCAGGGATATGACGAGAGCACAGAGTATTTCGTGAAAGGAGACGATCTATGCGGACGGCCTGCTTTGAAGTACACGCTTCTCTGAAATGCGTTTTTTTATATTTGAACCACCTGGAGGGTGCTGCAAATCATGCAGCTTTAGAGAAGTGGTTTCCGCTGCGGCATTTTGTGCCGTTTGACTTAATTCTATGCAGCTGCCACTTGTGATTCCGACGTTTCCAGTAGCCAAGCTCAAAGATCTGCTCGTGCTGGTCGCAGAACGCGCTTTACTTTTAGTGTAGTTAAAATTTCCCCGCCTTCCTTCATGAAGTGACGCAGAAGTATGAGCGATTTCCTTATCTATTAAATACTGCCATTGTTTGAGACTGTAGCGCGCGTTTTCCGCATTGGTTTTTCTCGACATCTTCGCGAGTAAATTTTGTATGTTAAATTCCACCCCCGTTTGAGTGCTTATTATTGTTGTTTATTTAATTATGGCTTATTTCCTCCAGGCATGCAATATTTTTTCATTAGCAAGAAAACATTATATTTCCTCATTGTTTGCCTCTCCATTGAAACGAATGACTTTCTGGAGGTTTACTCTAACAGTTCGACACATACCTTTTACAGAGAGTGCTACGGCTTAAGTTAATGATCACACATTATTTGTCGAAATAAAGAAACTGTCCGCAGTTCTCAAAAAATCACTTTCGAATTCAATTTAGTTCACTGATACTGATAACAATCAATCGCAGCTTAAAGAGTGAATGAAATGTCGGTGCCTGTTCTGCAAAGCATTGGTATTCCGAATCCGGTTCGAAAAAAAAACAATGCAAAACAAGTTCTGGAGCCGCATTTCAATAACACTATATTTCTTATCCAATGATTACCCTAACTGCCATTCTCAAACCCCGACTTAAATACCGGATGACATTACTTGCTATGAACTGTGATTTCGCAACAGGCGGACACCTAAATTAGTAAGACGAAACAACGAATCTGAAAAGAATCTTTGGCCCCACCGCGGTGGCTCAGTGGTTACGGCACTCGGCTGCTGACCCAAAAGGCGCGGGTTCGACCCCGGCCGCGGCTGCCGAATTTCGATGGAGGCGAAATTCTAGAGGCCCGTGTACTGTGCGATGTCAGTTTTGCGTTAAAGAACCCCAGGTGGCCGAAATTTCCGGAGCCCTTCACTACGGCGTCCCTCATAGCCTCAGTCGCTTTGGAACGTTAAACCCCAATAAACCAAACCAAAACAAACCTTTTAGAAATTCAGCCGTAGGTGTGCGGAGCCCGAAACAAATAACTGTTTGTCGCTAGGGGTAAAACCATCGCTATCAGGCTTTACTCGTGTAACTAGCTTTGAACTGTGACAAATAGCCATATAAAAATAATCACAGCTTTGGTATATCAGCCCATTTTTTTAAAGAAAAGTGAAAATAATTTTAGCAAATACTGTACAAATACACAAAAAGTGACTATCGCACTACGTGCCTAATACTTAATGGAATCGCTTCCATCATTGTTTATATTTTCTTTTTCGCTTATTGCGGCCCGTGGTTGTTGCGATCAGTTACAATATGGATAATAGCGAGACCAGAAACTACACGTGCTCATCGTAAACACACAAACTCAGAAATACACACAGGTTGATTATCACTTTAAGATGCAACTAATCTTTGTCGCTTGGCCTTCAAGAACATCGACACCTTTAGCAGAGTGAATGTAGGCGTGTTTTTTTTTTTCAGAATCAGAATCATGTTTATTCAACATCATGTCGATGTTGGGTGCGTCGACAAAAAGCCAGTGAAAGGCTTGATGAGGCCGACACACCCCACAGAGGCATTGCAGTGGTACACAAACTTCAGAGCACTTTCGAAGAACAAACGAGCATACAAACAAACAAAATGAATAACAGATTTGGCATTACCTATGCATCAATTCGGACTCCTTGTTTAATTGATGCGGGAGGGTGTAGCTCACCATTTGATAGCCGTAATTGGTTCTCATCCTAGGCACATACCATTTGGGTGTCGCTCGTGTAGAGTACTTTGGCTCTTTGCATTGTAAACCTGACAGCTTTGCCATAGGGCAATTATTTTTATTAACACTGGATTTATAACGCCGTAGAAGTAAAGTTTCATACAGCTGTGGTAGGCGGGTGATTCGAAGTTCATCGAAAATCGGTTCAGTGTGTCCTAGCCGAGGAACATTCATAACATTTCGTACACCTTTCTTTTGAAGGAGATACAAACGGTTAATATTTGTATAAGACGTGGTACCCCACACTAAAAAGCAATAATTTAAAACAGAAGAAAACAGCACGCTATACAATATCTCCTTAATACTCTTCGGCATGAAATACCTAAATTGACACAAAATACCGACAACCTTTGACAGCTTGTTCATCACCATGTCGACATGATCGTTCCAGCTCAGATTCTTATTAAATATAACGCTTAAACTTTTAACCGCTGGGACCATTTCGATAAGTGACTTACCAATCCTTAAACTGACTGGTGGCACATTAGTCAGCTTGTTACGAGGCCTGAAAAGCACAGCTTTCGTTTTTGCAGTGTTTATGCTTAATAAATTATTTTGAGACCATTCTTGGAGTGACTGTAAACATTTTGTGGCTTGTTTTTCGAGATCTGGCAACTGTGCCGCTCTAAAGAATAAAGTTGTGTCGTCAGCGTAAATGACAAATGTTGGAAGATTACTAATACAAACGATGTCGTTAAGAAATAATAAGAAATAGTAATGGCCCCAAAATACTACCTTGCGGAACTCCTGAAACTATGCGCTTAATATCAGATAAATCATTGTCTATTTTTACTTGTTGGGATCGAGAACTTAAATAAGACTGAATTATGTCAAGAAACTGTCCGCGGAAACCGTTGTGCTCGAGCTTAGTCAACATTATTTTGTGATTTATGCGGTCAAACGCTTTCGAAAAATCTATGAATATACCAAGAGTAAGAAGTTTCTGCTCGAAGGACTCTAAAATTAGCTCTTTTTGTGTTAGCAGCGCGGTTTCCGTCGAACAGTTCTTCCTAAAACCATGCTGAATGGGCGTTATTATGTTATATGTGTCACAAAAACTAGTTATCTGTTTGAACAAAATCTTTTCAAAACACTTCGAAAAAAACAGGTAGAATAGATATTGGACGATAATTTGACAAACTGTTCTTGTCTCCACCTTTGTGAATAACTGTGACTTTGGCAAACTGCATTCTATTAGGGAACACTGCGTGTTCGATACAGCTGTTGAAAATAAATTCTAACACTGGGCTAATTACATCAGCGACGTATTTTACTGGTGAAATTTTGAGGCCATCAATATCAGACGACTTGCTGTTTCGTAAAGCTAGGAGACAGTTTTTGATTTCATTAGCATCTGTTGGAGACAAAAAAGCACTGGAAACAACGCGCGAGTCAAGACACTTAATATTCGAAAAATTGTAACTCGTATCTGCCTGAGACACAAAATAATTATTGAAATCGTCTGCTAGTCGTTTCCCACTCAGTGTTTCATTGTTGACTAATATTTCAAGCGCACTAGTAGCAGTTCTACCTCTGTTTAAGATTCTGTTAACATTTTTCCACACAAGATCGCTCCTCTTTAATAAGTCGCGGTTGAACAGATTTTCTATGTACTCTTTTTTTGCCTGGCGAAGAAAAGATGTAACTGCGTTCCGGTATGTTTTAAATTGTTTAAGGTCATCTAGTGACCTGGTTGCGATAAAACGGTTGTAGAGGTCCGTTTTTGTTTTTATCATTTTGAGGCATTCGGCGGTTATCCATGGTTTGCGGGCTTTGCGGGGTTTCTTGGAAGTTACGAGAGGAAAGCTTTGTTCATATATTGATTTAAATATGGTAATAAAGGCATTGTAAGCATCTTCTGGGTCCTTTTCGTTTTGCACAGCACTCCAGTCAAAATTTGATAGAGCTGCCCTAAAGTGATTCAGTGTGTCATCATTAATGCGCCGGTGTGAAATGCTTGGGAATACACCATTTTTAGGGGAGGGGGCTCTTTCAACAATCAGGTATATTGGTAGATGGTCACTTATGTGGCCATTAATTGCTCCAGAAGTCAGATGATTTGGTGGGGAGTTAGTAAAAAAGACATCAATTGCTGTCGCTGCTTGTAATCGTGTAGGGACATTTATAACGTTAATAAATCCATTGCATTGCAATATCGACTCAACTTCTAATTTATTAGCTGAAGGTGAAAGAAAATCTATGTTTATGTCACCCCCTAAAACAAGGTTTAAGTTGGTCTCTGTGGTCCATTGTAGGTATTCATCAAGGAATCTGGCAAAATTCGAAAAGTTACTTTTGGGTGGTCGGTAAAACACAGAAAAGACATTTCTACCACTTTGTAAGGAGAGTATTTCATAGTCATCATGAGTTAGAGTAAACTCGGCAAGAAGGCTGCAATTAAATTTCTTTTCTATCGCTATCATCACGCCCCCACCTCGTTTATCAATACGATTTTGAACGTACGTGTTATAGTTTGGCAACTGTAAGGCTTCACCGCTGTTTTGGTACCAAGTTTCAGTAACCATTATTATGTTAAAATGGAAGTTAAGTGCAGAAAGAAACATTCGAACTCGTCACCTTTGTTGCGCAGGGACTGCGCGTTCACGTGAAAAAAAGACATGCTCCTCTTTTTCCGAGCAGGCGCAGTGTTTAGAGCAGATGGCAGGATCAACTGAGACTTTGTTTGGCTTAAAAGGGGAAGAGGCAGGTCCATTATGGGTGCGAAAGGGTGCACTTCCTAGCAAGAGGCCTAACCTCTAGAGCATTGCACCAAGTGTGCTTTCCTTTGAAATGACTATCGCTGGCATGCCATCAGATTTCCGCACCAGCACTTTCCCATTTGTGTGCCAGACATATTTGAAGTCATGTTGCTTCGCCCATTCCTTCGTTTTCATCAGCAGTTCGCGTTTTTTTTTTGGTCAGGTTCTCAAGCACGTGGACATTGCTGTCATCATTTGCTATCTTTTTCCTGTTTGCCCACCACAGGTCCCAGGTTTATTGTCTTGTGAACCGGCAAATGATACCAGGAATCTTATCTGGTTTCGAGGGCAGTCGATGTATGGCATCCACGTCATCAGAGGACAGTTGCGGCAGCTGAACCTCAGCAGCGATGGCATTAAGTTTTTCCAGTAAGTCTTCTTTCTCGGAAAACGGTATTCCATGAAACTGTAGGTTTGCTCGCCTATTCCGCCACTCCAGTTCGTCAAGCTGAGTTACCAGGGATTCAGTGCATTCACTTCCTTCTAGTTTTTCAACCCTCTTTCTGATTTCTGTTATTTCTTGCTCATTTTTTTGTACACGTTCGACTAAACCAGTCAACTGATCAGACATAAATTGCACAGCTGTTTCCATATCATCAACAGTACGTTTCAGCGGCATCAACACTTCCAGTTTTTTGTCAATGGCTTGCAGCATATGCCACATATGTTGTAAGTTTGGTTCTACTGCTGATTTCTCAGACGGGTTGGATTTTGATCCTCTGCATTTAGGACATCTCCAAGTTTTCTGATAGTCTTTTTTGGATTTTAGTGTCGCTTCAGACACGCCAGCACATTTGCCCACATGGAACACAGTGTGGCATACGCTGCAAGACACACCATTTTGATCTTCTACTACGGACTCGCACTCGGGACATTCTTTGTCGTCACCATTCATTGTAATACACTTGGCAGCAGCAGCGGTCAGACAACTGATTAAGAGGTGTGCGAAGAAAAATATCACCAACCTGCGATAGTACAGGGGAAAAAATGTGTCACAGGGATGTCGCCGTGACCACCGCTGCCGCCAATGTGTCACCCGAAGATGCCGCGGCGCCGCTTTTTATCCCAGGCCTGTCGATGGTAACGCCGCCAAACGGATCACAGACTTCTGGTCGTGATGAACAAGTTGGGGCGTGACGAAGGGCACGTGCGCCGGCTCTTTTTCGTCGCAGATGGTGTTGTAGCTTGCGTCGGCGCAACTCGGCGTGGCATGGGCACACACACCGGCTCTTTTCTTTCGTAGTATTGCAACTGGCTTCGGCGGAAATCTGCGATAGTACAGGGGAAAAAATGTGTCACAGGGATGTCGCCGTGACCACCGTTGCCGCCAATGTGTCTAAAGGCCGCAGAGTCGAGCCCAACGCGTGGTAACATTATACATTTCGCTGTAGGCCATAGGCTTGTGAAGGCAGGGCGAAAAGAGGAAACAGAAAGTTTTTTTGTGTCCTCCTTAATTTGGTCTATTTGACTTTCATTTACTGCCTCACCATCCTTTATTTTAAGTAATCGGCTATACCGCATAATCATACTGTGAGCTGCAAAGCACTCTTTACAGGCTCAATGCTTTTAAAGTCAGCTATGCGGCATGCGTCAGCTTAGTGCTGCAAAGCACGCTTTACAGGCGGAAAAACAGAGCGGGAGATTATTTCATGCCAGCTTTTATCGACTACTCTGAACTCCGAGCCCCTTTTCTGCCTTTTGCATGAACCGTTTGAGTGACAACCGTTTCTTGGGCTTTATAAGCCCCATCGCTGCCGCTTGAAGAGCGAGACCGACCCACCGTGAGCCGAGTGCTGCTCAAGAGTGGAGTCTAATGGTGTGACGGGTTTGAGTCTGGCCGGTCGTCGCTGTGCGAGAACAGTTGTGTTTTCTGTTAGCTCTCGGCCCCCGTGCCCATCAAGTTCCATACAACGCACTGCATATAATGTATAAAAAGTTCTATTCTTGATCTCACCTGCGCCTGACTCGGAGTCTTCTCTACCGTTAAGAGAGCAGGCAGCGCTCAGTCACGAAACGGGTGTCGAGCGCTACGGGCCACCTTTATGGCACGACAATAGCATATGATATGCCGGGTAGAAAATATCAAACCGAGCCATCCTCCCCTTTGCTCTTGCGTTGGTCATAGAGGGCGAAGAGAAAGAAGTAAAAAACAAAATAACAACTCAAAAAACAAGAACAAGACGAGGAGATAAGAGGCCAGCGATGGAAGCAGGTACATAGCATAGCAACATAAAACACGTGCACAGTTACTTGACAACTGATTGGTATATATCTATACCATATCTATCTATCTATGGCATATATCTCCATATCCTCCATATCTATGGTATATATTCTGTTATCCTTCCTAATAAAAAATTTAGTCATAGAGGGGACTCAGAGCATATTTCTTCCATTCAGAAGGCGAGTCTTGTCATAGAGTACGCCATGACGCAGTGACATTGACAGCGCTTTCAATGGCGCCGACATAGCTCCAGATAAGGTGGGTTTATATATTTTGACAGGAATAATGACTTCTTGGCAACTAAAGGTTAACACAAGCACGGCTCGAAAACAAAATAACATCGAGCGGTTAGGAAATTTACGAGCCCCTTTTGGCCTCGATCATGTTCCTGAGAGGTAGCGTATGCGTGCGCTTTAGAAATTTCATGCCTGGACGAGCTTGCTACTTATAAAAATTTAATTCGGAACAAACACTTAGTCTTACAAGAGTCGATAATTGATAATTAGGTTTTTATTATAACCATAAACACAGTGCCCCACCGCGGTAGCTGAGTGGTTAAGGCGCTCGGCTGTTGACCCGAAAGACCTGGGTTCCATTCCGGCCGAGGCGGCCGAATTTCGATGAAGGCGAAATTCTAGAGGCCCGTGTGCAGTGCGATGTCAGTGCACGTTAAAGAACCCCAGGAGGTCGAAATTTCCGGAGCCCTTCACTACGGCGTCCCCCATAGCCTGAGTTGCTTCAAGGCGTTAAACCCCAATAAACCGACCAAACCATAAACCACTGTGAAAATTGATCGCAGCTAAAATGCAATATAATTTTGTTTTCTTTTCTTTTGGCTTCAGATTAAATGGAATAAAATCTGCTCACTGTAGTGCAACGTCACTGCGCTCTAATAGGAGTATCATTGCGACTGATACTTGTAATTTGTTGCGCAATTTCTATTTCATTCATTTAGCCGCAGCGGTGCTCTCGTGTTGCAAGCGTCCACCACATATGCGGAAAGGTACATGATGCAGTCCCCAGTGCCGTCAGATACCCGCTGGCGTTCCAGTGGGTACAAGCTTTCCCTTGGACTGGAGCTTTGCTTTTTCTGGGGAGATATGCTTGGACGAAAGAGTCTTTCAACCCCACCTTGGGCCGACCAGCACACCTTAGACATAGCGCTCTTTGGTCTAGGCGCTCTTGCGTCAGTGAAACCAGATCAAATCCTCGTCGTCATTTCTCCTGTGTCGGTCTTGCTCTGTTAGTTTGAGCCAAGTTTGAGAGCTAAGCGCATGGCCTTCCTAAATATTGTTTTTTTTTTTTCAGTTACTCGCTGCTTTAAGGAATCTTAGTCTATCCCTTCCCCCAAAGAGGAAATGGCATACGCACACTTCAGCTTAGACGTTCTAGTCGATAGCCGCATTTTTCCTCCCATGCAGAAGCGCCAAAAAGAGCCGATGCATAGCGGTTCCCGCTGGGCTGTGTCTTTACAACCACTGGGCCTTCGGAGAGCCAGCGAAGTGTAGTGGGCATTGCGTCTTCTTTTATCTTTTTTTTTCAGCGTTGTCGTGCTTTGTTGCACTCTTCCGCAGCCCACTTAAGAGCTTGACCTTCCGCATCTTCCTTTCCCCCGATCGAGATATGCCAGCCATAAAACGGCCTCCACTGCCCTAGCGCAGTGCACTCATCTTAAAAATGAACGCTGTAAACGGCGACTCTCTTCGAGGGCCATCTTGAAGCCATTAGGCGGCGCCAAAAAAAAAAAAAGGAGACAGAGGAAGTATGGGAGGGCACCATAAACTCAGGACGGGACGATGCAAGCTCATTGTCCTCGTTCAATCACGCTATTACTTTTTTTTTGCTGGATTTAAGACAGTGGATTAAATGCGTACGTTGCCTTTGGGACTTTCTATCGATTTACTTTTTCTTTTTGTTTCTTTTTTAGCAGCTATTTTCTACATCGTTGATAGAATTTTCGACGGCAGGGCTTGTGCTGCTGCCATCAAATGTCCACGGAGGCCATCAGCAGTACGGCACGAGAGATAACTTCCAAAAAACTGTTTTTAACATCCTGATAACAAAAAAGGCCCAGTTCCGTTCTCACACTAGTTCTCACACCAGCCAGTTTGTAGGAAAATTAGAACAGAACGTTACCGATCGTTTCATCCTCCACTTTTGTTTGTAGACTTTTCAAACACGCCCTGCTACGCATTTTGAACATTGTACATAAACTCGCCCGGTCGTCAAATCGTGTTCTCTTTAATCTCTTAGCTAAATATTACACATTTGCATGCAGAAGCTAACACATATTCGCGCTCAAAAGTTAGTTTCTTCTTCCTTCAACTTTTTAAAACTCGTGCCTCTCATCGTGCAACGCGTCTACATGAAGCACTGCCCTTCGACACCAACGACGCCGCCATTTTAGCTAACGCGTACATTGCTGAGCGACAGTGAAAGATTGATTCAGCGTTTAGAGCCATAACTACAGAACGAATGACGCTGTGTGTGGGATGCTTTCAGTGGGAGAAAAAGGGTTAAAGTGTGGGCTAGGTGGTCTATATGCTTCTGCTTAGGTAAGAGTGCGGGGAGAACGACGTAAACAAATGCAGGACACAAACGAAGTACGAACTTCCAGCTTTATTTTGACAAAGCTAGCTGCCACATTCATATGAAGCTCATCCCAGGAACGTGAAGTGAAGGAGGCGGTGCACATAAAAAAAGCTAGGAGTGGTAGAGTTAAACCAGGAACGACATCACACAGCATGGCGAAATTAAAAAAATAAATAAACCTCAAAATAGGAGACCCTCAGATGAAGTCTATGACGACCATGAGTACAGCCAGACAGTGAAACCAGCAAGAGAAATTAAGCAAACGTAATAAACATAGGAATAGACAATTAAGCAAAGAAGGGAAGGGGAATGAGGGGCTCGTTATAAATATGACAGAAGCCAACAGCCACAGAAACCAAGGGGCACAGGGGATTTTTTTTAATTAATAAGAAAAGGACGTCTCCTCCCTAACTCCACCTGCCCCGAGTGCTGCGCAGCTGAGTTATCCTGACGCCTTCGCGCCGCACCCCATTGTGGCGGCGCCTCGCACCTACGCTGAAGTTGTGGCTCGCCCAGCACCTCCCACGGCATATGCTTATCCTTCGGCCATCATGCGCTCGCCACGCACTGCAGGTAGAGTTGCGCCGCCTACCTCGCCATGGCGCACATCGGACAACCGCCCGATATGTTTTGCTTGCGGCATTCCCGGACACGTCGCCCGCCGTTGTCGACGCCGCATGTCACTGTCGGGGCCTGAATATCCTGGAATGTCCTATTCGGTGCCCTACTTCCGAGTTCCGCCGGGGCCGCCGCCTGAACCTTCTGACCACCAGGCTTCCTCGTCTCGTCGCTCACCTTCGCCCCGTCGCCGCTCCATTTCGCCCATGCGCCGCCGACTTTCCTCAGCCGAGCAGGGAAGCTAACCGCCGCAGTTCCCGAGGCACGAACTGCGTACTCCGCTGACCGTCCAAGTCCTCTTTTCCCTGCGAACGTTATTGACGTTATCCTGGAAGGTGTTTCGACGCTAGCTCTTATAGACACTGGTGCCGCCGTATCTGTTATTAGCCAAAAACTTTGCTGCTCTCTTCGCAAGGTGACGACGCCTCTTTGCGGTTTGTCGCTACGTACCGCCACCGCACAGCATCTCCAGTCCACAGCTCTCTGCACCGCACGAGTAATAATTGCGAACAACGTGTATTTTATTGAATTCATCGTCCTCACCACTTGTTCTCATGATGTCATTCTCGGCTGGGATTTTCTGTCTCATCATCATGTCATGATTGACTGCGCCCGCCCTCACGTCGAACTTTCCGTGCCATGCGCTCTGCCATCCGCCGCTGCCTTTGATGACGTGCGTCCTCGTGCTGTCCCGAAACTCCTTGTCGCCCAGGACACTACTATCCCACCCGTTAGCGCTGTCCTCGTTCCTCTCTCTGCTTCTTCTACCGCCGACGCCACCGTTCTCTTCTTGCCTTCCGACGTTGCTTTCTGCCGCCACCGTATCTCACTGCCCTTCGCAGTGCTTAACTTGAGCAAAGGTGCCAGCACACTTCTGGTCTTCAATACCCTTTCTAACCCCGTTACATTGCTTCGTGGAGAGTGCGTTGGCCGTTTTGAGCCTGTGGACTTATTATATGACCTCGACGCTACCGACCGTTCATCTGCTTGCGAAGTTGATGCGTTAACCCCTGCTAATGTGGCTTCCGACCCGCTTCAGCGTGATCTTCTCGCCTGTTCTGTTAATACTGCCCTCGAGCCACGCCGCTGCAAGCAGCTTCTTGAGTTGTTGCGCCATTTTTGGTCTTCATTTGACACGCCGCAAGCCTCTTTGGGCCGGACGACGGCTGTCTCCCACCACATCGACACAGGCACTTACCCGCCTCTGCACCAGCGCCCATACCGTGTGTCACCTACAGAGCGTCGTGTCATAGCCGAACAAGTCGACGACATGATCCACCGCGGTGTGGTTCAAGAATCAAGTAGTCCCTGGTCGTCTCCCGTTGTCCTTGTCAAGAAAAAGGATGGGTCTATACGCTTCTGCGTGGATTATCGACGTCTCAACAAAATCACACGTCGGGATGTGTATTCACTCCCACGCATTGACGATGCATTGGACTGTTTGCAAGGCGCAGAATTCTTTTCTTCGCTTGACCTACGCTCCGGATATTGGCAAGTTCCCATGGCTCCAGCTGATCGCCCAAAGACCGCTTTCATCACTCCGGATGGGCTTTACGAATTCAACGTTATGCCATTCGGACTTTGTAACGCACCAGCAACATTTGAACGAATGATGGACAACGTGCTGCGTGGCCTCAAATGGAAGATATGTCTTTGTTATCTGGACGACATCGTGGTTTTCTCTCCTGATTTTCCCACCCATCTGCATCGTCTCCGCCAGGTGCTGACCTGCCTTGCTCGTGCCGGCCTTCAACTGAATCTTAAAAAATGTCACTTTGGCGCCCGCCAACTCACCATCGTCGGCCACGTCGTGTGTAAAGATGGCGTTCTCCCCGATCCTGAGAAGCTGCGCGCCGTTGCTGACTTCCCGAAACCGGCCTCTCTCAAAGAGCTGCGCAGCTTCGTGGGCCTATGTTTCTACTTTTGTCGTTTTGTACGTAATTTTGCTACAATCATCGCCCCACTAACAAAGCTCATGAATGGACCCGCTAACTTGTCCTCTTGGCCACCGGCCTGCGACGACGCCTTCGCGAAGCTCCGCAAAGTTTTGACATCACCGCATACTTCGTCATTACGATCCCGATGCTCCTACGGAACTCCACACTGATGCCAGTGGTGTCGGCCTCGGTGCGGTACTCGCCCAGCGCAAGCATGGTTTTTCTGAATACGTCGTCGCTTATGCCAGCCGCGCCCTCACGAAAGCAGAGTAAAACTACTCCGTTACGGAAAAAGAGTGCCTGGCGATCATCTGGGCGATCACTAAGTTCCGTCCTTACCTGTACGGACGCACGTTCGACGTTGTTACAGATCACCATGCCCTCTGTTGGCTCGCTACGCTCAAAGATCCGTCGGGCCGTCTCGGCCGCTGGGCCTTGCGCCTTCAGGAATATGATATCCGTGTTGTGTACCGCTCGGGCCGCAAGCATTCTGACGCCGACGCTCTCTCTCGGTCGCCGGTGTCCCTGCCTGCCGTTCCTACACCAGACCCTCCCCTGACCGCTCTCACAGTCTCAGATATGCCTTCCGAGCAGCGCCGAGATCCTTGGATTTCTGCCCTGTTCACTGTCATCAATGCCCCTACCATGGCTGCATATCCACGAGCTCTCCGCCGCCAAGCTTCCCATTTCTCCGTCCGCGATGGTCTCCTTTATCGCCGAAACTACAACCCTGACGGCAGAAAATGGTTACTGGTTATCCCACGCCATCTCCGCTCCGACGTTTGTGCCCATCATCACACTGACCCGCAAAGTGCTCACGCTGGTGTCCTCAAAACATACCACCGGCTTCGTCAGCGCTACTACTGGCGTGGAATGTACAATTTTGTCCGCCGCTACATTCGATCGTGCGGTGCCTGTCAGCAACGAAAGGATTCACCTTGTCGCTCGGCCGGTCCACTGCAACCTTTACCATGCCCCGCTCGCCCCTTTGACCGCATCGGCATCGACCTTTATGGCCCACTTCCCTGCACTCCAGCCGGTAACCGACGGGTAATAGTCGCCGTCGATCACCTGACCCGTTATGCCGAGACAGCCGCCCTTCCCACGGCGACGGCTCGTGACGTCGCTTATTTTATTCTGCACCGCTTCGTCCTCCGTCACGGCGCACCTCGGGAGCTCCTCAGTGACAGGGGCCGTGTATTTTTGTCAGAGGTAGTTCAAGAGCTCCTCTCAGCATGTCAAACCATACACCGTGCGACTACTGCCTACCATCCGCAAACAAACGGCCTCACGGAGCGATTGAATCGCACTCTGGGCAACATGCTCGCAATGTACGTTGCGTCTGACCATTCCAACTGGGATCAGGTACTTCCTTTTGTGACTTTTGCGTATAATGCCGCCCATCAAGCGACGACAGGTTTCTCCCCTTTCTTCCTCTTATACGGCCGTGAACCATCCTGTACCATCGACACCATTTTACCCTACCGACCCGATCCGTCTGAATACACAACTATATCCGACATTGCCCACAAGGCTGAAGAGTGCCGTCAGCTAGCCCGTACCTTTACTTCCCACACACAAGGATACCGCAAAGACGTGCACGACAATACCAGGCCTGCTCCGACGTTCTCCACTGACTCTCTCGTTTGGCTTTGGGTTCCTGCCGACAGCAAGTTCTCCATCAAGTACCATGGCCCTTATCGCGTCATTCAACGCACGTCTTCTGTCAACTACCTCATTGAGCCAGTTACACCTTCCTCGGACCACCGCCGTCGTGGTCGCGAGGTCGTCCACGTTAGCCGCCTCAAACCGTACTACAACCCGCCTGTCGTCTCTTCGCCGTAAGTCGCCAGGATGGCTATTCCTTCTCGCCGGGGCTATTGTAAGAAGAAGAAGAGGACGTCTCCGCGGTGCCGCACTTCGTCATCATCGCTGGTGGTTCGGGCGCGAGTCTCGTGCTGTGGCTGCTTCCTTCGGCTGGTTCTGCCGTCTTGCTTTGACCTGACCGCTGCGTGCGTTGGTCGCCGTGAACCACTAATAAATCCACTGTTCAAATATATTTATTTTGTGGTGTTCATCAATTTAGAATATTATTGAATATGTTATCGCTTAAAGCTAATTGATAGAAAAGCAGAAGAAAAAACAACCACATGCCGCCGGTGGGATCCGAACCCACGACCTCCGAATTACGCGTCCGGTGCTCTACCTCTGAGCTATGACGACGGCTGTCAAACCTTCTGCTTTCGCGGGTATTTATGTTTACAAGCAAACTAACTTTGAGAGTGTTCATCAGCGCCACCCACGTTCATAAGCGGCGGACGTAGAACGTCCTGAGTTACCGCAGGTGTGACGTAGAACGTCATCGAACTGGGAGGGTGGAAGCTGCGTGAGAACCCTCTTATGCTTCCTATGGCGTCAAGGCTGCCAGAACTGAGGCCCTCGCTAAGCAATTAAGCAAAGAAGGGAAGAGGAATGAGGGGCTCGTTTCAGTTTCAGTTTCAGTTTCAGTTTTATTCCTTAAAGGCCCCCTTTTCAGGGGGTGTTACATAAGGGGTGGGAATACACTTGAAAATGTGAAAAAAAAACAGCAATGATTAACATTGAAGATGATCTGTTACACGCGCTTGAAAAACAGATGGCGAAGCGATGACGACGATGTCATAGGGAAGGCCGTTCCAGTCTGAAGCTGTTCGCGAAAAGAGCGATGCAGAAAAAGTAGTAGTGTGCGACGATGGGCGTGCAACTTGTAGTGGATGACTGGTGCGGTGAGATATGCGTGCTGCGGCTGTGATGTACGGTGCTTGATTCAGGGAAGAATAAAAAAACTTGTGAAAAAGAGCGAGGCTAGCGATGCGGCGACGAAATGCAAGGAGTGGCAATCCGGATTTCACTTTCAAAGTTGAAACACTGGTGTCGTGCGAGTATGAGGAATGAATGAACCGGGCGGCACGATTTTGAACAGATTCCAATTCAGTGATTAGATATACTTGATGTGGGTTCCAGATGGCAGATGCATATTCTAATTTTGGTCTTACCAATGATTTGTACGCGAGCAGCTTTACCTCAGGTGGGGCAAGACGGAGGTGACGCTTCAGGATACCTAGTGTTTTATTTGATGCTGAAATGATGTTACTGATATGAGCGCGCCATGAGAGATCAGGAGAGACGGTGATTCCCAGATATTTATACGATTCTGTTAGCTCAATCGGTGTATTAGAAACAGAGTAATAAAAGCGATAAGGGTTACGACGACGAGAAAAAGACATGAGTTTGCATTTAGTAGGATTAAGGGACATCAACCAATTATTGCACCAAATTAATATGACAGAAGCCAACAGCCACAGAAACCAAGGGGCACAGGGGATTTTTTTTAATTAATATATTTATTTTGTGGTGTTGATCAATTTAGAATATTATTGAATATATTGAATATAACACAGTTTACTAAGTCAACAAAGAAAGTATAAAAATAAAAGAAGTGAATTACTCATATCTGCATAAACAACGCTCGCATAACAAATTTCCGATGCCCGAAAGCATCCTAGTGCACAGAACGACGAGTGCGAGCTCGAAAAGTCGCATAATAAAAGGCAGAAAGTAATTACTGTACTTACTCATTCAAACATGAAGCCGCCGTGATGACTCAGTGGTTATAGTGCTTGCTCTGCTGCTGATCTGAAAGACCCAGGTTCGACTCCGGCCACGGCGGTCGCATTTCGATGGAGGCGACATGTAGAAACCCATGTACTGTGGGTTGTGAGTGCACGTTTAGGAACCCCTGGTGGTCGAAATTATCTGGAGCTCTCCACTATGGCGTCCCTCATAGTCTGAGCCCCTTTTGTAAGTTAAAGGCCCACAACCAAGCCAGATCAAACGATCATACAAGGTAGCATTCTATGCCTAAATTGAGCGTCAAAACAGCAGGCGCGTTAGAATAGAATACACAGTCGAGACGATGCTAGAGACAACCGAATCTAATTGTTAATATTTCATCGTTTCTGCCGTGTCAAAAATGAGCTCACTGTAGGCCATGCAGACCTAGTTGTGACGTCTGGCAGTATAACAACAATGGCGCAGGCCCTAAATGCCTGCCTGAAAAAGGGCATGAAAGATCGTGAACGAGTTATCTGTGCTTTGGGTTGATTACTGAGGTGAAAGTGTGTTAGGCTCAAGTGTGTGGAGCTATTCCACCTCCCATGGCCCAATGCGGCTTCAAGCAGGGACGAATTTATGATTTATTAGGGAGGTCATTGCCCGTCCTCCCCCTAGCTCAGTACAGCGGGTGCTGAATACTGGGAGTGTGGACTTTTGTGGCACTTACATCCTCGGCGCGCGTTGCAGTCGTCTTCACGACTGCAACGATGACTCCTCGGCAGCAGGTATCTAACTTCTCAAAATTTGTCGCACAAGACACTGTGACTTCCTGATCAAGCTGGCGTCCTTCCACTGTTAACGCTCAAAGTAGATCGAACCACCTGCAAGTGTTTTTGTTTAATTTTGCTTATTCCTTCATGCTGTACACAAAGATAGGCTGGAGTGGTACTAGAATAGAAAGAAGATAATTTTAACGAAAGCAGGTGTCTTCATCACACAATAAACAAATACAAGCAAAAAAAACTGTAATGCATTTCAGCAGGTTTATAAATAAGAAGAAAATATATGGAGCAGTACCAAGCAGTCCGCAGCACAGATGTTTTTCAACAGCTTAACTGAAATCAGTAGACTTTAAAATCAACTTTTATAATGGAATTCTATTCTTCAATAGTATGCGGCAAGAAGGATTTCATATATGCTTCGATCTTTCGAGAAATAGGCTACGGTCGGTAAATGATATTTAGTGTGATGCGTTTTTTTAATTCTCACTTGATTGCCTGCAGCCCCCCCCCCCCCCCCCCCCCCCCCCCGAGGCAGTATTGCAAGAGCGTCGACGCCATATGATATGATATTCACAAAATAATCAGGACTACAGAGTAGATTAACCTAAATTAAAAACGTCGCAACAAAGCACTATCAATAGCAGCACAGGACATGGCACCACAACGCGATTCAACATACAGTCGCACACAAGGACACACATTGGCGCATACTGTAGTTTCGATGACTTTTACGAAAACGAAGGCGGAAATTCCGAACATTTATCCTGTCGGAAAAGTGTGAGCGAATAACCAATATCTCAGTACATGAATGTGGCACTGATAACTTCTCAATTATTTACTGTTTTCTTGCCTGTCCAATATGCAGTGCTGCTACTTCGAACCAGCCACTTCTTATATGTGAGCAGAGACACTGCTAATGTTGTAGAACCATTTCAGCCTTAAGATTTTCCTGAAGGTAGGCAATGTCTTCCAAGAAATAGAACTCTTTATGCAAGAGTCCCGCAATCCTCTCCTACAAATCTCTCAGGGCCTTTCTGAATAGGTTCGAACGTGTCTATATGAGCACCGGATAGGCCTAAAATATTGACTTGATACTAGTCAAATACATTCTTTGCCTCAGTGCCTGACTGCATTCGTTATATCCACGCATGATGTCAAGATGATTTGTCACTTCTGTGGTCTAGATATTATCATGATTTAACAAGTACGAACCGCCATTTGTTTCATCTGTAGCTCGCACACAGTACCGTTTATAAAATTTTATGTAACTTCAAGCAGAAATTGGCTCTAAATTCTAACAAGGTACACCTGTAAAACACCCAGATCATCAAATAATTGACAAAAGAATACCTAACCAAATAGCAGACATACAGCGTTAGAGCATTTCTGAGGTCTGCAGGCAAATAACAGATTACTCTGAACTACAGCAAAGGCTCAAGCACTTGGGACAATTGGGACATTACATCCAACAGCGATCACCATTGTCACAGGAAAGAGAATAAAATAAAATGGAAAACCTCTTCCATGATCCCACAATATAACCTGAAAGGGCCAAAGCAATCCTCCCGGTACTTTGGTATGTGATCAAAAATTCCAGCAGGACCTCGGGTAGAAGGCGCATAAAACTACATAGCAGTGTTCTGACGTCTTTCTCAATTACAAATATATGTTGCTTTTAATGCAATTCTTCTGGCTGGAGAGGAGTACATCTGAGCGCCATGATGAAAAACAGAGGCAGGGTATTCACGAAAGGAGTAAGATTAAGTTATACTTTCCTCCAGTTTATTATAATCGTTTTCGACACCTGCTATGTCAACAGCATTTCTCAGTTGCTTTCGATACTGCGCCACACATCTTTCGGGTTAGTTTTCTTTCAAATATTCACAGCGACTGCGCCAGATATCAACCCCTGCACGTTTACGCTGACTACCAAGGTGCATACCGCAAATGCCGCAATCCTCACAGCGAAACATTTTAATGAACCACGTTACGTGCGAGTGGAGCGCGTATGGCTGGCGATTCAGCTCCCGCTATACTCGGCGATAACTGTTTCTGGAAATGCAGCAGTGCCCAGGCCGGAAAGCGAGACAGTAGGGTCTACGTCCTCGTGCCGTGGTGGGGTCAGTCTTTCGTTGTTTGGGGTGAGTGTGTGTAGGGGTTAAAGAGAGAAAGTTGGAGAGCTAGTGCGGGGTTGCTACGCTGTGGAGCCCACTCCCCACAGCCTGGGGACAAAGGCTCGGGTCACTTCCTTTTCCTGCCTAGCCTCTGCTGCGTTGCCTGAAAAAGTTGCAGAGTTGTATGTGGTCATCAAGGTATAGCCATCAATGTGATGGCACGCGAAGAGGTGTCGCGAGCCACAAGTCCATGCCGCATCTCCTATTTGACAGGCACGTGCCACCACTCCGAGGATCCTTCGATTCCCTAATCGTGCAGACGGCCGCCTTCACCACCACCGTCGATCCATTACAACAAGCGCAGAACACTGCGGGACACAAGCGACGTTGCGGCGTAACCGCCACCCCTTACCTCCGTCTTTACGAGGCATGGACAAAGAGTTATGAACCGCTTGCTGTCTGGGTTTGCTTTCATTAATACGAGACACAGTGTTACGCTGGTGCTCTTACACGTGCAACAGCCGCACAGCCACCGCCGGCTCCTCCGCCGCCAGTGTCGGACAATAGGACACAGCGCCACTTCTCCGTCTGCTGGCATTGATAACGCCGACAGTTGAGCTGCTGTGGTACATTCCATAGCCTGCTCCATAAAGCCTACGACTTCCACGACCGCTGTGCCCCGTGCCCGTTGGCATGCCACTTGGTATGGGAGTGTGTAGCCCATGAGGCGGCAGGTTCCACTTAAGAAAGCTAGATTTTTCTTATTTCAGCTGCAACATAATAATTTCACCTGCAACACAGTGAGCCTCTTCAAATGCGACCTGCAGAAAAAAGAAACGCGTAAGAGCGTGCGCAGATGGACCATGGCCGTAAATGGATGCAATTTAATGCAAGGCAAAATTAAACGCTGAGCTGTTTAATTCAAAACGATTACAGTTAGCCCAAACCATGTATAGCATATTAAAGTTGGCTTCTAACAAAATACTTTCCTTTCCAGAGTGGAGAGCGAACAACACAAACTAAGTAGTGGCCCTGTACTGATGGGAGTAAAGAGCCTGCAAAGAAAACCCACCAGAAGGCTAATTCGACTCGAAACAATTAGTATTAAAAAAAATGAATCGCGAAGAGAGGTCAGCATAATTTAAAGATACATTTTATAGCCGATCATGGACGAGAGTTAAGACACCGCCATCATCAAGATGGGCCTGTCAGTGGACTGTGTATCCTAAAGGAAGATTTCGAAGTTTGAAACCTTAGTGCCAAGAGAAGAGTTTGGGACAGTGACAGTTGGTCTAATGCGAGTTAGTAAAGAGTAATTCACAATATTTTTTTATGCTTCTTCATTTTACAACGATAAGGAACAAGCTATCGTCAAGTCCCGCACAAAGACTGAAGAAGCGCATTTTAACGCGGCAGCGTTAAAGGCCCCGTTCACTAGAAATTCCGATGTCGGTGTTGCCGGCGTCCGCGTTGTAAGCGAAAAATCTCGAGCATGGCTCTGGCAGCTGGGCCACCTAGGTCACGTGACCTTGCGGCGCCATTACCACCTGCCCACGGAATAGGGAGCAAACTGCCCACCATAAGAGGTGGAACTTAAATTAATGATTGGTCACTCGGGAAGAGGTACCTTGCTTTCACAACGGCCATCGCTGAGAAGGCAGTGGTGCATCGCGTAACCTCTGCGGCACCGTGCCAGGAGGGGTATGAGGACTCCCAAGGATCTGTAAATGTTAAGTAGAGAATGACCTTCTGTGTAAATGGAAATTAACCCACTACGCTATCGCGTCATACCCTTAAGGCAGAGTTTAAGCGCACCCTCCAATTTTTTATTCTTTTTGTGCACGCTTCTCAGTGGAGCAAAGTTTCATATTATACTGTAGTTGTTATTTTGTTTATTATGACGTTGAAAGAATGAGGTCGGTTGCTGAATTAACGGCCAATTGTTGACTTAAGACTTAATTTGGGTTTGTACTTCATCGGAATAAGCATTACATTATGCTCCCATGCATAGGTGTCGCTTACAAACGAGTGGTGTGCGTACCCAGACGCTCTTAGAGCGTATGGAGGTGGCTGACCCCGTCTCACAGAAGATGCCTTCGACCAGTGACAAGATCAGCGGGAAACCAATTGCCCAGTTAAAAAGGTGGTTTTCGTTTGGTGCCCAGCTTTCGCCGTTGCCAAGCGAGATAATGGGTCGAAGGCAGAGGTTCACTGAATAATAAGATGCGCTAACAGAGTGGTTACAAATCACTCATCAGAACACATCCAATCTGTTCGACAAAACAATGCAAAAATAACAAATTAATACCTAACGAATGATACAATATAGAAAGAAAACTTACAAGAATAGTACACTAAAGAAAGAGAAGGGTAAATGAAAGAAAACACAAATTTATCACCGGGCTCTACGATAGTCCGACGACCGGAGGATCACTATGACGCCGTCCCGAAGACTGGCGCGCTTCCTTACAAGTTTGCTGCTGGGCGTCAGGGGTTTTAATCCCGGAAGTCGTGAGGGAGCACTTCCTTGAAGTCAAACTGCGGCACTGGCTGGTCACCGGCGCTAAACGTCCTTTATTTATATGGCGCCCTGCGTCTGTTAGTCGCTTCATGCCAAGGCTAGTACACATACACACACATAACAGGCCCAGTAGAAGCGCTGTCTCACAATCCCTCCGGACCATGCGTCGCTACTGGACGGGCGCGAAGGATCCTTCTAGAAGGGTCAAGTTGTTTGTTTTCCGGCCGGTAAGGAGAGATTCTTGCTGATGATAGAAGCAAAAAGGGAGGACGCGGCGCGCACAACTGTCTCTGCTTTGACGCCGCAGTTCCCGAGAGAAGTGTACAGGGCATCACCCAACACGAGCAAGGCTACGGGCTCTCCGCTGGTCATCACTGGATTTTCTTCCCTGTTCTCGTATTTTCAATGACGTTAAGCTCACATGTTTTCGTTTGTGCCGCGCCCCCCTCTTAAATGTGCGCTACGTTTTGCGACAATAGGCAATTAGTTTGGTCCTTGCTTGGAGAGCAAACATCACATTTTATCTTGATAGATATTAGCGGTCACGTAGGCATTACGTGTTACGGTGGTAGAAAAACCGAATTTTTTGCACTCATCTGCAGTAAATTTAGCCGCTTTCACTGGACCATCCCAAAACTCTAGATTTAGCCTTTCTTGTTTAGAAATTTTATATACCTGAAGCCAACTATAATTGGTACTGTCGTGGCGCACAGGCTAATTTTATTTATTTTTTTATTTTCACAATACTGCAGACCCTGATTTGGGTCCAGGCAGGGAGGGCAGAAAAACACATTCACACAACAGTGTACAACATATACAATCTAAAATAGCTCACAAAGTGCATTGTCAAAATCAACAGCCGATATCACTTGTAGAGGCAGGGCGTTCCATTCGTCAATAGTTCTCGGGAAAAACAAAAATTTAAAAGCGTTAGTATGCGCGAAGTACGGTGCTAAAGTGTGATTATGATGACGACGAGTTCTACGCGTTTCAGAAAACTGCACATAGGGGGCTGGAGAGATGCCTAGTTTTCCATCGATTAGTTGGTGAAGGAAGGATAGGCGGTCTATCTTGCGTCTGACGTGGAGAGGTTTAATATCATTTGCTGCCATTAACGAAGATGGGGAATCAGTTCTGTTGTACTTAGCCGCCGCGGTGGCTCAGTGGTTATGGTGCTCGGCTGCTGACCCGAAAGACGCGGGTTCGATCCCGGCTGCGGCGGTTGAATTTCTTTGGAGGAGATATTCTACAGGCCCGTGTACTGTGCGATGTCAGTGCACGTTAAAGAACCCCAGGTGGTCAAAATTTCCGGAGCCCTCCACTACGGCGTCTCTCACAGCCTTAGTCGCTTCGGGACGTTAAACCCCATAAACCAACCAACCAACCAGTTCTGTTGTACTTATTAAATATAAAACGTACTGCGCACCTCTGTATTTTTTCTAAATCTCTTATGTTTTTTTTTGCATGTGGGTCCCAAATGATGGCGGCATATTCGAGTTTTAGTCTTATAAGGGTATTGTAGGCTAATAGTTTGCAGTTGCTAGGTGCGTCCTTAAGTTTATGGCGAAGAAAACCAAGTTTACGTAACGCTGAGGACTTAATGTGGTCTATATGGTCATTCCATTTTAGTTGCGAGTTTAGAACAATAACAAGATACTTATACCTTGGCACTTCTTTAACTGAAACGCCATTAATGCGATAGATGAAGGAAAACGTATTTTTCTTTCTTGTTATCCGTAAGAGCACAGTGTTTTGAGTATCGATTTCCATGCCCCATTTTTCATTCCAGGAAATTATCTAAATGTTCCTGGTCAGAAACGGAAGATACGAGAGCAGATATCATGCAGTCATCGGCAAACAGAGCAATCTTGACAGCTGAATTAACACTTGAAACTAAATCGTTTACATATATTAAAAAACGTAGGGGACCGAGCACACTGCCCTGAGGTACCCCAGAGGTTACAGAGAGTGAGGAAGAACAACTACCGCCAATCTCCACAGACTGCGTTCTGTTTTGTAGATAAGCTGCAATCCAAGCAATGAGCGCAGGTGGTACACCAAGGAGTTTCAGTTTTAAAAGAAGCTTGTTATGCGGCACCTTGTCAAAGGCTTTGGCGAAATCTAGAAATAAAACATCAATTTGGCCTGACTTGTCTAAAGATGCACTAAAATCATGAATGGCTATTATCAGTTGTGTAGTGGTAGTGTTACGTTCTGTGCGAGCCGAGTGAGACGCACGCCGGCGTTCCGGACCAGCCGAGTGGGACGCGTGCCGGCGTTCTAGACGAGCCGAGTGGGACGCGCGCCGGCGTTCGGGGATGCTATATAAAGGCCACGGCAGAGCGCTGCGCCGCTCTTTCCTGCCCGTCTGCCAAGTTGGAATAAAGGCGTTCCAGACAACCTTCGGTGTCGCCGCTTGCTCTTCGTTCGTCGATTCGCCCGAAACGTAACAGTAGAGAATCCCTTCCTAAAGCCGTGCTGAGCAGGGTTTGAGACATTATTACTGTTTAATATTGCAAGTATATGATTGGCAATGATATGTTCGATAAGCTTACAACAGGATGACGTTAGAGAGATCGGGCGGTAGTTGTTTACAGAGAGTCGATCTTCATTCTTATAGACAGGAATAACCTTCCCTGTGAGCCAGTCAGGCGGCAAGGAGCAAGAAGATAAGGAGACACGAAATATTTTGGACAAAAAACGAGACAATGATTCAGCATAGCACCGCGAAAATGCATTATAAATGCCGTCTGGGCCGGGAGAACACTTCGTATCTAGTTCGTATCTTCGTATCTAGCTCGAACCCAGACGCCATTTGGTAGCGTGTCTCAGTTTTCGGGCTGTGGAAGGACTGAAGCTTGAAAGCTGGGAAAACGAAAGCAAGCGGAGTTAATGTCACTTTTATGAAAACATATTTAAATACTTAAAGGTTTGAAGACCCAATGGGACAGGAGTTAAAAAGCTCATAGCGACGAACGACTGGATGAGTCTTTTTGCGAGTGCTCAGAGCGCCTTTGCTCACTCGATGTCGTCGTTGAAACCCTCAAGTCCAGCCCATATCTCAGGCTGTGTACACTCAAACACAGGAAATACTACTCTCAGGACGGGAGCCAATGAAAACAGCACAGCACTGCAGCGGAAGAAACCAAACACGGTCTTGCACAGTAGCGTTGTAGCAAGCGGGCAAGCTGGTTGCCTGAGTTAGACCGTGGGAACTTTCGAGGAGGTAGTAATTCCACTGCTACCTTCTGTAGTGCAGCAACGGTGGTCCAGGCAGCTTTCTCTCCTTGAAAATACATATGGACCAAGCGACACCGCGGGGTTTAACTGGAACCATGGGACGGCAAGCTGTCCACCATTGAGCTGGCTCCTGACAGATACGGGTAGTGGCTTAATGGCCCTGTCCCGTTGTTCCTCCCAACGGCCACCCTTTCTTCCATGGCAGTCGCCAGGCGCCCTTTGCCGGGAAGTCATCCTCGCCCAGCGAAGCCTGGAAAGATACCACAGGCTCTTTCTCAGCCCGGCACCGTTCTTTCGGATCTTCTGCTGGTTAGACGGCGCGTCGCCACCTGCTGTCAAAACCGCACCTAATAAACAGGTTCCAACGAGAGATTTAGGGTCACTACGAATATATATATGAGCCGTTGCGGAAGAAATTATAATTTCGCAAACGCCGATGAACGGACATCAGAGACATGCGAGGGCCATGTCAAGATGGCTTTCAGTGCAGTGCAAAGATGCGTATGATTTTCAACCCCTGCATTGTTGTTGTGATGCATGCTGACATTAAGCTAAAGAACTGAAATGTTTTTCCGCCCGTTATTCTTTAATAAAAGATTTTTTTTCGCTTTTTAATTCTGTTTGCTACTTTGCGCATCATTGGTTAATAGTGAAGATAGACCGCTCACACTCTTAAAAAGAACGAAGTACTTGCGAAAAAGCTGATTCGAGTTTATTGTAAAACAGTGCTTACCAATGGTTTGCAGAGACGACGCGCAAAAAATAGCTAGCATTCTAATACTCGTTTACGGGGCACACCAGATAAACTGGAAATCAATTCAGAACCGCAATCTTCACATTACTCATTCCCAGGCGCACATACTAAAGACCTTGCTTCGTAAGCAAGAAGAGGATTACGTGATTCCAGACAAGTGAAACACCTCACTGTGTGAGTTTGCTGTTAGCAGGCGTAGACTTCTTCTATCTCTGCTGTTACCCCACCACCAACGACTGGTACTGCTGTTGTCTCACCTAATAACATTAGAAACATGAACTACGAACTACAACTACTGCTGCTATTGCGATTATTGCTACTACAGCTAATTTGTAATTTTTTGTAATTTAATTTATTCCGCAACAAAACAGAATGTTGTGAAGAGGGCGCGTAAAAGCTGTAAAAACAGCTTGAGGAGTTCTGAACTCCCAGCATACAGAGCAGAGAAGAAGCATGTGGCACAGGCGGTGCACATATTTATACAACATTGGCTCGAGTTGCATCAAAAACACGAGCAAAAAAGGCACGAAGGAAAAAAAAACAGAGCACATTGTTATACAAACATGACCCAAAATTTATTTAATGCAATTAAGTCTATGTCAGTATTTGTTACCATAAAAAGCTGATTTAAAACCGTAGGCATTGATTATTTAACATCTGTTTCCCATAGTTCGTTTGGCGTTTAGTGACGTTCTAGGGTTCCAGATAACGTATGTTATAGGTGGTAGAGTTTATTTGCAAACCTGCTAGTGTAGTTAATGCATCATTGTTTTTTTTAATTTTTCAAGTTTATAAAGGCGGATTAGTTTGTAATTGTATAAATAAGTGACCGGAACGATATTGTGCTTTTTAAATTTGTGTGCAGTATGGGAGCGGTACGGAACATTACAGACCAAGCGTAAGACTCGTTTCAGCACTATCAACAGTTTACTAATGTTTTTTGCTGTTCTGTTGGACCATATTAAAGAGGCATAGTTTAATGTGAAGGAAAATAAGCAGTTATATAAATGTACATTAACTGAAGTAGGGAAATAATAACAGTGACGGCGCATGATGACAATAGTTTTAGAGAACTTATTAAAGCATCCTTCGCGGCATTCCCCTGCATCATGTCTCAATTGTCTAGAAGTCTATGTTCGTCCGGGGCATTATCTATTATCGTGTCCCGCTTCCTCTGAGTCCCCCATTTTCCATACCGTTTTCCTCCTATATGGTAGCCTTTACTCAGCACTGACAGTCTAATGGCCAGCTGATTCACCAAGTAGCCTCGGTGACTTGTGCACAAGGTTCACCTGACGCCCAATGTTGCGCTTTAACAAAAGTTCACTACCTCCCCACTGCCACCACCTTCGCAATGACGACAACACGGTAAATTCCTCAAAACCTGCCTGATACGGGCATTGCTGCGGAACGATTTTTGCTCCGCAGTTCCTGAGAGTGCACGTGCTTGTGGAGGATGCCGCGAGTGATATTCCTATCAAGAAGTTGTCCAAGCCACATACAATCATAAGAGATATTCATGTCCATGGCAGTGCATTCTTCAACTGCGAGGAAAATGCGCTGACTGCTGCATGCGTCGATCGTCAGTACTCCTATCAGTTACAAACGCCGGAGGTCTTAATAGTAGGCCAGTTGATGGGACATTATGAAGAACAAGAGCCGCGAAAAGAGACGAGACAGAGACAGGAGACAACACAGGGCCGTACTAAGAGCTGAACATTAATTGAAGGAACATCGTCGCTTATGCACGTGCATACACGGCATTACGCGTGCGATTTATCCATACAAGACACGGTGTTCCATAAATAAATATTCATCTCCTAGTACGGGCCTGTGTTGTCTCCTGCCTCTGTCCCGTCACTTTCTGCGGCTCTTGTTGTTACAAGAAACACCGGTCCGGTTTTCCGGTGTTTCTTTCGCAGCACTTTGCTGGAAGCGGCCAAACGCCATGAAGGTAAGCACAAGTCAATTGATGAGATATCGCTCTCTTTTCATTTTGTTGTATATTCTTTCTCGTGCCTCATACAAAAAAATAAGCACTGCATGGCAATCTGCATAACTAAATATTGCTGCCTGCATTCTGCATTATTGTATTTTTCGTGTTGTTACTGCTTTTCTGTTATAGCGAAGTTAAAGCGTTCCAATTAACTGACTCATGCGTTGAGTTGAATAGGAAACCGCGTAGTTTGAAGCAAACTTTGGAAGAAGAAGAGAAGTGCACCTCCTGCTATAAAGGCGAAAACTAAACGATTTTCAGGAAATGAGTAGCAAAAATATTAAGCGTTAGCAAGGTTGCTTCTTGAGGAACTCTTCAGGGCTCTCAGCGTAACTCCCGTAAAAATTTCTTCAATTCAGGCACCCCGCGGGATTGCACAAAGAGGGTTAAAGGGGCGACAGATCAACAACAAGTGAAAAAAACATGCCAGGCTCATCGCCCATATGAGACCACGTGTGATGAGGCACGGCCCGAGTAATGTTCATGATGCTTTAGGCTGGTTCAGAAAATTTTTTACGCACTCCGGGCGATAAGACGCTCCGTACTGGGGGCTTGGGACTAATTTTGTCATCAGGGTTCTTAAACGTTCTCCGAAATCTAGATCATTACATAGAGGCTTCCGCACTCCGCCTCCACCGACGCGAGGCTGCCGCCGCTGCCGGGGTCGCAACGACGAACTCGTGCTGGGAAACGCAACGATCGTACAGGCAGTGTGCCAGCGGGGCAGAGGCACGTTGTGTTGTTGAAAACACAGAAAAATATTTATGTTCTATACGGCAGGATTTCGTTAAGGTAACAGTGAACGGTAAATTCCTCAAGCTGGCTTGCTCTCACTGGCTATTATGCGCATACAGCGATTCCGTGCCCCATCCCCTACCCACTCCGTTTCTGGAAAGCTTGGCCGACTTCCCTTCAGCTAGCTGACGGGATGGTTATGGCAGATCAAGCCCGCAAGCTACTTTGAATCTAAGTCTTGTGCTTCAATAATGCGTATCCTCTATCTCTCTCTATCGATCACTGATGGAACTTTAGTATCAAATTTATGTTGTTTGGAGAACTGTGTATACATGCGTACACGCTTGTGTGTGTGAGCCGCCACGTGCCTCATAATCTTGTCATTTTTCATCCTCCGGCCTCGGCTGAAACGCAAAGCCCGCACCGACATCGCCAGCTATCATTAAGGGCGCCTTCGGCTGCTTCAATTACTTTTTCTCCCGTGGATTATAGCGAGAGCGTGATGCCTAGCAGGTGGTTCTCCACGCAGTGAAGGGACGTCCCGTAGTGATTAGGGGTTGGATTATCTTCATTATTCATGATCCATTATTGCCCGCGTCCATTAGGTCGGCCCGCCGTGAAACCGCGTCTTTAACCCACCCGCATCGTGGAAGGCTTCGCAGACGAGCCTGTCCTCTATCACTTTTATCCCTGCAGTAAAAGACTGCGGACATTTCTGTGCATAAAGTAAGCAATGTCTTCATGATAATGCGTTCTCAGTTGTTTTAATGTTACTAAAATTTCCTCTGGATCCTTTGTTAGAAACGTAAGAATTCTCAACGCCCTCAAGAATACATGCCGCAATCAAAACTCGGTGAGACCGACTTCCGTAGAAGCTATACAGAGCAGAGCAATCCTTCATTTTTCACGATTATGCTGGCAGCAGTGGTCATCCCTGAGCCTATTTAGGCAGTCGATATCGCAAATGGAGTGGCCTGGGCATGGTGAATCGTGAGTGATTTGCTCATAGTTGCCTCAACCCATGAATGTGGCGAAATTATTACAGCCTATCTTGCACCGAGATTTAGAACAAAGCAGCTAAACTTGAAACGGTTAAATGCGCTCAAACACCAGCTCAGTTTCCAAGCCGAAAACTAAACATGTTGACACATTCGCCTGTCTGGTTGTGTCTGATGGCTTATATAAACTCTGACACAAGTCCAACCAAAAACTTCAGTATAAAATCCAACGTTTCGGAGTCGGCTGGGGTCATTCTTCAGGGTTGACTGGGGGCAGTAGCTAGCGTCTTGTACGCTTACCATCAAAAGACGATAGCTACCACCGCAGTCACCCCTGAAGAAGGAGCAGAGCCGGCTCTGAAACGTTGGGTTTTAAATTAAAGCTTTTGGTTAGAGATGTGTCAGAGTATTATAAGTTTTCAAGCCTCACTGCTGTTATCGTCGTCTTTCTGTATGCGAATCCTAAGCCTTCATAAAAAGGTCGTCGTGCATGCTCCGGCAGCAGTACCATCGGACTTTGCGACAGCTTCTAAATCCTGAGGGAAAATCCCGAATTTAATTGACGACGGCCTGAGCATGATACGTTATGCATAGCCATCGACGTCGACCAGGTGAACATCCGCTGACAAATCCATGGCCACTTTATAGCCACATGCCCGCTGTCACAAAATTCGGCGCATTTTTGAAGCAAACAAAGAAAAACAGCGCCGCGCGAACGCGTCTCGCCGGCGCGGGCCTAACGGGAGAGGAGGAAACCCCCGCGGAGCGCCTAGCCTGTGAGCGTGTGCTCCCTCTCCCCGCCACCACCTCTCACCGACGCGGCGTGCGCCGAAGGAATGAGTCATCCACGCCGAATTCTCTGGAACATACGAGTTGCTTCTGCAGCTGACGGGGGGAAAGGGCGTAGCATGGAGGAAGGAAAAAGAGAGGAGAGGCCGTCATGTGACATTTTGTGAAGCCGGAAACCAGCTCGGCGCCATCTTGTCCGGGCTGACGTCATCGCATAAGTCCCGCCCTCGACTACTGCGCGCGCGTTTCAAAGCCAACGAAGGAGCATGCTACCGCAGGGGCACAGATCCCCGCGCTGGTGGCGCTTGGCTGCTTACCGGCCGGTTTAGGGCGCCCTATGCCGGTGTTCGTCAGCGGAAAAGTTAATAAAGCGGAAATACCCGTGTGAGACAGGCGGCTACTTTCAGTTACTGCTTCGTACTGCGTCGTCTCCGCGCCGTCTCCAACTGCTCGGTCCTGGTCACAATTAGTAGCAGCCGAGAAAAATACTTATCTCAGCTCTTGCAAGCGCGGGAAGTGACCTTCGCTTTCAATTACTGCGGTGGCCCATCTTGCGGTGGTTATCTGCGGTGGCCCCCCTTTGGCAACGCCCGTCCCTGGGACTCTGAAGTTGAAGGCTGCATTCGATGAAACTAGTATACTTGCTTGTTTAGCTCAGCGCTCGAAATTAGCCTTCACCGGGTGAGGTGAAGGACACGCAACGTGGGCCCCTCGTCGCGCGAAACCACACGACGGCCACCGATGCCCGGGAAGGGCATTCGTCCGGTATCGAAAATCTCCTCCCTGTTCCTCAACTCTTGTAAGCACGGGAAGTGACCGTCGCTTTCAATTACTGCGGTGGGCGAAGGACAACTAAAAACGCGGGCCCCTAGCCGCGCGAATTCCACACGAGCAGTGGTGTAGCCAGAAATTTTGTTCGAGGGGGGCACATGTTTTATTTATTTATTGGAAACGAAAATAATGGAAACGAAAATAAATGTGGAAACGAAATGTGGAAACGAAAATAAGAGTGCCCATTTATTCTTCACCGTCGCACGGCGTATGGCACTCCTTTTAATTCTAGGCACAGTTCACCCCATTATTAACAGACCTTTTTACGTCAGGTTACTTTTTAATCCTTTGCATTCTCCTCAAATGAAGGTATCGCGAAAATAAAAAGTGCTTTTTTTTTAAAGGACCTGCAGCCGAGCGCAGGTTTGCGTATGGGGTTGAAGTTTTGACAAATGTCATTTGTTTGCAGTTGATGACTTTGTTATAGAGCAGAAGCTTTTGTGTTGTTGTATATGATGTGAAGATATTGTAAATAGCCACGTTTTTTCGTGCGAGTTGTTTTTTTGTGAGAAAATAAATGTTTTTTACAAATGAAGTTCTCGGCATCCTGTGTGCATTCGTATCTTTATGTAGATATTGCAGTGAACAAAACTAACCCTTCGCCTTTATTAAAGAAAAAAAATCTCTAAGGTATTGTTTAAGCGCAGGGTCTCTTTCTTTTCATTTTTACCGGCGGCGTATAACAGGGCCGTGCAAGCATGCAAAGCGAGCGCAGCGGCTTCCTTTAAAATATCGCCCTCCACCGATGTCATGGCCCCCGCTGCTCACACAAGCGCAATCGCAAAAAACGAAAATAGTTACACTAACACCAGTGACGATCACTAGAGCGTTGCAAGAGCACGCCTAATAGCAACGAGGTTTCACTGCCGATGGAAACGGGAGCGCGAATGGCACACGCACACTGCACGCACAGGACGCGAAACGTCCGCGCAATACGCCGACGACCTCTCTAGCGCACGGCGTATTGAATCACTGGTAAACGAACAGCGCGAGGGCTCCTCAGTAAGCAGCGGCGGTCTCCCGACGGCTCCGAGCAGTGACGCAGTTGTCGAAATCCCCATGCGATCGTGGTCGAGCACGTTGAAATCAATGCACGCAACAACGAGAGTTTTGCAGCGAATTCCGCCTGAGATATGAGTGAACGGCGCCAACGTAAGCTTGTGAGCACGATCAAAAACAAACTCGAGCAGTTGAGAAAAGTACGCCGCACCGCAACTGCTACGCCGCGGTCGTCTGCTACCGCCCGGCTTGCAAGCAGCAACTACGACGCCGTTGCTAAGCTGCCCGGACTAGGTGGCCTCCCGATCGCGAAAAAAACCACGTGATTTCCTCCACATTTTTCTCCCATGGTGTTGTGTGGAAAGCCTCTCCTCTCTTTTTCCTTCCTCCATGGGGCGTAGCCTTGCGTGCACTAAGACACGTCCCCCTCGCCCGTCGGCGACGGCGCCACTCAAGAACACGCTCGAAACTTCGAGATGCGACCCCCGACCTCTGACCAATGGGGACGCGCGGCCAGTGAGAACAGGGAAGGGAGACAGCACTGCAAATGCTGCGTGTATGTGCGTGCCTACTCTGGCGCGGTGAACAAACAGACGTGGAAGCGAGCCTATAAAAGAAGGCGTTGACCGCTATCAGTCAGTCGTAGAGTATCTGTTCTCGCTTCGGCGAGCGCGGCTTCGGCCGCTTGTATCTGTTTTTTGAGCAGCGTCCGCTCCGGCGGACGCAGTTGTTGCTGCGACGCGCGTCTTTCCTTTCCTTTCCTCTCTCTCCTTCCTCTGATCTTTTAACTCTCGTCTATCTGCACGTGGCAGCGGTGGTGGCTTGGCTCGAGCCAGTAGCAGGCCCGTGCAATTTCCTTTTCATCCATCTCTCAGTCACAACAACAACAGTCAGTCCGGACCGCCGTTTAAGCTTCATCGAAGCGCGCCCGTTCGACTCCCGGGAGAAACACCACTCGGCCAGCCACGGACCAACGAGGCAACGTTCGCCAGTCTGCGGGACGGCATCGTCGAGGAACTCTGGTCGTCGGACTGCCGCAGTGCCCGGTGAACAAATTGTGTTTTGTTTGTTTACCTCTCTCTCGTGTGTTAGTGCACTTCAGGTGCAATATTGCCTTTGTATTGCATTCTCTCTCGAATTTAACTTTGCACGAGTTGCATTGTGTTGCTAATCACTTTGTCTTTGTACTAGTGTTTGTGAAACCCTCTGTATCGTCTCAATTGCTGTATAAACTTTGTTTTGTTTTGTGAACCTTTGGCTCCGACCCATTCTATGGCTTGCGACCAGCGAAAGCTGGGCACCGAACGCCCAAAAACCTCTTGTTACTTGGTGGCTGGTCTCCGCTGAGCTTGCCACGCTGAGTCGAGGGCATCTCCTTCGAGTCCAAGACCGCTACCCCCCCACGCTCTAAGGGAGTCTGGGAACTTCCCACTAAAAGTGCGCGAAGTGAGGGCGCCAATATATTCTGGCGCCCACGACATGACGTTTGGTGTTTGCAAGCACAGAGAACGGAGAAAGAGCCGGAAGGAGTTTACGAAGAGGTCGTAAACGAGTGTAGCAGCAGAACGATATTGTGAGGTGCCGTGCGGAAGCGGTTAGTGAGGTTCACCGTGGAGAGGTACTCGTTGCCTTGAGTACAGAGTTCGGCCTCCAACTATGAATTTAAAGGAGCTTGTAGAGGTGGGCACCCAGATGGGGTTGTCCGGAGCTGGACTGCGTAAATGGGTGGACCAGGAAAGAGAGAAGGCCGAAAAAGAAAGAGAGAGGGCTCGGGAAGAAGCCGAAAAAGAAAGAGAGAGGGCTCGGGAAGAAGCCGAAAAAGAGAGAGAGAGGGCTCGGGAAGAAGCCGAAAAAGAGAGAGAATTGAAAAGGAAAGGCAGAAGGCTCGAGAAGAAGCTGAGAAAGAAAAAGAAAGAGAATTTGAACGCGAAATGAAGCTACTTGCAGCGAAACTGGAACTGCAACGTGCTGCGAACCACTCAGCTGAAGTCCATAGCACTAGGGAAGAATGTAGCAGTTTCCGGATAGATGCCAGCAGGTGGCTCCCTAGATTCGATGAAAAAAGGGACGGTCTGGACGCATTCCTTAAGCGATTCGAAGGGATCGCGGTGAGCCAGAATTGGTCAGACAGTGAATGCGCTACCGTTCTTAGCACTTGTCTGAGCGGTGAGGCACTAAGTGTATTCAGGAAAGCCCACAGACGGAGAAACGGCAACCCAATATGTGGCGCGATTAAGCCACTATTTTGATCGGTGGACGGAACTGTCGGAAATCGCACAGGAATATAGTGCACTCCGCGAGCTGCTGATCAAGGAACAATTCCTGAGCAGTTGTCACCCGAACTTGGCGCTATACCTCAAGGAGAGAAGGGCCAAGACCCTCTCCGAAATGCTAGAACTTGCCGACCAATTTCTTGAAGCCCAAGGGGGAACGAATCTGACCAAAATTAAGAATGCAAATTCAGAAAGCGCTCAGAAATCCGAGAGCCGCGATACTCGATCCAGCCCAAAGCCTCCACCGAAGTGCTACCTGTGCAACAAGACAGGCCACTACGCATCTAACTGCCGCAACAGCGCCACGAACAGTAACCTTGCAGCTTGTTTTAAGTGCGACCAGAAGGGGCACAAAGCCGGGGCTTGTTCCAACCCGGGCAAGTCTGTTCCCCAGGTATCGTGCGTGCGAGCCTCCTCAGGTGATCACCTGGAGGAAGAAGACGAAAACGGCTTTGTCGAGCTGAAAAACGGCAAGAAGGTGCCCGTTGTGAACGCGGTAGTGAACGCGCGACCCGAAGCCGGTATGCACAGGATGCCTGTCTCGGAAGGGAAAGTAGGGCCGCGAAGAATTTCAGTGCTGCGAGACACAGGAAGCAGCGCGGTCATCATAAAGCGAGGCTTGGTGCGAGATAAGGATCTCACTGGAACGAAGAGCCTTGTGCGGCTAGTAGACGGATCCTTTAAGCGCTTACCAGAAGCTAGAGTGCAGGTGCATACTCCGTACTACAGCGGAAAACTTACTGCACTTTGCATGGAACACCCCATATATACGACCTTATATTGGGTAACATCAAGGGGGCAAAATTTCCCAAGGACCCAGACGGTCGCCGCGAGGGCGAAAAATCGTAATCCTGCACGCCAGAGCGTCGCAGCGATCGACAGGGAAAAAGGCGGCGAAGGAAGCGCGAGCGAGCTAGCGCAAGAAAGGAAGAAATGAAAGAATCACCCAAGAAGGAAGAACGGCAAAATGTAGCGCAGGAACGTTCCGCGCAAGAGAAGCCTTCTTCGCAAGAAACATGCGGAAACAAAGGAAACAGCTGTGAGAAGCTAGAGGATAAGCCAGTGAGTGGCCGCAGCGGAGCACGAACGCCGAAGGAAGGAACGAAAAACCAGAGAAGGACACGCGAAAACAATGTGTCAGGAGTTTCTGCCAAACTCAGCGCAATACACACTCTGGAAATGATTCTCGTGCTGATCGGCACATTGCTTCGGCTGTTTGCTTGCCGCACCGTCGAATTCGCGAAGGATACCAGGAGAGTGTTCACACCGGTCCTTATTGTGAGTCTCTGCGTTCTGATGCAAGTGCCTTGGAACCTGTCGATTGTCTTTTTCGCAGGTGCATGCCGCCCCGAGACCTTTTTGTATGCGTGGGATTTGAAAGAATTTCCCAGGGCGGGAAGGCTAGAGGCAAACACCGACAGAGCGAAAGAGTCGCGTAGGAAGGAGAGCCAGGAGTGCTCCCCAATTCTAGAACAGGGCCAGCCTGTTCGGCCTGAACCCAGTAAGATGAAATTGGGAGTATAGGCGAAAGTGTGCCACATACTTGTGTGCCTCCTGTATGCAATGTTGTGTCAATGTACTGCCCAATCGCGGTGTGTTTTTATGTTCATTGTGAACATTGCATAGAGTTACGTATGTGAAAACATTATGGTATGGATGTGTGTACTTTGGCATTCGCCATTGACATTGTGAGCGCATGCATGTGCGCGTGAATTGTACCGTCGAAATGCGGCGTGTTTTGAAGTGTTCTGCAGTGAAGTTTTGAAGTGCAACCTGTCTATTGCACTGTGTTATGTATGTGATAGCATCAAGGTATTGTAGTATGTACATTAGCATTCGCCACTGACTTTGTCAGCACAGATGCCGAGACCGAAAAGTGAATTAAAGACAGAATTTTTGTGAAGAACGTTCTTTCATTCAATTGCATTCTATTCCTACATGTGCGGGCTTATGAACGTGACTTAGGTTATGCAAAGGATAGGTCCTGCATGTAACTAACGATGATCACGACCAGATGAGGATAAACACGAAAGCGGCAGCGGTAGAAAAGGAGCAAAGAGCGCCCTCGGAGCCCATGGATTTGCAGTGAGCTCATATGGGGCGCGGGACTCTAAAGACCGAATGAGATGCTGCGTAAGGAGGTGGCGCTGGTAGACCCGCATCGGGCTGTGCTAGGTACGGTGTCCACCATTTGGCTATTTACTCAATAAGAGCTGGTTTCGCAGTGTTGTTTCCTTGGCGGCTGCGATATTTTGTCGCATGTGGGTTTCTGCTTTTATGCGCCCCATGAGGTTGAGGCACACGGTTTCAAGGTTGTTATGTTGGTACCGTTGCACCAAGAGGAATTTTGGGTGAGAATAAAACTGCTCAGAACACATGAAGGGCGAGGCCAGCCACCTTCATGAAACAGCCAAAGCTCAAGTATGCCTGTTCTCGTATGGAGGCCCCTCCTGTCGGAAACACCGGAGGGCCGCCTGGCCACATAATGAATGTCCGCTTGTGAGGTAGGTATAGAAGTGACGTTGAAGGCATAAAACATGCATTCGAAAACTTCTCAGCTGGATGAAAAAATTGTCGCCAGTGGAGCCGGAGGACTTGCTCGGTGCTGTTGCGGGCGCAGATAATTAGCGTCGTTGTCTGGTTGTCTCCTTTTCGCGCCATTATGAGCGGCCATCAGACAGTACGCTGAAAAGGGTGCAGAGGTCCGCGCCTTTGGTCAGAAAAGCTACTACGACCTACAATATGGTGAAGCATTTATAAATAGACACCACCTACATTTTGACTGTCTTTTCTTTTTGGCCCAGATAGCGCATTTGTATGCTTGCAAAGCGCGATTCTCCTTTCATTTTTATATCCAGCAAGCGTTGACTTATCTTGCAACATTGTCGCATATGCTTAGAAGAGCGTACATTTACTAATGAACATTGCGACATTCCGGTATCCGCAGGAGGATATTTTTATTGGGAGAGTACTGCAAACGAATCAAACCAGATGTATCGTACAAAGAAAGTTAGGAATTGCTTTCCCCCTTGTCATTCCGTTTAACGCTTGACGTCTTCATTTATGAAATTCCTCTAGAGCGAATGACTGCTCTTTGTATGCTTGCCTTAATACAGCTCATTAGGCGCTCTTCCAGTCGTTCTCCCACGCCTGAAAAGCTCAACAACCTTGTGGCTTCTGTTGTGTTCCACTAAAAGGGGATACGTTACGTGCCGATGTCTTAGCAAGAGCAAGCTCATTAGAGATTAAATTGAAAGAGCACATTTCAACCCCGTCTCGACTTCGGTTTAACGCTTCCTTCCAGGCAAAGTGGAAAACAAGGGCCGTGTTACATGCAAGGGCTCTTCATCAGCGAAGCAGCACTGATTGCTATTCGGGAACAATGGCTTCTTCGTTAACGAACAAGCTCAGCGAACGGTGAGGTGCCTCTGAAGCCTTCTACAGATAGCGTTTGCCTTTCCCTTCGTTTCTCCCCAACCCCTCTTGCGTTCCCCCTTTTTTATTCCTTTCTTTTCTTTTACTTTATGCATGTATCCTGTGCGCCACTATATATGAGCGGTAGCTGCCTTTGTTCCCGATGGGAAAACTTTGTTTCGCTTTCATTCCCTTTTGAAAGGCAACTGCACTGACGTGCGTGATTAAAATGTCTGCGTCCTGAATTTCACCACACAATCCAATAGCGCATTGGGCAACCCTCACGCGTGGACTATTTGGTGATGTAAAGGCCCCGCTTAACTTCTTTCTTTGCTCTTCTTTGCTTCTACGTTCTTTCTCTCTTCTCCTTTCCTCTTGATTCGTTGATCCGGTTGCGGTGTCTCTCGAGTAGCGCTGTTGACGTGTAAGGTAGACTGAATTTGGAACTATCGTTTTTGTTTTTTTACTTCGTTCTCTAGGGCCGAGAGACAAATGATTGCACCTGCCATGCGTTCTCAAATCTTTGCTTTTCAAAGTCTCTGAGAGTAAAGCGCAGCCAAGGAAAAGGAAACTAAGGATTGAGCAATAAGTTGCAGCGTCTTTCAGACTGCTCTTCAAAATGAGTGTCAAAAGTCCATCTATTTGCTGTTTCGCCTGCTTGATTCCACATCTATTGCGTACCGGTCTTCGCAGCCTCATGATCGAGCCTTCAGCAATCTTCAGCACTTATGGCGACCATAAGCTGAACCATGGGACTGCTCTTTTCCCACCATCCCACCCGGCTTCTTGCGAAGCGTCTTTGTCATCAACTTTCGTTAATTTTTCTGAATTCATTGCCGCTTGTTTTGCTGTTTTTGTTCATCTCATCATCAACCATCATTCACGATGACTACATAAGTGCTGTAGAGAAGCGTACCTTTGGGAAAGTTGATAATTCTTTTTGTGGAGTAGTCCTGCCGAAAGGGATGGGACATAAAGGAACATGTCGGCAGAAACACCGCGCTGTGTTTGTGTCAACGTCTTCCCTTGTGTTCCGTTCTTTTCGCGCTGTCTACGCGTCAAACGCAACTTTCCTGCGCCTAGAACGCCGCAGTCTGTTTCAGGTGGGTCAAAAGAACTTAGAATCATGTAAAATTAAATTAATGGCCGGAAACAGAAGCGAGATAACCTGATTTCTCAGATGTCTATTCGTAATCATGGGCTAAGATGCCCATTTTTCTCCATTGTTCGAGCGCTGTCTACAGGAAAATAAAAGTTTCACGTGAATGCTGGAAGATTTAGGACTTGTTTCAAGCATCCAAGTGGCATATGATATATAGTGTAGTAAACGTACGTTGTGGCTGGTGAGCTTCGCAGACTAGAGAAATATGGACGAGGGATGTCTCTCCCTGCTAGTTGCACATCTCGCAGGTTGCGGGATTTCCTCACAAGTTAGACCATAATTTGAACGAAGAAGGAAGTGAGATCTGTTTTGCAAGAGAAAATATTTTATAGGGCTACCTGTAATGCCTAAGGTGGGCCGGTTTCGAAACCTCAGCTTCGAAGCTTAGTTCTATGTTTCGAAATATTTTAAATCACCTGATCGGAAGTAACGAGTTACCAGAACAGAAAATCATATGTTTTTGGACCTGGAGCTGACTTTTGCCACCGGGCGTGGTATGCTGGCGTTTGCTGTCAATGCACTGAAGCCGACCCTTGCATTTTCTTCGGCCACTTCGTAATTCCTAAGAGATAGCCCGCTCACTATGCCATGTATTGGAGGGTGCTTCCGCGAACAACAGACGAAAAACAGAGCAATTAAACGAGGAAAAAAAGAGAAAGCATACATGAGATCGGACGGGCACACTCCTGCATTGTCTTGTCAACACACAGACCACTTTGTTGCTGCCGAGTATGCGCCGGATTCGTCACTTGTGGTAGCCGAAGGAATACTCAGAAAGCAGAGGATTAACTTTCTAACTGAAACAAAAGTAGATGACCTGTGTAGTCGTGTGTGGTGCCTTACATCATCTATATGTCTGACCGCCGCAAAGATAACTCAAAGAACAGAATCATCATCATCATCATCATTAAGTAAGGGAGCATTACGTTTGCAATTAACTCGAAAGTACGCCGCACCTTTTCAGATTACCTGGTAATTTTTTGTTTTCTGATTGTACTCTTTTGTTAGTGTGATCACTGCTATGCTCTTGCTTCCGCCAGTTAACTACCGAGTTAATTACACAAATAATTAAATTCAGTTACATTCAGTTAAGCCGCCAAATTTATTATTATTTTCGTAATTAATTAAGCGCCCAAATTAAAAAGAGATAAATTATTCATTGAATTAATCATTTATTAGTAATTTAATCGAATGGATGAATTACTCAATTACTGCATTAGTTAATCAATAAAATTAACTGATTAATTAATTAGTACTTGAGTGTGCTTACTAGAGGCTCTAGCAACGGTACCCGCGTCTTCGGATGTGGTAGTACCGAAGTTAGAGCAAAAACACGACTTAGGAACGGCAAAGGCTTAAAGAAACGAGCACGCAGCAACATAGCCGGCAGCAGTAAGAGAAATGCTTTCGCATTTCTGCACTTAAGCTGGCCTACGCCACTTCTGCGTTACTTTTTCGGTAAGGAATACAAAATACAAGACAAATGGAAGCTTAAGGTTACCTCTCCGTAACGTGACTGGCGCTTAAGCATGTACTGAGATTTCTGGCTAGCGCTAGCGTATTGCGATTTGCTACACTCAGTGGTACGGTGCTGAACCGTACATGCAAACTGGTGAGATATGCTGAGGTCCTAAAATCAGTGGGTCTCGCGAGAACGGTGACAGTTGGAAAGAGGGGAATGGTGGGGAGGAGCAAAGGAGGCCATGGTTTCAAAGGGTATTATGGTACGTGTGTTCTCCCTGGGACCTCGACAAGTATATACAAAATTCATAGATCGGAGATGTTATGACCTGGTAACTTTCAAAGGCGATGTATATTCCAAAGACGCAAAGAGCAAACAGAGGTCGAGCTCACCGGCAGTATTCCGCTTCTATAAGGCGCACATAACCGACACGGAGGTTCTACCGCCCTTCGCAAGCGCACGCGCGCACTCGTGTGTGCCTGTATTTGCAGAGAGAGAGAGACTATGTACCCAATGAAAGCCTTTCCCCTCAATGGATAAAGGCTTTCAGCCATATGCTTCTCGTGAACACCCGATGTGGTTAGGCACGTTTTGGCACCGAGGTTTTCAAGTACTCAGCGCACTATTTTTTGTTTTGGTTATAGGCCTACTTGGGAACGCTGAAGACCTTTTTTCCTCTGCAACCTGACTTCTCCCGCCAACTGTTAGGGTGAAACCAGCTATAGCGAAACTCCTTTTTTTTTTCCTATTTGTTCACATAATCTGCGCCTTTGTTGGCTGCGTGGGCTCTTCGTTCCGGCCTTTGCATGTTAAACGACTTTCTCATTAGCTCTCGTGGAACCTAGTTCCCCTATTTCTCTTTCGCGAAAGAACCCTCGCAGTCGCTTAGCGCCCGTCTGAGACCATCCAAACTTTTCATCAAGATTTCAGGCAATGTGCGAACGCAGCGGCCGCTTTTTGCTCTCTTTCTTTCTTTCTTTCTTTCTTTCTTTCTTTCTTTCTTTCTTTCTTTCTTTCTTTCTTTCTTTCTTTCTTTCTTTCTTTCTTTCTTTCTTTCTTTCTTTCTTTCTTTCTTTCTTTCTTTCTTTCTTTCTTTCTTTCTTTCTTTCTTTCTTTCTTTCTTTCTTTCTTTCTTTCTTTCTTTCTAGCGAAAGAGGGCAACCTCCGCGAAGAGAAAAAGGCCGCTGCTGTCCGCTTTTCCTTCTCCCGAAGACGTAATTGGTGCGTCTCTCCTCCGGAGAAATGACGTCGACGACGTGGCGTATATACACGATGTCAGTTTGCATTTGTCCAACTCAGGCCTCGCTCCTCAATGTGCACCCACTCCCCTTCCCCCCCCCTACCCCCCTACCCCCCGCCAGCCTCCTTGAAGTGGTCCTGCATTAGCCTAATAGGCAGCGACGTCACCGTCGTCGACCTTTTGTTTCCGCCATCCGCCCTCCATTTTTTACCTCCTTGTCTTTTCTATCTCTTCTCAGTTCCTTCTTGGCGGAAGCACCGATCTCGGAATTTTTCCCCTACCCGTTGATTGCATTCGAAGCAAAGGACAAGAACACTTTCGCTTTGGGAGAGCGGATCGATCAGAGCGAATTACGGCGCGAGAGCGTTGGTATCGCATTGATTAGTTCCTGGGAACGTAGAGATTCCTCGATCACTTCTTTTCGTGAACGCGCGCCGGTCTCAATTCGGGCCTGGGCCCTGTCCGACGCTCTCTGGCTCCTGGCGCCTGTGCAGGAAGGAGCGCCTCTCTAAGGTGAGGGCGGACGCGTTGTGTAAGGGGGCGCGAGACGGGCGGGCTACAGGGGAGGACGGCCGAAGCACGCCGAGAACGAATGAGTGCGGCGCGAAGACAATTGCGCAGCCACTCTCGCTTCCGTGCGCCTTTACAACAAAGACGGCGGCGACGGCTTACCTTGCATCCTGAAACGCGAGGACATTGACCGGCGGACGTGCTGATTCGGACGGCGAGCTTGAGTCGGGTTCATTCGAACCGCGGCCTATTTTTTGGCAGTGGAACGACAACATATAGTGGCGCATTTAGGGCCAGGGAATGGGGCCCGCCAGTGACATATATAAAGGCTCTAGGAGAGATTGGGGTAAAATGCCTCAATAATTCGCAAATCAGCGCCTTTTTTTTTTGTATCGGAAGCTACGTCGGCCACAGTCTCGCTGTTTCGCGTGCTCCCTCCGTCGACCATACTGCACATGCGCGAGGAGCGAGAGACGTCACTACGCACAGCTGGCGCGGCCCGCTGCGCGCTTCTATGCATGCGCGAGGAGATGGCTCCGCGTGTATAATTGAGGAGAGATACACAGTCGATGCGCCGTGTTCCATGGATGGTAAAGAGAGTCAAGCCGCTGCCAAGCGGCGCAGGAGACTTGAAAACCTCAACTCGTCGGACCCGGAGGTTTTCACGAGGCAGTTGGCCGTCGAGCGTAGAAATAATGAACGGAAGAATGAAAGTAACAAGGCCAAACGTGCAGTGGAGACGCTAGGGCAAAGGCAAGAACGGTTACCCAAGGTTTAAGAGGAGGAAAACCAAGCAAATAACAACACGCTTAACCAAGATGTACCAATACCTCAAGCTACGTATATCCTGTCACAGCAGAGCTAAGTCACTGCCAATTTTTAATACATGCAAGTATCAGATAACAAATAATACAGAATTATGTCGCAGCGCATTGGCAACGCACTCAGTAAGCATGAAGAGGCCAGTTTAAGCGGAATACAGTAAATAATTACGGTTATGCAAAATTCAGAATGAAGCACTTTGCTCCAAACACTAGGGTAAAATGAGACAGCTCACGGGGCAAGGTGAGACTCCTGTCCAAAGTTATACATTACTTGGTCTTGCAAAGAATTCACATCGAGTTGGCTCCATGGGGCCTACCCAGTCTTTGTGAACTCATGAGAAACACTATCTATAAAGAGCGCGGCAGTCTTTTAGTGCAAAAGCACAAACCGGCTGGGCAGTTTGTTTAATACATGACCTTAAGGGTGACCTTGGGCAAACCTTAAGTAAGTAAATAAATAATCCCGCGACTTGGATTCGAACCTGTGGCTGTGAGAACAGATCGGCTTCGTGGGCCTATACGCTATCGAGAGCACGAGAGCACGAGAGCACGAGAGCACTATACGCTATCGCCGAAGCCGAAGCACGCCTTGTGTTAAACTGCAACACCCTCTCGCGCTTAGCATTGCACACCGTCTTCTCCATCAACTAGTACTACTATCAAACTAATATTCTCTCTTTGAGCTGTGTGGCGGAAGTGATAGAGAGATGTGCGCTTCATGCGTTGCTGCGGACAACGTTGTGGCACAAACACGGCACTAGAGCAATACGCGTTGGCGTTGAAAACATTGATACAGAAACGAGGCACTAGAGTATAGGCCTACGGTGCACATTAGGTAAATTGGCATTGACGATGAAAAAGTTGAAGACGCGCATAACTGGCTCCCTAGGTCAGTGGACACCTTAATTGCGCTTTCAGGTTCGCGGTGGTGGTGTGCTTTCGCACAATTGTTCATGCGTAGCAATGCTAAACCACCAGCCAATTATTCCTTTGACCTGCTACAGATTAGACAGTTCTATATCGAGACTCTGCATGCAGCTTGTATATGCGGTGTTTTTCAATTCTCTGACTTTTGACATTTTTTCTTACTTACCTGACTTCTTTCTCCTTCATTGCAGGGTTTTTGCTCTTCGACTTCGTCCCTGTCTAATGGACATGCCATTTGGTTTATTTGCAGAGCGTGAAGACGAACTTTTGGACCCGATTGTGGTCACGCAAAACAGAGCTTCCGCTGCCTGCCCAGCTTTCCTAGATATCATCGACTAGCGCCATCAGAGGCTCACTCAATGCGGATATTTGCATTGTTAATTAAGAGAAAGCTATGAAGTGTGATGAAATGTTACGCGGACGTGTTGATACAGATGGCTTACTCTTCCTACATGCTGCAGAACCTGACTAATAAAATGCACCTTACACTCGCACGGACTAATTTTCACGGCCATCGGATATCAGTTTGTTCTATCAAAGGTTAAAAATTCCCGCGATAATTTTTGATCTTCAGCGCCATGCAATACATAGTGGTTGCAAGACAAACTAGAAACGTTTTTTCCGGATTTTCTGGGCCTGATTGTCAAAATGTGTGGTACAAGTAACTGTTCTTGCTCGCCTTATAGATGACAAAAAAGCTCAGTAGTTCTTCTTGCCTTTCACATTTCCTCATTTTCTGCAGTTTTGTGGTGCACAAAGCGCGTGGTGGCACCGGCGCTGCTTGATGATGTGGTTGTTGTTGTAGTTTGCCTCCTGCAGTGCTTTCTTTGTCTTCATCGCACCATTCGGCAGCCAGTACTTTCCCTCTTAATACTCTGACAGTCCTAGAGACCGAAAAAATAAGGGGAAAGCTTTGGAGGAAGCAATAAAATTGTAATCATGCAGGCAACCACCATGCCGCGTTCAGCCCCATCTGAAGCCTGCTACTAAAATAATTCTCTCCAAGGAATGCTAAGCACAAGCATTCATAAACTTTACTTGTGATAACATCAGTACCCGATTGAGATAAATACTTCAGTTTATATAGGACCCTTGCTAGGTTGAGCGACATGGCAGCGAAAAACTTGACATACAGAATGTCGCGGATTTTCGACGGCTTTCATTAACAAAGGCGCTGTTCTCATTTTTTCCCCTGCTTGCAAAAAACGATCGTCCCCCTAAATTCAGTTGTAGTGGACATATAGCGGGTCATGCCAGCTTAATATCTAATTAATATGAATGGATGTTCAAAAGCTGGGTGGCCCTAAGCAACAAACTGTCGCGTTTTGTTCGACACTGCCTTTTACGAAGAGCTCGGTGAATGTGATTTCTTCTGTCTGCCAGCAGCCTGTGAAATAACGATTGAGCCCCGCATGTGGCTTCTTGTGCAGCCTTGAGTGTCTACTAGCTCTTTATTTGGTCATTCTTTTTTTTTATATGGGAGGAGGGAACACGTCCCATTTAAGATGGTCCTGCACCTTGACGAGGCAGACACTGCTTTTCCCCGTTTCTGGTGGGGTACATATCTGGGTTACACAATACTGTGTACTGTGACCGAAGATGTTATTCATGCCCGGGAGATGAAGCAAAACATTGCACTTCAGCAAGCCCTCTTCTGACATGGTGAGACTCTTGGAACAAAAAAAAAAAGCCAGTTTCATATCTGGAACCTTACCTGACTTGCGCAGTCTGTCATGGTTTGAAGAAAGACACGCCTTGCGACGTCTGAGAACACTAGTGCGTTTATCGATTTCGTGCCCACAAAGCAGAAATAACCTTCCACGAAATCTTACTCTCAAGAAACATCGCCACTTCTGTATCGCTTTCTCCTCGGCATGCACATATTAATCACGGGCCAATATCACAGACCTTCCCCAACGCATTTGAAAACGAGATCACTCCGGGAACGGCCGGCGTCCGTGAGCTGGATAATCGTGATGGCCAATAAGGTGACTGTTAAAACGCCAACCAATCACTGATAGATATCAATACGAACGCACTGGACACTTTCAATGTTCAAAGAGGGCCGTGGCGCTAGCTAAGAATGCGCTGTTAGGGCAGTATATTGTTTCGATTCCTTCCATACTCATTATTTCGCAATTATTTGGCTCCGCCTTTCATCCCGGATTTCGCGAGTGAATTTTCTTGCTAGGTACAAGCCATAATGTTATTTACAGCAACTACCGATTATGCAGGGGTAAATGAGCACGGCCGGTGATCCACTAACCAGTGCCTGGAACACATTCCAGTCGATTTCGAGAAAGGGCACATTCCGGTATGCTGGAGAACGTCGCCTCCACCTCTCTGCTGCTGCTGCTCAAATGCGTGCCTTCGGCCTGAGGGAATTCGCCAGACTGCGGGGAAAGCTTATCCAGGAGAGTATATACAGAAGAGTGGCTCTTGGAGGTGCTTCTGTTGAAGCAAGAACAGAGTAAGGTTTTATCCCTCAAATGTCAAGAGGCTCATGTGGCGAATTCGTTGGGGCAGAAAGGCATTCCTCTCCGCTAGAGAGCTGGCCATTCTGTTGCCAACGGCTTAGGCACGGCAGTATTTGTTTGAACTGTGGCGATCACAAACTTGTATATTTCGGCGAGTTTGTGCAACTCGGGGTGAACTAAAAGAGCTCTGAGAACAATTCCATTCCATTTTTGTTCTTGATACAGATAGATTCTATGACTCTTTATGAGTAGATCGATGACGAATTCATTGCTGATAAATTTGCATTAAAAAAAATTCCCGCCACTTGATTGAATCGTGAGAACTCTACACCGAAAAGAATTACGCAATCACCTTTTTAAAGTGAATGGTGGTGCAGCCTATCCTCTGCGATTAGCGCCCAAAAACCTTTGTCTTTTGCCTTTCTTCCTTTTGCCTTTTCTAGCTTATAAAAGCTCTCTTTTCAGGAAAAGTAATCTCCATGGCGTTATAATGCTGCAATCTATCGCTACAAGCCAAACTCAGTGTTTCCTCGGCGTCCCTTTAAGGTAGCAAAAGGAGTGAGCAGGGTGTTGCATGCGGTTGTCTTTTGCAGCAAGCTTGGTGTCTGCTTGCCTGCCTGCTTGCTTTGTTTCTTGCTAGCTTGCTTGCGGGCTTTTTAGCTAGCTGGCTTGTTAGCTTTTTAGCTAGTTTGCTTCCTAGCTAGCTTGCTTGCTAGCTTTCTTGTTAGCTAGCTTGCTAGCTTTCTTGTTAGCTAGCTTGCTAGCTTTCATGCTAGCAATCTTGATTGATTGATTGATTGATTGATTGATTGATTGATTGATTGATTGATTGATTGATTGATTGATTGATTGATTGATTGATTGATTGATTTGCTTCCCGGGATCCTCTACTTAGCGCTTCCAGCTGCGCCCAGTAACGAAGCAGGCAACATCAAAAGCACTGTTAGATTTTTCGTGAGATCATGAAGTAAAAGAATAAAGAAATGATTATTATGACAGCACTTGCTCAGAAAATTTTCGGCTCTATTAGCTAGGGATTTGTCGTATAATTTTGAACGATGCTGGCAAAAACAAATGAATTAAGCCACTCTTTTTTCCTGCATCAGCAAGAAAATATCTGCATAGGCGGGAAAAATTCTGGTGCCATATCGCGTGTTTCGCTAGCAATAAAATATGCATAGCTCGACGACCCACACGTAAAATTAAGCGTTTTTTTGCGCAGAAACACCCGGACGCAACGGCTAGAGGAGGTAAAGAAGCTCCCACATGAAACCTTACTCCACGCGACGCATTTATATTAAGGAGCAGTGCAGAAAGCCTTTGCAGGTATTATGCGGCTTTGAGCGGCTGAGGCAACTGCTATAAACCGTCGCGCAATTCAGAAATTCAGACACGAGGCAATTGTTCCTGCCCTAACGTGCATATATATTGCATGGTACCATTCTTCGCACTGCATAAGTGCAATGTTATTATTGTGTTTGCATCATTTATTTAGTATTCCTACATATTCCTTCACCACTTGCAGCGGGGTTCTTGAAATGTAATCCAAATAGTAATAGCCGAAGAGCCTGCAACGAAGTTTCCACCTTGAGATCTCATTCTATATTTATTGTATGTCAGCTCACTGCACTAATGCATTATGAATAAACTAAACAAAATGTGTTAGCTTTAAGATTTTCTTGTCACTGTACTAAAAAGCCCTAACTCTATTACTAAGAATAAGCAGAACCGCAAGTGATTCGGTGTCCCGAAGTAGCCTTTGCCCAGGCGTACTGCAAGCACCCCTGCAAAGATAAGTGCTTTAAAAAACAGCACTGTCGTCCCGGTTTTCGGGCTCGTTATTAGTCTGAAGTCGTCAAATATGCCATTATGTCGGTGGCATAAATTAAAATGATTATAAACTTCATACCAGCTTGAAATACCTTATGCATATTTCAGAAGATATCTGTGAGAAGTAGAGCGATCAAACGATTCTTGCGGTGCTGTTACATCGCAAATTCTTTTTCTCGGAGTCATAAGACGCCAATTTCTCACTAGTATAGCTTCTGTGGGTTACTGGTGCGATTTATAGGACACCGATAGCAAGTTTCGGGCAAGGTAACCAACAAAAAAATGACAGGTCATGCTCTTCAAGGACAATGTTCAAAAGCTCTATAGCAAGGAGCTGACCACCCTAATGACTGCGTGGCTATTTTTCAAACCACTGCAGAGACCTCTTGTTGGCTATTGCAAACATCTTTTATTCACTCCTCTGCCTGACCACTGCACCACTGCTGCCGCCGCTGCCGCCGCAACCGCTGCTACCGCTGCCACCACAGTCTTATTCACACCACATAATTTTTAGTATTTTGTTGCCATTATTCGCAACAGTGGCGTATTTAAGACGCTGTTTTAGACACGCAAAAGCATTGCCCATTTTGCCTGGTATATTTTTGGCGCGAGGCCGATGCGACTGGGTACTCCCAACATACATGATACATGATACTCCCAACATACATGGAGTACGCCCCGAGGGCACAGAAAGAGCTTTTACCTTTCGATTGCGCTCACTCGAAAACTGTCCAGAGGTCTATTTCCGGCCTATGCCTGGGGTCTGCTCTCTCAAAGTCGTGCCCGCATGCTATGCAGTATAGCTTTAATAAGCAAGTACACCGGCTACTTACGGCCAGGTTCCCCTGCGCGGTCATTGTTTCTGTGGCCGAGGCCCTACTTCGGAAAACCAAGCAGGTCATGTTCACCAAAGCGAACGTACTGTAAAGGAACTCGTTTAAACCAGTAGTGGTTCCGTATATTCACAAGGTTGCCCATCAAGTGAAGAAAGTGGCAAGCCGACACGGCGTTGCTGTGGTGTTCTCCGCACCGAAGAAACTCGCCCACCTTTGCTCACGCATTTCGTGCGCGGAAAAGAAGACTGGCTGCAGGAAGAAGCACTCAAAGAAGTATGTCGACTGCTGTTCCGGTGTCGTTTACGAGATACCTTTGACCTGCGGTAGGGCTTACATAGGCCAGACTGGGCGGTGTGTCAATGGCCGGGCGGGGGAACATTTGCGGGCATTAAGGGGTGGAGGGACACATTTGGCAGACCATTGTGCGAACTGCAAGGCGTGCGAGCCGCGGCCGAAGGAGATAAAGATACTTGGCAGAGGCGGTGATAAGACGCCACGTGAATTATTAGAAGCCTTTCACATCAGGAAGAGGGGGTATGACTGTGTGAGTGACACATCGGTTAATCTTTTGCAGGCAGAATACAGATATATTGAGCACGCATTGCGAAATGACGATGTGTTTCTCTACTGCGCATGTCTCGTTTTATGTATATATTTTCGCTCTCTTACCTGCGAATAAATTAGATGAAGTTAGCGCCTGTCCTGTGTGTTTCCTCCTCTTGTGTGCGTGTTCTGTGCGCTTAAATTCATTTCAATATAAGCTATGCACCATCTAGCCCAAACAGAAGTTTTGTTAAATAATAACCTCGTGTAGTAAATACCTTGTAGAAAAAAAAGGAAACATTGCCGTGGTTATGACGTTCCGTGCTCTCTTTCCACGAGAAATTCTTGCTTTCGACTTCGATCCGTGGAAGTTTTTTTCTCGGATTTTTTTGTTTGTGTGACAAAGAAGGACGGCACAAAGATCGCTGAAATCATGATCCGCGGCAAGTAATGCTAGTGAATTAAAAAATTAGAGGGTACACTTAAGGTCCGCGTTAAGGGCATGACGCGGTAGCGTAATTGGTTGATTACCATATATGCAGAAGGTCATTCTCTGCTTTAGATTCATAGATCCCTGGGAGTCCTCATGCCTCTCCTGGCGCAGTGGTGCAGCGGTTAAGAGATGCACCATTGCATAGCCCTGCGATGGCAGGTGCTCTCAGCATTGAACCTTGTGCGTACCAGGTTCTCTAAATTCCACTTGCTACGGTGGGCAGCTTGCTCACTATCCTGTGGGCAGGTTGTGATGACGCAGCAAGTTCACATGACCCAGATGGCCCAAGTGTGTCCTAGGTTTCTCTGTGATGACCACCTGGCATAGTCATGGTCGAGATTTTTCGTTCACAACGCCGACGTCGGATTTTCTGGGTAACGGGGCATTAAATGCTATAGCGTTAAAAACGAGATAGAACGTTCCAAAACTTCGTACAGACTTAAGTCGATACACGTCGAGAAATGCTAAAGAAGTCCCATGAAGGTGTCTATTGCCACCGAAGTTCGCGTGAGCGGATGCTCCAAAGTCACCAATCCATCGCCAAGCTCCCCCCTTTATCTTCGTTAACTAGGTGAACGCAAGCGCCTGCTACCAGGAAGCCCTGAACCCTTATAAAGAGTCGTTTGATATGCGAATTACGTTGGAGCTCATGAAACAGTACGAATAGAGCCACATGAAAGTGGTGCAGCCAGTGATAAATATGGCGTCATGTTTTCGCCTATCACCGCTATCAAGTGGGCATGCGTTGCAATCTCAGGGTTATATTGTCAGCATTCTCGTCCTCCTAAACAATAACGATAATCTTCATGATCGTCAGCTCCAGTAAAGTTCCTAGCATAACAATAAACTTGTTGCGACCGTTATTCCCTAGTAGTGAAAGTAACTGAAAAATATTATTGAATATTCCAAATTTTCGCAAGCGATCGTCAACGCAAAAGGGACACGTTTCTAAGCGGAAAACACGCACTGCACTTTCACACTCTCGTTTAATGAGGTGGTATCTTGTCGTTATATGGTTGACAAAGCCAAAATTAACAGTATGCCGCGTACAAACAGAAGCAGCAGTTTTCACGGCCGGGTAGCCAAATTTTTGGCTTTGACACCCAAATATAGATAACATGAAAGGGCAAAAGAAAAACTGGCTTTCTCTTTGGTGTGTTCAAAGTTTATTACAAATGCTTAAGTCTTATATGTTCTTTTGAAACTGCTCTATGAAGAAAACAATAGTGCGAAAAAGCTTTTAATGGAACCGTGCTCTTTATTTGCGCGTTTGGTAAAGTCCTGTTGTCCTGAGCTGCTTTTGACAATGTTTGATATGTATCTTTCCTACTCGCGGCTAACGCTGCTAGGTGCTTCACTTTGTCAACATTCTTGTTCTACGGCTAAATGCACAAGACAGCCACTCACATACAAAAAAATAGATGTGCCCTAATACAGCGGCACTAGAAGCCAAAGGTTCGAAGTTGACGAGCAAGTCGAAGAATGTTCTTCCGCTTGTGACAGTGCAACTAAAGAAGAGCAATTTTAAGGATCTTCAGCATGCGACGGAGACGCGGAAACGGTTCCTGCACAAGTTAGGCGCCCAAGTTAACGCCTCAAGTAGTGAGCTAGTTGCAGTCATCTTGTTGCGTGGCCAATGCCACCTGCATGGCAGAAACTATCGAGACGACCGTACTGAGCCCTATAGGTAAGGGTAAGACAGCGGTTTAGGGTGCAGGATGTGCTACCATCAAAATCAGTGGCGGCGTTTTGTTTACTCAGCTCCTTACCTTAATGGGACTACAGACCATAACATGATGTGAATACGGCTCGATAAACTACCTCGCAGTGCAACAAAATGCTCAACTTTCATCAAGAGAGCTCAATTAAGCGAGAAAATGCTGTAGACACCGAGTGTATACGAGTCAGAACTCATCATACATACTTCCGCACTATAAGAATGATTATTCTAGAACGAGAAACTTAATTAGACGAGCAGTTAAAGTGTTTGTAAGAATTGTGTAGCCTCAGAACATGATAAAGCAAATGTTTCTTGAGATTGAGAGACTTCCTTTCGCAGTAACGTCAAAGCCACGACGTACCCGGCTAATAGAGCGCAATGCGCAGAAAAGCATGGTATGCGCCAAACAGAAACCCAACTATTGTTTTCGGTCACGGAAGACCTCGTCATGATGCTCTAATTGATGACGTCACGTTTGAAGTTGCAAATTCAACCACTCCGGCGCTGAATGTTTTTTTTTATTACGCTGTCTGCTTTCGGTAATAAATAAAAGGGTGACAGTTGATTTGGGAGCAATAATGAAATGAAACAATGAGGGGCTAAATTTAGAGTGAGTCAAGTGAAGATCGTTTTCCGTCGTCTTAATTCACGGCATTCCATAAAATCTGATTTTCGAGCCCAGTACCCGAAATCGCTATGCGTATGCGCAGCTGACCAGTGCCCTGCTTCATGTTGAGCAATTGAGATATGAGGCTGTGACAATCGCTTCTAATGCGACTGCCTTTTCCGACAGGGACAGAACATGAGTATGAAAGGCAATGTTCAGGAACTAGCACGTACCGTCGGTTGCTATAGTACCCGTCATTTGGCTATATTCTTTGGAAGAAAAGAAAAACAGATCTTGCAAGATGTGACGTTACGTTAAAAGTGCTGTTGCATCAGGAACCCTCTATACAGAATTACAAGACACAGCCCTAGAATGGTCTGTTTCCTCCAATATATTTAGCTTGTTTTTATCGCCGACGAGAAAAGTTACTTGCAATAGCAATTTGCGACCGCTATCTACATTTTGAAAAAGGCATTTAGCAAACGCAAAATTGAAGAAAGGTGGGATAGTTCCTTTCTTTTGGAATGGTGATGGCGCTCTGAGCAGCGACAAAATTTTAGCAGATAAATTGGCTCTCTGAGCTAGACGTGGTCCACATCCCCCACCAAAATAGTTTCATAAAAACGGTGACGCATATCGAAAAAAAAGTAGGGGAGAGGACATAGAGAAAGGGTGCGTCCTGATCCACGGGGCAGAAAATTGCTTCCCCTATTGGCTGCAACAGCTTTTTAATCTGTACTCAGCCATACCCTACGGCGAGAGCCCTCCATCCGCCCGCAGTAATCCAGCCATCTACGCTCTTTGTTTGGGCTTCTTCGCCGAGTCTCTCGGGCCTCATGCGGCCGCGTATTCGCGGCTTCCCCGCACGTAGGGTCCTCTGGCCGGCGAGAAAAGAAAGCGAGTCGGCGGGCAGAAGCGACCGGTCCGTGTGGACGGATGGTCAGGCGGACATAGGATGATTGTTTAGATTGCGTCCGGGGGGCACGCGATGAAATGTCCGCTTATTCGTCCTTTCGCTTCTGTGTCCTCTCCTCCCCCCACCACCCCTGCCGCGGAGAGCTAGCTGTTACGCGTCGGTCTCCTCACCAGGAGACTATGGGCCTCGCTCAGCTCATCTGACGGCGGGAGAAGGGCGCCGGCGGAGGCGGCGTCGCTTTACGACGTTGGCGGGAAGGGACCGGAGAAGTGGCTCTCGGACAGGCAGCTCCCCCGCTGCCCCACTACTGAGGCGCAGTACGTGAACTCTGGATCCTTTCGCCTTCTTTACGGCTTCCATTCTGCTTTTCCTTCGTTTCATCTCCCTGCTTACGCGACGCGGCAGCGTGCAAGTCCGTGCCGGGCTGCTTTATTTTCCTCTTCATTTTCTGCGCCTAGAGAACGATGGCGTGACTCGAGCGCTGGCATGTAGCGGCTAGCAGATTGAAAGGGAGTGGTCGCCGTTACTTTGCTTCGACCTTCATTTCTTTCTTTTCTTTCAGTCGGGGCCTCCCAGACATCCCAGATTTAGCCTTCGTTTTTTTTTAGTTTTTTTTTTCGCTCCCACGTGGGCGCCATTTCGTCGCTGTCATATTCGGTTGTCGCGCGGAAGCGGCGGTCCTCCGAGATTTGAATCCCCCTACGTCTTCCCCTTCTTCTGCCAACTACCCGCCTTGCCTTAGTAACCCACCTTAACCTAAGCGAGGTCTTCTCCTTCTCATTGTTCTGCAGGTGCCCTCTGTCCTTTCTTCGGGGAGCAGCTCGTTTTTGCGCTTGGCAAGACAGAATGACATCACGTCCGTAGCCCTCAGCTGGCTCAAATGGGCCAGCCTATTTTCCGCGCCCGGCTGCTTCTGCCGGCTGCGCCGACTCTTCTTCGCCAATCCTTCTCATCAGTGCGGCAGAGTCGCTTGGCCTCCTCTGCAAAGTTTCCGGACGAGTCTGTGTCTCTCGAAAGCCCTAAGCATTTTCTTTTGCCTCGCAACTCCCCGTTACGTGTCAGTCGCTCGGAGTGGGACTTTTCTCAGCGCACTTACGTTCACTCTCTCCTTCCTCTTTGGAGTAGCGGTAGCAACGAATGTGTCTGCGGCTACTTTTCGACATAGTGGGCACCACGATACTCATTTTGAGCCTGCACAAAATCTGCAAACTTGAACATCAGCCGTAGCTTCTTAATTCATTCGCATTCACATTTCCCAATAATCTGACGCCTTCTACGTTATTTGCTTTTGATCTGTGTTTCGTTATTGTAGGGATTTGGGCAAGATGATTGAAATAATGGCTCATTATCAAAAGAAACAACGCCTTTTGAGGCACCGTCAATGCCGAATCGCCAAATTAGGCGCTTCGCGATTAGATGAGCATATGCGCACAACGCACAGAAAGTAGCCTTTACTAAACGAACCCTACAATCGCAGCTGTTGGAGCAAAGGCCAATGTGCGACAGAACAAATTCTCGGTGGATTGAGTATTACCTAGGACGCGTTGATCATCATGTCACGACAATTCACCCATACAAGAGGTCAAGTCTTATCATCACGGAGCGGCGGCAACAAAACAAAGTGGCAGCTCTTGTTAAAAATTACTTCCTACTCGTTTGCTAACACACAGGACATAGAAAGAGTGTTAACTGCTAAAATATCTATGATAGTACAGCGAAGACCGCCACCGCAGTAGTCCAAATGGCAGGCTACAGTTTGCGACATGCGTTGGTCGCGAGTTTTGTTCTGGCCGTAGGTAGGCAGTGTTTTTATGGTGCATCGTTTGAACAAGCCTCCAGGTAAATGAGCACAGAAAATAAATTGAGCTCGAGACACATTAATATAAATCCCTTGTGCTTTCCTTGGCTTCATCAACTACTTCTTGCAGTGAACGTCGTGACTGAACGGACGCTTTTGAAAATGCCGAAAGCAAGCGACACGGCAAGAACGCCAGCATCGCCAACAGGGGTGTGGGCGTCACTTTATGTACGTGTGTCCAAAATAGTTCCGGCCCCTTTTTGGTGTCGCAAGATGACTTCTTTTATCAATATATCTTGACTAAAAAATGATAACGGTTAGGTGGAAACTGTTTTACATGTGACTCGGCCGACTGGCAATGCCAGTCACGGCAATGAGATCAATTTTAAAATTTCTACATTTTCGAAAAATCAACCTTAACTTCCCTGTTCAAATCTGAACCTTAAATGATGTTTTTAAACAGCAGGTCAAAACTACAGTATCTCGAGGTAATCATCGATTGGTTCTTTGCTTTTTCGCGCCTGAATTCTGAACTGTGCGCTCAGATAGTGCCGTAAGTCTCACCCGCAATAATGCGTCAAGGTCTGGCGAGCTCGTGACGGCACCCGTTCAGGACTGCCTACCCGCACTGTGCTTCGGCCAGCTGCGAGTGCCGGAGCCAGGCGCTGGAGCTGTGCGGTCACTGCTATCATAGGCAGCGCTCGCTGATGATATTAGAATAGCCTGTGAGACCGCCTATGTGTTGTCAGCCGGTTTTCTTAGTAATACAGCGTTAGCAGCACCACGCGATCACATCATGACCTTCAAAGGGCCATGGCATATCACAAGCGCCCGCTGTCTATGGAAGCGGTGAGAATGAAGCTTTGGCTCAAGACTCTGCACTAAGATCTTTGCCCGCCGCCGAGCAGGTTGGCAGTCGTGATCAGGTGTTGACCTGAGATTGTTAACCACTGACTCGTTTTTGTGAAAGGGGCATTCGACGATCTCCGAAAGCTAAGTTCTAGAATCAGGTGCGGGAAAGCCGACACTTGCTCGATTAGAATCTGAGTCAAGTCCTGTAAAGTAGACTAGCCTGTAATCAATGCAGCCTTCAGGATTGCGATCAGAACGTGAATGATAAAATCAGTGATTAAAGGTCACTAATTAGCTTCATAAAATTTGGGTGAATAGACGAATAACCGAGACCAATATTTCCGTACATTGTGTTCACTGAGCGAAGCATGCATTTTTTGAAGTCTGCATTCGCTTCTTCATTTTTCTTTTAGTTAAAACTGTTTAGATTTAGCAGAACAACGTGTGTACTCCTGCATTTCGCGAGCAACGCAAAAAATCGCAGCAGTGACCTAAAACAAGCGTAGAAAGTTTGTAGACGAGTAGAAACGTTCACAGCAGGCTTGCTAACACCCGGGGGCTAAAAGCAGTGGTCAAACATTGTTTTTACACCACACATGCCCATACACTCCGTGCGGCAGAGGTTAATAGAATAGAAATTCAATGCTCATCATGAACATAACCACAAAAGTACACTACAATTCTGAAACATCCACCCTGTGCCTACCTTGATACATTGAGCAAAGTACAGCATTCCCGCCTGGTGCCTAGTCGCAGTGGCAAGAGAATCTTAAGAGCTTTAGAGCTCGCATTCTTCAACGATTGGTTCACGATTCATTCTGTTCCCCTTCCATCATTAGTGGTTGCCGTCTCTGTCGTCATAGTTTAGTGTCAAGCAAGCGACGACATTCGTCGGATCCGATATCAAAGGCGCAGATGACCAACGGGACGGGAGCCACACAATGCATTGCGAAAAGGATCGTTACGAAACCAGAGGTGAAACTTACACCACGTGACGCCATCTTTTCCTCCAGCAAAAGCTTGAGGACAGCAAGCTGCTGAGGAACATGGTCGATGGTCGTCGTTATCCGGGATCAACGGATCTCAGGATTCTGCGCCCGCCTTTCGCCGTATACACTAGCTAGCGGCTCCATGTTGCCGGTCCCAGATGCATCGGCATTCACTTCGGCTCGAGCCGGTAGAGCCCGAGGACTTGTACCAGACCCCCCGCGCTTCGAATCCGCGGCTCATTTGTCACATCGAGGCGCACGGCGGCCGGGCCATCGAGCCAGCGCGCGCGTCCTGTCCCCCGCGCATCCCTATTTAGACGACGCCGGGTTCCATCGCTAACGACTGCGGCTCATTTGTCTCCCGCGCAACGTCGCTTCCCATTCGCACGGTCTGCTGAGGACGGGTGCCAAAAACTTTTTGCCGCCCGATTCCGTTTCCCTCCGGCTTCGCCTTGATTTTGTCGCTGACTCTAAACGATTTCGACGCGGCGCGGCGCAGTCGACGCTGCTTTTCCGGCGGAAAAAAGTGGCTCCAATCGAGCTTGTTTGAGTGCTCTAATTCTTCCAGCCTTCCTTTGTCCGCTTCGTCCGAAGCGCAATTTTTCTACCTTTTCCTCATTGTTTTCTTTCTCTTTGTGCTTCGTTCTCTCTTTTTTTCCGTTTCTCTTTTTCGAATATCTGGCCGTTAGTTTTGCAGCGTTTTTGATCGCGCTTCTAAAGCGTTCGCACTGTAAACGCTATAGCTTGGCAGATGCTCTGTTTTCTCTCTCTCTCTCTCTCCTTCGTCTACGTCGGACTGTCGGAAGCTTTTTCAAGCGAGAAATTTCGCTCAATTAGGCAGCGAACGAAGGCGATAATGGCGCTTGGGCACGTAGAAGCGTGCGGAGGATGATTGCTGCATTGATCAAGAGAAGCGGCCCCCCTTGCGAGGGAGGCGGACCCGCTTGCCAGTGCTGTTCTCTATCGACTTTTAATAAAGGCCGTAGATATTTTGTACCGCCCAGTGTCGCATAAAAGCTGCCGCTTTCGAGCTCCGTGATAAACTTCCTGCACGCGATCGAGGCGCGAAGTTTTGCCGTTTATCTTCATGTGTTGGCCCCACACTCCCCACTTAACTCGTTATGCGGACTTGGTTTCTCTTCCCCGTCGCTCAGTGGCGCAGGGCAAAAGCGCTGAGAGTTAGAGCTTGCGTGTCTACACTTCGTCATTGGGCGAGAACAAGAACTTAATGGAAGGAATTAGCGCGTTGAGGAATTGGTGCATCGGCGTACTGGCTACGACGCCGTTAGCTCGATAGAAGTAACTAGTTTTTGGAACTTTTTAATGATTGTGTCGAGGCGAACAGTTGTAGGATATCGCGCTTAGTAATGGTACGTCATGTTTCGTGTTTTGAAGTAAGGCACAAAAAGAAACTGAACTTGTTTACTTAATGGATGGGAGCGGTGATAATATGGTGTATATGCTTTTGTTTACAAAAAGAATGAAGAAAGAAGGCTCGAAACCTCCGCGTGATAATACGAACATACTCAAGACAGGCACCATAACCAGATCAGCGCAAGCGCGGCGCTTGCTTTAATCAGAAGCGAGCCATTTGAACAATCTCGCTTTGTTTCAATGGCAGCATAATTGAGCGATCGTAATTTGCGGTGGCAGGGCATCGCGGTTGAATCACAGGTACAGTTACGAAGAGAAGTATATGGACCACCCTTCGACGGTTAAAGCCTTCCCACGCCTCACGTAGAAAAACCTTATGGATGTTTGATGCGTATTACTGTGGAAGCACTATACCGACGGGTCAACCCTGGGCAAGATCTTCGGGTGTTTGTATGCTTGCGGTGTTTCCGGGATGTGCCAAGTGGAAGTAATGAATAAAAAGAAATTAAATTAATATTCACGCTGGGAGTCGAGTCCGCTGCAATGTTAACTGATCAGCTTCGCAGGCCGCCGCGTGAAAGCCCTAGGCTATCGCCGCAGCCGAACTCGCGTCGTGTTAAGCTGCAACACACTCTCGCGCTGTGCACTGTGTCTCCTCCTCAGTCCACTAATACTGTTATGAAAATATTATTCGCGCTTGAGCTATGTGGCGGTAGTGAGAGAGAGATGTGCGCTGCCTGCGCTGGCGGGGACAACGTTGTGGCAGAAACATGGTACTGTGGCAATACGAGAACAATATTGCTGCAGAAACGCGGCACTGGAGCATAGGCCGCTTAAGTGAACTGGCATTGACGATGAGAATGCTGGAGACGCGCTATACTGGCTCCCCGAGTTAGTGGGAACCTCTTTGAGCAGCCCGATCATATTGCCGTTTGGCGCCACTATACTTGGGTACAGCTACAGGTCCGTGTTTACCGCTATTCAAAATTTTTTACCTTAATCTAATTGGTTATCTTGCTATCATTTTTTAATTGTTATTACTATTTTTTTATTATTATTATGTTATTCATTCGGCTACAAATTTCACCGAGTCCATCTCCAGCGTGTGTTATGCATTTTCCGTTTTATTTCGGTGTTCCTACTTTTTGCTTACTTCTATCTTCCCCAGCAATCATTTCATTGTTGGTCATAAAAAATTCATCTCAAAACCTCTCTGTGCACCCCAATTTCTGTCCGATCCCCCTATGTGTACATGTGACATTGTACGCTGATAACAACAACAACAACCACCTCGATCGCGCTTTCAGGTACGGGGTGGTGATGTCCACCTGCGAAAAACTGTGCTCTCGCACAGTATTTCATGCTTAGAAATCCTAAAGCGCCAGCAATTTTTCGCGTCATATTTACTTTTGTCCTTGTAAATAAAGGGAGCAAATATTTCTCTTTCTGTTAGGCAACAAAAAAGTTTGAACGTGGAAGCGCGGTCCATAATATTTCATCCGCGACTGTATGCAAGACCAAGACGCTAGGCACAGGAAACAAGCTGCACGTAACGTGGTTACTATGTAATAACTTCATCCTGTAACTGACTGTAGTTCCACACCTTAAGAACTGCCGCTTTCATAAAGAGTGAACAAGCCGTTGTACTCTCTTTAGCAGTTGTTCACTCTGCATAACTTGCCTAAGGAGCGAAACAATACCTTCATCAGAGAGTACCAGAGAGTAGAACTACCGACGCACTCCCTATGAGGTAAAGGCAGTTGGAGAACGGATGTAATTTCTTTGCTGGTACAAGCACCAGAGCCCTATGGTCACCTGTTACTTCCATCTCTTGGAAAATACATTAGCCGTTGAATCCACTGAAGGAAAAATCAAGTGCGATATGTTTATGAAAAATCTGCTATATTGATGAATCCTGAGGCATGTACTTTTTTTATTGGACTGAACAGCTTATTCGCGAGCAAACTCAACTCCAGTTCAAGGGGCGCTGCAAAGTCTGGCTACATTGGGTGAGATGGCGAATCGATAAAGGTCCACGCATAATGTAATGTCGTTCCTCGCTTGTGCCTAAATTCGGGCTGCTTCGTAGAGGTTGAGGGAGAGGGGGGTAACCACTTTTTCCTCCTCTTTTACAGTGACCACTTAATTTTGAAATGCTCAAAATGCACTGGAAACTATCAAACCGAAGTTGTGGCGCCGGCGTGGGTGGCGATCCTCAAGAAATTGCGCTAGCTGACGAACATCTTTGCGGAATCTATCGAGGAGAAAGCGCGCACCGATATCGTGGCGTACGGAAACATGCTGACATCGTGTTTATTTATTACTAGATCAAGACTTTGGCGGCTTGGCCCTTATTCAGCTTGAAATTCGCGCCACTCTCGCCGAAGGTACCTACGGTCGTCGCGCTTTCTCATGTGCCGCGTTTCTTGCCGCTAACGTTTTGGTAGCAATCAGCTATCAGCAATCAGCGTGTTGCCCGCGGTATCGTCCATCCGACCAACGGCCTCGCGGATGTACTCCTTACCAACTTCGGCAATGAGCGACAACGCATCGCTAAAGGGACCACGGTCGCCTACTTGGAAGATATCGCCGAAACTTCTGATTGCATCGCACTCCAGACCGGGACATCTGCCAGCCGAACGGCCCAATTCTCCCTCGATGTGAACCCTGCTCTATCACCTACCGAGAAGGATCGACTTGTCGGGCTGCTCTGTCAGTTTCAAGACTGTTTCTCGTCTGCCTCCGCGGTCAAGCAGACGCCCCTCACCAAGCACCGCATAATAACCGACGAACGTATCCGACCAGTCCGACAGAACCCATACAGAGTGTCACCGCGGGAACGCGAAGTCATCGCTCAGCAGGTAGACGAAATGCTGAATGACGGTGTCATACAGCCATCGAGGAGTCCCTGGGCTTCACCTGTCGTCTTGGTTAAGAAGAAAGACGGCAGTGTGAAATTCTGTGTTGACTACCGCAAACTCAACCAGGTCACGAAAAAAGACGTCTACCCGCTACCACGCATTGATGACTCCTTGGACCGGCTGCGCCATGCGCGCTACTTCTCCTCGCTCGATCTCAAGAGCGGTTATTGGCAGATCGAAGTAGACGAACGGGACCGTGAGAAGACTGCGTTTGTCACGCCGGATGGACTTTACGAGATCAAGGTCCTACCGTTTGGATTGTGCTCCGCTCCAGCGACATTCCAGCGAATGATGGACGCAGTCTTATCCGGCCTTAAATGGCAAACTTGTTTAGTATATCTGGACGACGTTATTGTGTTTTCCCCAACGTTCGAGGAACACCTCCAACGCCTTTCCACCGTGCTACGGGCTATAAGGTCTGCCGGCCTCACGTTAAAACCTGAAAAGTGCCACTTCTGTTACGAAGAGCTCCTGTTCCTGGGCCACGTCGTCAGCCGTCGAGGTGTTCAGCCCGATCCCGCCAAAACTGCAGCCGTCGCCAACTTCCCTACTCCATCCGACAAGAAGACAGTCCGGCGTTTTTGGGGACTCTGCGCCTATTACCGCCGATTCATTGCAAACTTTTCACGAATTGCTGCCCCGTTGACGCGTCTCACCCGAGATGATGTCACCTTCGCCTGGACAGACGAACAGCAAAAGGCATTCGATGAATTACGGCACCGCTTGCAAACAACGCCTGTGCTTGCCCACTTCGATGCCCATGCCGAGACCCTGGTTCACACGGATGCAAGCAACGTAGGCATCGGCGCTGTGCTCGTTCAGTGGCAGGATGGCGCTGAGCGAGTCATCGCGTACGCTAGCCGGACTTTGTCTCGTGCTGAAACCAATTATTCCACCACCGAGGAAGAGTGCCTCGCTGTTGTCTGGGCAGTGATGAAATTTCGCCCGTATCTTTATGGCCGCCGCTTCCAGGTCGTGAGCGACCATCATTCTCTTTGCTGGTTGACGAACTTGCGCGATCCCTCCGGACGCCTTGCACGTTGGAGTTTACGTCTACAAGAGTTCGACATGACCATCATGTATACGTCCGGACGCCAGCACAACGACGCCGACTGCTTGTCCCGTTCGCCTATCCAGTCGGCGAACGAAGACGAAGAGCCCGACTTCCCTCTTATCGCAACTGTCGACGCAGTCACTGTTTCGCAGCGCCAACGTGAGGACCCAGGACTCGCTCCACTCATCGACTTCCTGAAAGCGCGTACTACTGAAGTACCCCGTCCCTTCGCCAGAACGCACTCCTCGTTTTGTCTCCTAAACGACGTGTTCTACAAGATCAACTTTTCTCCCACGGGAAGGGATTATCTCCTCGTCGTGCCAGACACTCTCCGCGACGAAGTCTTGCAGGCATGTCATGATGAGCCCACCGCCGGTCATCTCGGCTATGCTCGAACTTTGGCTCGCATTCAAAAGAGTTTTTACTGGCCCAAACTTGCGGCGGCAGTGCGCCACTGTGTACGAACGTGCCACGATTGCCAGCGACGGAAAATACCGTCTGTAAGGCCAGCTGGTTTACTGCAGCCTGTCCAAGTGCCCAGACTTCCATTCGAGCAGGTTGGCATGGACTTGTTGGGCCCTTTTCCAACTTCCTCCTCGGGCAACCGGTGGATAATAGTCGCTACCGATTACCTCACGCGCTATGCTGAAACAAAGGCCCTCGAACGAGGCACGGCAGCCGAAGCAGCGAAATTTTTCGTCGAGTGCATCGTCCACAGGCACGGCGCCCCGTCAGTTTTCATAACGGACCGAGGCATAGCTTTCACGGCCAAGCTGCTGGAATCCGTCATGCAGCTGAGTGGCACTACCCACCGTAAATCCACCGCCTACCATCCACAGACGAATGGCCTGACCGAACGTCTCAACAAAACTCTCGCCGACATGCTGTCTATGTACGTGGACGTTGAACATCGGTCTTGGGATGACATCCTACCGTACGTCACATTCGCGTACAATACGGCACAACAAGAGACCACGCGCATGACGCCCTTCTCTGTGTTGTATGGCCGCGAGGTGTCCACCATGCTAGAGGCCATGTTGCCCATGACGGTCATGACCCCGAAGCTGGTACGGAGGAATTTACTCAGCGCGCCGAAGAAGCACGGCAGCTTGCGCGACTGCGCATCCGGAACCAGCAAGGCCGAGACGCTAGGCGTTACAATCACCGCCACCGAGTAGTGACCTTCGAACCGGACGACATGGTGTGAGTGTGGACTCCGATTCGACGCCGAGGGCTTTCCGAGAAACTGCTAAAGCAGTACTTCGGTCCCTACAGAGTGGTCCGTCAGCTCAGTGACGTCACATACGAACTTCTTCCAGACGGCTCTTCTACTTCTCATCGCCGCCAGCAGAAGTCCGAAGTCGTCCACTTCGTGCGAATGAAGCCGTACTTTTCGCGCGAGCACCGCTAGCAGCCTACCGCCACGCCATAACCGCATGCTTCTTGTGACCGTTCATTTTCTCACCATCCTTACTTACGAACTGCTTATTTTCTGCCATGTTCTTGTGAACTGCTTTTCTTACCTTCTTTTCTTGCGCATGCATCGGGTCGATGTTTTTTTTTAGGGAGGGGGGTAATGCGACGTTTCCACAAGCAGCCACTAGGCGGCTGCTCTTCGCAAGTCGCGTGCACCGCCGAGTGAAAGAAGAAGATCGGTTCCGGCCTCCTCTGGGTGCTCTTGGCTTGTTCTCCGGTGCCGTCCACGTCACCCCCCATTAAAGCCTTTCGGTTACGAGCCCCAACGGCTACGTAACAATATGTTTTCGAGACGACAGCATGTTGTGTTCTCAGTTGAGACTATGCTCATATCTGTGGCGAGAAGGGGCACCAAAATAAGTCGGTATGTGAATGTGTGCACCACGCTCACATAAAAATAAATATTCGGTCGAAGAGATTCAGCCTTGTGCATGGATATAGTGGTTTAATTCACGGTGCATTCTCGCCGAAGTAGTCGGACAAAATTTTTGCGTGATCGATTGTGTCGGTGGCGGAGGTCAAACGGTCTGTATCATGTACGCGGGCGCACACCGCAACAACGCCAGGGTGGCAAGCGATAATCACCAAAAGTCCGCGTGCTTCGTAGTGCTTTTTTTTTCTGTTTCTCTGTCAATCATAGCTGTCGTACACCACAAACTCCTACCCGATTGAGGTCTTCAGGTGCTCTCACTTGCGCATGCATTCTGGTAAGAAGCACACCTGTAATCAAGTGTTCACATTCGACTCGGTCCGCCCGGACAGTCTTTACCTTTCGAAGACATACGTCGAAACACATGTCAACCGAAGTTTAGAGAAGCAGAATTCGATTTGGTTTAGCATGGTCCTGTGGGGGCATAGTCTGTTGTTTACCATTTCTTAAATGTCACATACTTTTGCTGAAAAAGAAGAAATTTTTTCATCGATTTCATTTGCCAACCTCTTTGTGCAGCTGTTCGATTTGTATGAACTGTTAAATTCCACTGACCATGAAAGCGGACAGGTTATAAACCTTGGTTATTATCCAGAGGTTTTCTTCACGCACAAGTTTATTTTTACGTAAATTTTACAAACCGTAGTGCTCTTTTATTTTAAATGAACAATTTTCACTGTTTTCACCATGTTTTTTTTTTTTTTTTGCAGGAATGGACCTGAAAAGGCCATGCATCCATGCCCAACTACTTCGCTGGAGCTGCCTAGGCACCAAGCTAAGGAACTCATGAAGAAGGCTGGAAAACATCCTGAGGCTTGTGTGTGAAATATACGGCAGAAATATTGTGGCAGGAGGAAAATTGACTCTGTGACACGAAGCATTCTCTATAGTGGCTCAGATATTAAAAGTGCCCCCTCACGGCAAGTATTCCACATACACATGCAGTCTGTGCAAACACATCTCATGCACAATTCACATCACATATTTATTCAATACTTACTCAAACCCCGAGAAGGAAATCTGTCTGCACCCTAGCCATCGTTCCGTGAACCACTTAATAAAAGATTGTATCAGTTTCATACAAAAATGGCAAGATATAAAGACAAAGGCTTGAGACGTGCAGGACAGGCTTCATTTCACACCAGCTTCCTTTTACTAGGAGCTCTCGTGATGGCATAGGGTCCATTTATTATGCTAGTGCTGTGGCGAGAGACGCTTGAGAGGTGTGATAGCGCGACGCTGTGTTGTGACGTCATTGCGGTCTTGAGACCCATGATTCCGTGCGGCGTTATCCCGACGCTCGGGCCTATATATTGCTGCGTGCTTTTCAATGAACGTTCTTCTTTCGTCGTCCACCCCTCGGGTAAGTCATATCAGAAGCCATACGAGCAATGAAACTGCAAAATTTCTTTAGAGATTTTGAAGCACTTGAACAGCCCGTAGATGACACAGGTCACCTTAATGCCTCAAAAAAGCGGCCGCTTTCGCTTTTGAAGTTACGATTATTTTGATGCGCAAAGCTTCACTAGGCTAGTCAACACCGCGCTTCGCGTGAGCCGGAGCCCAGATCTGCCACTTCTGCGCATGCGCAAAGCCGAGTGACGTCACGCACGGCGCAGGTGGCCGCCGTCGCCGCCGCTGACACAAAAATAAAAAAAATACATCACGGAAATAAAATATCACAAATAAAAATATAAATGAAATACAAACAGTGCGCCAGGAATCATCTCGGTAGACACCGGAATCGCGCCGTAAGGGAAGGAAAATGAAAATAAAATTGGTTTTAAGGAAACGAAACGACGCCTGTCTCTCTCATATCTCGGCGAATACCCGAACCGCGCCGTAAGGGCCTTATGGAAAATGAAATGAAATGAAAATTCCTTTTAAGGAAAGAAAATGTCTGTCTCTCATATCTTGGTGTACACCCGAAAGGAATGCGCACCACAGTACATGCCTCTAAAGCAACCTTCTAAGACAGCACCGTAATCACTACACGCGCGTCTCCTCCTCCGCCTCCGTACAAACTTTGTGTAGCTAAGACAATACGCTTCGGAAAATCCAGAAAGCTATACCCTAAGTGTAACCGTAAGTATAACCTTAAGCTAAACCACGAGCATCGCCGCAGCTTTTCGCTTCGAGATATCCAGGCTTAACCTTAGCTAAGCCACAGCCAATTTTTTGCCGTATTGGTGTGCACTGTGATGCCACTGCATTTCAAGCAATTAAAGACCTGATTGCAGAAATGTAGAAGGCACAAGTCATGTCACAGTTGCTTCAGAAAGTAAGCTGTCGAGCATTCCTAGTTGACACTGGAATGTGTCACAAAGCTAGTTAATAAATTATTAAACCCTCATTCACCTCCATGCAGCTTAGTATAGTGCGCGTCCACATAGGTGAATACTACCTAAATTGTACATTGCGCTTACACTCTACGTAACAGTTAACGGGCCTTTACCTTGTTTAATGCGCGCATATGGCTGTTTCTTTTTTAATCTGCTTAGTTGTGAATTTTACGCAGTAATGATGGCTTGCCGTGTGTACGGTATTGCTTTCGTTGTTTCTTCGGTCTCTGGCATTGCGTATTTATTCGGCAGACTGCAGAGGCTGCGCCCCACACTTGCGGCAGTTGCCTGCCTTTTCCCCGCGTTTTCTTGTTCGTGCATGTGATGTGAACAACTGTTGCGCGATGAAGCAACACGAACTAATGGAGACAAAACTGCGTTCTGCACGCTTATCTTACTGATTTTCCCTCTGAAATCCTTTCCCGAATAAAGAGTTGGCCGTCGGTGCTTTTTACACGCCACCTAAAACCTCTGTTCTTCATTAAAGATCCTCTCTCTATATATCCACCACTGGCAATTATAAAGGGGAAAATAATGAATCACGGAACCAATCGACCAAGAATACGGTCCCTGTGGTTTCACTTAAGCCCATTATTTGTGTCGTTTTATTTGTTTATTTTGTGCTGATAGTACACACGCGTGGTATAAACGCTGGCTGATCCTAGGTCCAGCTTTTCAGTCGACCTAAATACCGTTTAGGGCCCGGAAATTCTCGTCATCACTAACCAAGAGCTGGTGTGATGCCGCGAGTTAGATGGCTACACCAGTCATATACTATCGGGTGCAACTCATCTGAAGCCGCATCGACGATACGTCTTACACCACGTGTCGATATACTGCGAACACTGGAGGCATTTTGTTCTGACAATTTATTTTTCTCCTCAGGTAAAGACGCTCAAAAATCGAGCCCACTCACCCTGGATGGTTGCAACGCAGCCGCCAATGCGCCGCCGTGCAAGCCGCTCGCGCAGAACGCAGCGTAGTTCTAGGAACGGCGCATTGTGAGAGAGAGAGCGCGCGTGGTACGAACTGAACCGAAGATTGATTGGTGCGACGGCGGCAGAACCGTTCGGAAATGAGAATGCACCGCATAATCAAAGCACGCGCCGACTCGCACCAGACTCCATCGAGTAGGGCGGGAGCGAAGCTGCAGGAGGCAGGCGAAGGGCTCCAAATTGCGTTAGCAGTAGGCGGACGCAGCGCAGCTAAATTGGCCACATTCGTCTGCTCCCAAGAGGGAAAGCTCCAGAGGAGCAATCATTTATTATAGAGCGCAAAAAATAAAAGGAAGTAAAGGAAACAGTGAAGGCAAGAAAGCTTGAACGTCGTTTTTGGCCGAAATTGCCCAGAATGTTGTTCTCTCCACTGCTATGATCCGTGACTTGCTTTTTTCCGCGTTCCTTCCTTTCTCGCGCTGCCAGTTTGCTTTTTTCTCTTCCCTGCTCCCATCGACGATCCGTTCCCAAAACAACTGTTAATTAAGTTATGCCAGTGTGCTTGGGCGTGCCTTTAACGGAAACCAGTGGGTGAGAGAGAACGAAAGAAAACCCTGCCGTAATGAGCCTTAAGTTTATAGTCCTAATGCAGCCTCCTAGCCAGAAATCTTTCCTTGCGTGACTGGTCGCATCTTAAAGGAGTGTACGCAGGAGCCTGTCTACTCTTCACAGGATTTCAAGCGTATAGCTAGCTCCGGGATAATTGCCATAAAAATGGGAGGACGCTTAAGCTTCGCCTTTAAGAGTGAACGCGAAAGCTTGTTGCAGCGCTGCAAGGGAGTCCACGGAACGGCATCTCTCGTTCGGCGCGACGCCTTGCACGATGGGAAAATATCTCGGAGTCTCTAGGAGGCCTCTCAAAACAGCCCATCCGCCACCCGAAGACATCATGAAGGGGCTGCAGTCACGCTGCTCTTTGAATTGCCCGTTGTGCGTCTCTGTTGTGATTGTGATTTTAGAGGAAAGGAAAGGCGCAGCAATTGTCTCGCATATCGGTGGACACTTCAACCATGCCATGAGTGAAGGGAGGAACTTTGGAGTGAAAAAGAAGAGACAGAAAGAGAGGTCGTAATGAAGTCTGCGTCTCCGCTGGCATCGCATTCGTTGACCACAACAGCACACCGACGCGTACATTGCAGGCACTCGGGCGGTACGGGTTCCATGACATCGCAATGGTTGACACCCGCACAAAACATGACGCACACAGGTCCGGTCGCCACTGCCTGCCCGTCTGAAGCCCGAAGAGGTCGCGAAAAGTTGCACCGACGCTGCGGCCCGCAGGGGCGAAACTGACGTGTTATCACCAGGCTCCGCGTTCGCACCAGTTGACATCTTCATAGGTTTAGTCTGCAGGTCTTCCAAATTCAAATTCACAACCCCTGTGCGGCTTCAGGGCACGATAAAGAACCCCAGATCACTGAAATTGCCGAATCCCTGCACTACGGCGTCCCTCATAGCCTGAGTCGCCTTGGAACGTAGAACTCCATAAACCCAAACTCAAACCGAACATGCTCATAACGCAAGCTATTCGCATTTACTTTCATCTCTGCAACATAGCTGGCGCTGCTTTGCCACAGCTCTTGGCAGTCAATTGAGATGCTTTGTAGAGTAGAAAGCTATTTTCATCGGTCCCGTTTCAAAATTCGCATACTCATAATTACTCATGTGTGCATCAGTACACAAAGACACATCTTGAAGTCAAAGTCGACAACGCATTCACTAGGTTCACTATTATTCAGTTCGAACTAACGGCCTCTTTCTGATGGCGGACTAGGTTTGACACATATATATATGAGAGACAGTTAGTTGCACGTTTTTTTTTTCTTTTTGTGTGACAGCTCCCATCCACTTATTGGAGCGTCCATGCAAACCAACTCTGTGAATCTTCTTACCAAATAAGTGATCTCTTCTAATTTTATCGAGTAGCCCATATTATCATATTATTTGATATTATGAAGTTATGGCTCCGTAGGATTTCTGGCAGTTAGCCTTTCTTATGAGTACTTATTCTATGTTTCACATAAGAATTTATACAAAGGATTGATATCTATGCTCTTTCTGCCTCCATTGTATCGCTCTCTCTACTCTAATTGTATTGGTCATGATGTGCTGAGAAGAGTACGTAAAATGCCGATTTTGCCTTGTACTAAAATGTTTTTCTTTAAACTTCACGCCGAAGATCTATTTGTTAAAAAGTGGCTGCACAAAAAATATTTGTTTCTTCTGTTAATTGTCGCCTACGTGATGGACTTTAAACCATTGAACACTTTATTGCCTGCAAAGAGGCGGTATTATTTTGGGGCAATCTACAAAGGGCACTGAAGAAAGACTTTGTATTGAATTTGCACAGTGCGCGTTACCTAATGGCACTCAACATGACCGCGAACATGACTGCACAGCCTCTGGAAAACGCGCATGTTGGACCGGCATGCTGAGCCTGTCGTCTCCTACAGCAGACATTTCGGCCAGATGCTGCGCCAGCTGAAAGACAGTTACGAAGACAGTGACTACAAACCGGACGGGTTCCCGTCATTGACGTCCTCTCTTTTCTTGCCGCCCTTATAGTTAAGTTGCGTTAAGACGTGTGTTTTATGGTGAATTCCAATGGCAGATCGGGATCAAGTTTTTCTGCTCGGTTTGGATCAGTCGTATTCCAATGGTAAAATGGGAGCGCGAGTTGTATGTTCCAATGGCAGATCGGGATCAGGCGTAAATCCCGGATCGCTCCGTGGAGCAGCGATTTTTGATCTGCCGAAATCGGCGGATTTGACCGGAACCTCGCGTGACGTTTTCTTTTCCGCCGCGTCTGCTTCCGGTCGCGACCGGCAGCAGCCGCTTCGTTCCTGTCGTCGCTACGTGGTGAGCCGGGACAGACGGGCACTTTCCAGTCAACAGTGGACGGCAATGATCTTGCTTCGAGCCGTGCGGCACTAATTTTGCTTCATGGAAGTGACAGTTCCGACTCGGGCACTGAAAGCTCAGAGTCCAGCAGTGAAGATTCGTCTGAAACGGACAGCGAGTGTGAAGCTGCCGGCCTGTATATGCCTGCCGCCGGCGTCAGAAAAATGCGCTAATATTCTTTGTTCGCGTTCATAACAAGCCCTGGAGTAGAGGAATGTAACAAATGAATCATTTTTGAGGATCGTTGGCCAATACCGAGTTGCTGGTAGAAGTGATAACTGCGATAGAAGCAAATTTCTTCCTGATGCCCAGTGCGGCTGGTCTGCTGTCTGCTAGCTCCGCTCTTGGAGGCGTCGCAGAAATCGATCATGTCTTTATTTTATTATGAGACGAGGAGCACAGTAAAACGGTGACGCGAGTAGCACCTTTACTACAGCGCTGGCCAATTCCGAAGCGCCCTCAGCTGCGGCATCGATGAAAAACAGTTAGGCTTAGCGATGACTACGGCAGCCAGGGAGAAACGTTGGCCGAGGGGCAGCGCAGTTAGTCGCTCGGCGTGTCCGCGGGCGGCGTCGTTGCCGAAAACTCGACTGTCTCGCTGATTGGTTCAGCGGCTTGCGTCTCGCAGTCGCAAGGCTGGAAAATCGAGCAGCGAGGAAATTGCCTGCGCGTCGTCCGCCACTTCTTTCGTGAACGGTAGGGACAGGCTCACCGGCTCTCCGAAGACCGCGGCCGCATACTCGCGTGTTCACGGAGAGTGGACCATCCTGTACATACGCTTTGGTTTTGGTTTTACATTACGGCCTTCGTACTACCTCCTTTTTGTTTCGCCGAGACGGCGTCTGTCAACGCGGAGATCGCGCCTCGCGCAACTCCTGTCGCACTCGAACACGAAGCTAGCAGGGCGTCCACTCCGGCGGCGCGCCTAGTTTCCGCGGTCGCCGCTGCGGCGCTGGCGTCGCGCTCCCGAGGGATCACTGGCATTCCAATCGCAAACTGGGAGGTGGCAAATCTACGCGCTCCGACGCGCTCCGTACGCGATCCGACGGAGCGGTCTCGATCTGCCATTGGAATTCAGCATTAGCTGTGTGGTGTTGTTTCCATTCAACTTGCTCGAGTACTAGGTGATATATATATATATATATATATATATATATATATATATATATATATATATATATATATATATATATATATATATATATATATATATATATATATATATATATATATATATATATATATATATATATATATATATAACAGCCGCCGCGGTGGCTCAGTGGCTATGGTGCTCGGCTGCTGTCCCGAAAGACGCGGGTTCGATCCCGGCCGCGGCGGTTGAATTTCTTTGGAGGAGAAATTCTAGAGGCCCGTGTACTGTGCGATGTCAGTGCACGTTAAACAACCCCAGGTGGTCGAAATTTCCGGAGCCCTCCACTACGGCGTCTCTCATAGCCTCAGTCGCTTTGGGACGTTAGACTCCATGAACCATATATATATAACACAAGGAAAGGGGAATGAGGGGCTCGTTATAAATATTAGAGAAGCCAACAACCACAGAAACCAAGGGGCACAGGAGATTTTTAATTTATTTATTTTGTAGTGTTGATCAATTTATATTAGTGAATATGTTATCGCTTAAAGCTAATTGATTAGAAAAGCAGAAGAAAAAACAACCGCATGTCGCCGGTGGCATCCGAACCCATGACCTCCAAATTACGCGTCCGGTGCTCTACCACTGAGCTACGGCGACGGCTGTCAGACCTTCTGCTTTCGGGGGTATTTATGTTTACAGATAACCTAACCCACCGGCGGCATGTGGTTGTATTTTCTTCTGCTTTTCTAATGAATTAACTTTAAGCGATAACATTTAACATTATATATATATATATATATATATATATATATATATATATATATATATATATATAGGCTAGGTGGCGCCGCCCTGGTTAGCTGGCTGCCTACCGCGCTCTGCTTTAACCTGCCCCTGGCCTGGTCCAGGGCCTCGCCCGCCCCTGGATTTACACTCCATCGCTTCAGGAAGGCTCCCGAAGCACGTGGAAACCATCGGCATCACGGCCCGCTGCCGAACTGGCCCTCCAAGCGTCTCCAAAACTGTGAAGCGGCGCGGCGCCTCGCTAAACCTAACGCGCCGCGCCTCCACCGCCGCAATGCAGCGTCTGACCAAGCCCCTGCAGCCCAGACCCACCGATGCCGCAACCGCGGGGCCTGTTCCAACCACGTCGACAGCCGTCTCTCAAACGGGTACGTTCAACGCCGCCCACACAACCGAGCACATTCCTGCCGCACTGCACGCCTTGAGCGACGCTGGGAACACCGGATCGACGGCCGCGGCGCAGCCGGCAGCGTTCGTCGTCGGCGCAGCGTCCACACCTAGCCAACTCCACGCTCTAAGGGACGCCAAGAGCTTCGGGGCCATAGACGCGTCGCAGCCGGCTGCGTTCGTCGCCGCCGCTGGAGCCGCTGCACCTACTCCAGCCAAAGGTCCCACTGACACCAAGACCTCCAGCCCGACACCCGCGTCGCACACTGAGACTCCGGCTGAGGACTCAGACATGGACCTTACGACGTCCCCGGCAGACGACACTCCTTCCCAGAAAATCGGCTGGACCACCATCGGTGCCAACCGCAAGCCTGCCACCGCAGCCCGACCCCGCGCCGAGCTCATCACAGTTGCCATCCAGCTTCCCCCTGGAACCCTCACCCCCAAGCTACCTCTCTACGACGTACTCGCCGCAGTCGCCTCCGCTGCACAACTTTCCTCGAAGACCAGTGCCGACATCACCCTTCAGGCCAGGCCAGCCCAAAGCCTTGTGTTTCTAAAGACTCATTCTCCTCTCACCGCCCACCTCCTACTCTCTGTCACGCATCTTCAGCTTCATGGTAAGCCTGTCACCATCAAAACTTACACCCCCCATCCTCCCATCTCATGCCTCGGCGTCATCCATAACGTCGGGGGCCACTTCACTCCTGATGACCTCATGCATGACCTGGAATCTTTCAAAACAGATATTCTCGCTGCTCGCATGATGGGATCCACTCAATCAGTGCTCATAACGTTCGCTGGCACCGTCATCCCCCACTTTGTTTATTTCAAACGCGTTGCCTTCCGGTGCCGTCCTCATAAACATAAGCCTCCCACCTGCACCCGTTGTCTCACTCTAGGCCATCGCGCCCACCAATGCCCCCAGCACAGCGTTCCGGCCAAGTGCCGTCGCTGTGCTGCTCCTCTACCCGCTGACCCTTCCGCTCATGTGTGTGCCCAGCCCTGGTGCGTTCATTGCCAGGTGAACACCCACCCCTCCCTCGACCCCACTTGCCCCTTCATCCTTGCTAAGCAACGCGAGTGTGCTAAAGCTGCATACCTCCGACGCCTAGCTTTGCGCCGGGCCACTCAACCCACCAACCCTCCCCCCTCCCCCGCCTCCTCCTCCTCCTCCTCTAAGCATGAATCTCCATCATCTCCGATCACGTCACCACCAGGCTCCTACGCCGCCATAGTTAAAGGATCCTCGGTGCCAGCGTCCCTCTCTTCCACTACACCACCCTCTCCATCCTTGACTGACGAGAGCCGCTCCTTCGACCTCCGGCTCGCAATGCTGGAACGCCAGCAGCGAGAGCAGCAGCGCATTTCTCACGATCTACAACAGCAGATACATGCCTTGACTCAAACCCTCCAGACAACCACCTCCTCTCTTACCTCCCAGCTTAGCAAGCTAAATGAGCACCTTGCCACGGTCACCACTCCTTCCTCCAGCGCCCAGGTCGCCCCTTTGGCTGACCTTGTAGAAACCACCACACAGGCACATCACACTCGCTTGGTTCAGCTGGAAACTTCGGTTCTCCAGATCCTTACCACCCTCCAAGCACAATCAAAGCAATTGGAATCCTTCGCATCTATGCTCCAATCCGTCCATGAGTCACTGCCCCCGGCAAAAAAGAAGGAATGCGTACCATCGCGTTCCTCTCCACTATCATAATGGCGTTTGGCGAGGACCTCGAGATTGTGCAGTGGAACTGCCGAAATCTTTGCCACAATAAGACCCCCCTCCACCAGTATCTACTCACCCGCCCCTCCCTACCTCAAATTCTCCTTCTCCAGGAGACCCGGACGGCCCGCAATGTCCCAGGCTACCGCGCCTACCATGCCACTACGGCCACACCACTTGCGTCTATTTATGTACGCAGTGACGTGCTCGTAGAGCAAATTGACATCCCCTCCACCCTCCTTAAATATTTAGTTGGTGTGGTTTATTACCACCCTTCTTCCCGCATCTCACTCGTCCTTTTGTCTTTTTACAACCCCCCTGTCACTTCCTCTTTATTCTCTGCTCTGGGCAAATTCCTTCACTCTCTTTCTTCTACCTCCCATCTCCTCTTTGGTGGTGACTTTAATGCCCCTCACACACTCTGGGGCTACCCACAAACCCTCAAACCCGGCCGCCTCCTCCATTGTCTGGCCCAGGAACGCCACCTCACCCTTCTTAATACTCCTGGCTCTCCTACTCGAGCGGGCACTGCCTCACAACGCCCTACGACACCCGACCTCACTTTCTCTCGGGGTTCACTTTCCTTTCACTGGCAGGTGACAGCCGAAACTCTTCTAAGTGACCACTTTCTCATCCATATCACCACCTCTCTCTCCCACATCCCTCGCTGTCATCCGATTATTCACACTGACTGGCATGCTTTTCGCACTAATCTCGCCTCCGACTCTTTTCAATCCTACGACGACTGGACGTCGCGCATCTCTGCAGCGCTCACGTCCAGTAGCCGTCGTGTTCGCTCTTGTCACCCAGTCCCAGACCCAGATCCTCACCTACTCCGTTTATGGCGTCGCCGTAAACGTCTTCAACGCTCCTTCCGCTGCCAACCCCACAATGCCCAACTTTCTTCCCGGATCACTGCTCTGCGGGCCGAGATCGTCGCCCACTGCGCCTCCCTCGAGCACTCTCGTTGGAGTGCTCTTTGTGACCGTCTTGACTCTGCATTGCACTCGCGATCCACATGGTCTCTCTTCAAATCCCTCCTTGGCACTAAGCCTGCCCTTGCTCCCACTCTAGCTAAAGCCCTCGCTCAAGGAATTCCCTCCGATGTTTTTGATCAGCTCGCCTCTCTCTATCTCCCGCCCCCTCTGGCACCCTCCTACCCGGTGTACTGCGGTGGACCTAACCCCGATCTGGACCAATCCTTCACTCTCCGGGAGCTCGAATCGGCTCTGGCTGCTAATGCTACACGCTCGGCTCCCGGTGAGGATGCCATTACATACACCACACTTCGCAACCTTCCTGACTGCGCCAAAGAATTCCTCCTTAAAACCTACAATGATGCATGGGACAGCGGCTGCCTGCCCAGCTCCTGGACCTCCTCCCTCATTTCTATGATTCCAAAGCCGGGCAAGCCTCCCTCTCTCTCTAACCTCCGCCCAATCTCCCTGACATCATGTGTTGGTAAGACCCTTGAGCGAATGGCCCTGACTCGCCTCTCTAATTTTCTCGAGACGAGGGAGTTCTTCCCTCATTCTCTCATCGGCTTCCGACGCCACGTCTGTGCACAGGACATGTTTCTGGACATGTTTCGCCTCCCTAGACTGTGGCTCCCGCATGCACTGTTATATCCGCTCATTCCTCTCTAAACGTGTCGCTCGCTTTCGAGTCGACACCTATCTGTCCGACCCCCACCACCTCACCCGAGGCACTCCTCAAGGTGCTGTTCTCTCTCCTACCCTTTTCAATCTTGCTATGGCCCCTCTCGCCTCCCAGCTAGCTGAAATTCCCGACCTGCATCATATATTTTACGCCGATGACATCACTCTCTGGTGTTCATCTGGCTCTCCCGGTCACGTACAGGACACCCTGCAACGTGGCCTAGATCTCATCGACTCCTTTCTCACCACCGCTGGCCTCTCTCCTGCTCCTGAGAAATCCGAGCTTCTCCTTCTCAACCATTCCTCCTACCAGCGCTCACACAACCACTTCGTCTCTCTCCACATTTCTGGCTCTCCCATTCCTGTCGTCACACAGTGCAAAGTTCTTGGCTTCCCTTTGCATGCGGCTAAGAATGTGCAATCCCTTCACCGCGCTGTCACCACCTGCCACTCTGTAACTCACCTCCTGCGGCGCGTGGTCACTCGACGCTCAGGTCTCCACGAGGCTCACGCGTGCCGAGTTGCCCACGCGCTGGCCCTCAACAAGGTCTTGTACTTTGCACCCTACGCTTCCTTCACTCAGACTCAACTTAACGCTCTCGAGACTGCCCTTGTGGGCCTCTACAAGGCAGCTCTCAACCTCCCTATCACTACCTCTACCACTAAGCTCTTTGCCACAGGCCTCTTCCATCCTCTTCGTTCTCTTCTCAGTCTCCATCGTGACTCGCAGCTTGCCCGGCTTTCCCTTACCCGTCAGGGTCAGTGGTTATTGACTCAAGCGGGTATCTCGCCCATTCCAATCTCCCCGTTTACCTCTCCTATTCCCACCCCCGCCCCCAATCTTCGTATCCTTCCCCTCCCGACCAACATGTCCCCCGTCCTGCACGCCGGACGTCGTCATGCGGCCGCACAGCACCATTCCCCTCTCTTTGATACCCAGGGTGTAGCTTACACGGATGCCTCCTTCGTGGCTCCTCGAGGTTCCTGCGGCTACGCCCTGTACCATCCACACCTCCCTGCTCCTGAAACTGACACCAGCGGGCCGTATTTACACCCTCCAGACGCATTGTCCCTCGAGGTCCTCGCCATTGCGCATGCCATCCAGTCATTTTCCCTCCTTCCCTCTCTCCAAGAGTACACAGTCTATTCGGACTCACAAGCCGCTATACACCACATACAGAAACGCACCCTGACCCCTTCTCTCCAACAGGAGGTAGAACGAGCGGTCTCCGCACTGCAGCCTTCCATCGTTTTCCTCCGCTGGGTCCCTGGGCATTCAGGGATTGACGGCAATGAGCTGGCCCATCAGCTCGCCCGCGACACACTTTTCCGGGCACCGTTGATCCCCTGGCCCAATCCCTCGGAGGACGGTGGGAGACTCACCCTTCGCCGCACCATAAAAGAGGTCTACCTTGAGCTCCGCCTCGACAAACGCCTTTACCCTCCCCCTCATCCATCACTCACGGTGCCGGAGTCTCGCCTTCTTCGGCACATTCAGATGAATGCAGTTATCACCCCGTCCCGCCTCTTCCTCTATCGCTATCGATCGGACCCTTCCTGTCCCAACTGCCCCTGTATCTATGCGGATCTGGCCCATTGCCTATTCTATTGCCCGGCTGCTCAGCAGTCGGGTTCCTTCCCCCCACCCTCTCTATCCATCACCACCTGGCTCGACTGGCTTGGCGCTGAAGGGGAAGAAGAACAGTGGCTTCTGGTCACCCAGGCGGTCGAAATGCTCGGCCTGTAAATTATGGTCGATTAAAAGTCTTTTACTACTACTACTATATATATATATATATATATATATATATATATATATATATATATATATATTTTGGTTTTGGTTTTGTGGGGTTTTAACGTCCCAAAGCGACTAAGGCTATGAGAGACGCCGTAGTGAAGGGCTCCGGAAATTTCGACCACCTGGGGATCTTTAACGTGCACTGACATCGCACAGTACACGGGCCTCCAGAATTTCTCCTCCAAAGAAATTCTAGCCGCCGCGGCCGGGATCGAACCCGCGTCTTTTGGGACAGCAGCCGAGCACCATAGCCACTGAGCCACCGCGGCGGCATATATATATATATATATATATATATATATATATATATATATATATATATATATATATATATATATATATATAGATATGTAGGTTGCGAAAGCGTGAAGTACCAGACTGCTTATAAGAATATATAGGGAAGTATACGCTTCGTTAAAGGAAACATATTTATTCAACTCGACGTTTCGATCGGAAGACCGTCTTCTTCACACACACATATATATATATATATATATAAACACGTGTACATAACCATGTAGAATAAATACCATGAAAGAAAAAACAGTCTCCATAGCGTGTTTTGCCCATCAACGCTTCGCAATCTGAAAGACCTCAGTGCGATTCCCCGTATCCCCATAAGTTTTTTCTTTTATTTGGAGGTTTTCGTGTTACAAAGCCGACACCGACTTTACTGCGACACGAGCTCCTTAACGCTATCGCGTGAAAATAGTTTTCTAGCTCCTTTCAGTCCCGAAATTCTTTTGTCCACCATCTTTAACCCTTCGCACGAGAGACAAAGCGGCACAGGTTGCAGCCCCCACTGCTTCCAACTCATGCGCGCAGTGTTCGCTACAATGCCATCTGCGGGGACCAAAGAGTGAAAAACCAACACGCGAAAAAATAAAGCAAAGAAAGAAAGGAAGGAAGAAAGAAAGAAGGAAAGAAAGACA